>NW_026606593.1:1470000-1970000 GCF_029890125.1 Rhinichthys klamathensis goyatoka | reverse complement strand
AATTATTTTAACTACGTTTCACTTGTTGAATTCATCTGCTACCAGCTTTCAAACGCTCTGAATCAGTGCGGTGCGGCAGCAGATTACGCATTAGAGAGAATAAACAAACACTTTTCAGAGTCTATGATTGTAGCGCCTCTTGGCGGTAAAAGGCAGCAAATACACCCCACATTTTACCGCCGCGGTGGAACGGCTAATGTGGGCATTGTCATGGCTTGCCTCGACATTTGCGTTTGAATAGCGCGCGTCCTCCGTGGGCGTGTCAGATTAACGCGTAATGAAGTGTAATGAGCTGGGGAAAAAAAAATCTGACAGCACTCTCTTTTCATACAGATTACATAAACTGAGAATATTTGTTTTTTATATAAATTACATCATTAAAAAGAAGAGAATTCAAGCTTCATAAAGAAAAACCTCTCGTGCCTGTATGACAAGTATTTGCAGAGTTAGAGTTAATTTTTCGGACGTGTTTCAGAATGGACTGCACTGACAGAGAGAAGGCAAAACTCGCATCATGTTTATTTTTCTTTATTTGACAAAAAGCACAAAACTTTGTTTTTATTGTGAGTATACAGAAAAATAATAGACAATTAACAGGATCGATTGATGTATAACACTTATATGTACGATCAAAATCAACAGAGTATTTTAAGTCTATTTTTCTGCTATGTGAAAAAAAAACGGCAAAACGCGCGGGCGCGTTTCTGGTCCCCAGAGGGTTAATCAAATATCCTATTTCAGGATAACTAAAATGCATTAAGTACAAAATTACTTGTTCCAATTTAGCAGACTTTAAGTATAGACTTTATTCGCAAACACCGGAAGTAGCATTGACATGACAACTGTCCTGCCCCTAGCTAGCCGCGCGCAGATTTCAGTTGAGGGGAGAAGTAACGTTAGCCTAATGGCTTCGTCTCGTCGGTATCAAGAGAAGATAAGCTTGATTGGTGTGGACCCCTATCAAATAGACCCAATAGCCTTAAGTAAAGATCCGTCCTTATTGCCAGCCGTAACTTATTCGGATATTTATGACTATCTTGTTCATACAGTATTCCGCATACACTTCGCAGGAGCTGAAGGCGCTGTAACAAAATAACACATAGGTAAGCTACTGTAACTACTAACTGCAAATTACAGCATGATACTGATGTCTGATCATGCCTGAAAACTCTCAGTGTAGGTATAAACTGTGTTTTGGGGATCTGGCTAAATAAGCCCAAGGACAATATCGTATTAATACTAATTTAATAATTGTCTCAATTTATGGCAGCTTTCTCTATTTGAAAGAGCAGTTTCAGCCACTGCTTACAGCTAACCATATGTGATAAAATTATGGGGACAGACTTTGCTGTGAGGTAACGTTAAGTAAGTTCTAAAAACTATAACGTTAGCCTACATGTGATAAAATGATGGGAACAGACTTTGCTGTGGGCAGTTGGCTGAAAGTTTAGCCTATTTATCCTAGCTATCCACAAGTCTCTCCTGCACTGGCTCAACTCCTCTGTCTCCTTCCCTTCATGTTTTCTGACAGTCGGTATTGCATAAAAACTAACTCCGGGGTTCTTATTGCTGTTGTTAGAACAGCTGTATATGACACAACACACCACTGCGCTGTTTAAAAAAAAAAATACAGCGATAATACCATGGATAATACCGACGCTGCCTCGCTTGTCAATTGACAGACTGACAGTTGCCGTGGTTTTTATGTCAAGAACATGGCCGCCGCAAACATTGATGACGTAGATCGAATATCTTTACTAATTAAGTATACTAAAAGTACAACTACAGGTTATTTGTATTAAGTACATAAATATGTAAATGTATTTGTAGTATACTTAGCATAAAATAAATATATTTCAAATACATTTTAGTAGATTTATTTTTCACTAGGGCATGTATCCCACAAGACAAAATAAGTACAACTCACCCTGTTCATTATATTCAAGTAATTGTGGACTACACTTGTGGACTACATGTAAACATCTGTTATATTACAACATCTGAAATATCGTCTCGGTTACGGATGTAACCCTCGTTCCCTGAGTAGGGAACGGAGACGTTACGTCGGATGACGGAGAATGGGGGTTTCGCCAGAAAGCATATCATCTTCGAGTATTAAAAAACGAGCCTATGGCAATGAAATGCCATGGGTCTGCGGAATTTGCATAATGTATCTCCGCCCCACCGCGTGGGTATTTAAGGAGAGACACCTGCAACAGCAGATCATGTCTTCGCTGAGGAGCCGAGACTGAACTCAGGCGTCTACCCAGCGGTACAGCGGAAGTGGCAAGGAGACGTAACGTCTCCGTTCCCTACTCAGGGAACGAGGGTTACATCCGTAACCAAGACGTTCCCTTTCGTAGTCACTCCGAGTTACGTCAGATGACGGAGAATGGGGGTCCCCGTGTAATTACGCCACCTTCACAGCTGTCTTCCTCCCTGTCGTGACATAAGCACGGACAAAGGAGTCCTACTTAACACAGGAATACCAAGGTACACTGGGAAGCATATCTCAGGGGAGATATGCCGCAGCATGCCTACCCATAGGGAGGACTTAAGAATACACATATGGCCCGAGGGGGGCTTCATATGGAGGAACACTGGAGTGACCAGCCCGTGGGGTGGCAACTTTCAACTCCAGGAGTGGCAAGGTGGCTTGCCGAGGGAAAGACACATGCTCAAAGAGGCTTACAGTGGAAAAACACATGTGGGGGTTACTCAGGGGTCCATGCACACGGAGGCACCTAGCCGACGCACAGGCAATAGACACTGGCGCCAGCATCAACAGTGCTGGAGGAACTCAGGGCTTCAGAGAGGAAGGCTCACCTGAGGAAATATCGCACGTATCCAGTCTGTGGAGTGGAATGACGAGCAAGCGAAGACACCTGAGCGGGTCCAGTATTAGCTAACTGAAGCGAGTACACGAGAGGACACAGGCTCCACTCGGAGATTATAAAATCTGGCGAATGTGTTGGGTGTCGCCCAGCCTGCAGCTCTACAGATGTCTGCCAGCGAGACGCCATGTGCTAGAGCCCAAGAGGAAGCCACACTCAGGGTGGAGGGAGACAGCCTTCGCTCCAACCCATCTTGCAGGAAGGAAAGCACAACACTGATCGAGCATCTCCTGGGGTCTTCTCGGCGAGAAGAGCACCAGTTGACGAAGAGGTTCCACTTCAACGCATAGACATGTCTCGTGGACGATGCTCTAGCGGAAGTGATGGTAGCCGCCACCGCTGGTGGCAGGGTACTCAAACCTGCCTCGTCCCGTCCAGGAGCCACACGTGGAGGTTCCAAAGATCGGGACGAGGGTGCCATAGGGTGGCCCGACCCTGAGAAAAGAGGTCCTTCCTCAGAGGAATTGGCCAAGGAGGTGCTGTCGCGAGGAGTATCAGTTCGGAGAACCAGGTCCGGGTGGGCCAATACGGCACAACCAGAATGACCTGCTCCTCGTCCTCCTTGATCTTGCACAGGGTCCGTGCGAGAAGGCTCACTGGGGGAAACGCATATAAGCGGAGGCCCCGCGGCCAGCTGTGCGCCAGTGCATCCGTGCCGAGCGTGCCCTCGGTCAGGGAGTAATACAGGGCGCAGTGGGATGAGTCGTGGGAGGCAAACAGGTCTAACTGGTCCCAAATCAGCTGGACCGACTGGGGATGGAGTCGCCATTCGCCGGAGATGGGCCGAAACCGTGACAGCTCGTCGGCTGCAAAGTTCCGATCTCCCGGAATGTAGATAGCACGAAGGGACCTCAGGTGCTTCTGACTCCATAGGAGGAGGTGGCGTGCGAGTTGCGACATACGGCGGGAGCGTAGACCACCTTGATGGTTGATGTACACTACTGTCGCGGTATTGTCTGAACGGACTAGTACGTGTTGACCCATGAGCAAAGTTCGAAAACGGTGCAGGGCAAGGCGTACTGCCAGCAACTCGAGGCAATTGACATGCAGAAGGCGCTGGGGTCCTGTCCAGGAGCCCGCGGCAGCATGTCCGTTGCACATGGCGCCCCAGCCCGTGGACGAGGCATCTGTGGAGACAGCAACATGCCTGGAAACTCGTTCTAGGGGAACTCCGGCCCGTAGAAAACTGAGGTTCCTCCACGGGGTGAAGGTCTGACGGCAGGTCAAAGTCACTGGGACTCGGAGCGTGCCATGATGCCATGCCCACCTCGGGACTCGATCGCGAAGCCACAGCTGAAGCGGTCTCATATGAAGCAATCCGAGTGGCGTTGCCGCGGCTGCAGATGCCATATGCCCCAGGAGCCTCTGAAACAATTTCAGTGGGACCGCACTCTTGCCCTCGAACTGTCGAAGACAAGTCAGCAGTGAGTGTGCGCGCTCGCTCGTAAGCTGCGCGGACATGGCGACCGAGTCGATCTCCATACCGAGAAAAGAGATCCTCTGCACGGGGCAGAGTTTGCTCTTCTCCCAGTTGACCCGAAGGCCCAGACGGGCTAGGTGCCGGAGCACAAGGTCTCTGTGTTCGCAAACCTGATCTCGAGAGTGAGCTAATATTAGCCAGTCGTCGAGATAATTCAGGATGCGAACCCCGTGTTCGCGTAGGGGAACAAGGGCTACCTCGACGACCTTCGTAAAGACGCGAGGAGACAGACCCAGCCCGAAAGGGAGAAGCGGGTGCTGGTATGCCTGCCCCTCGAAAGCAAACCGAAGAAACGGTCTGTGTCGAGGTAAAATGGAGACATGAAAGTAGGCGTCCTTCAGGTCTATCGCTGCAAACCAATCCTGTGGCCACACGCATTCGAAAATGCGTTTGGCCGTGAGCATCTTGAACGGCAGCCTGCGAAGGGAGCGGTTCAAGACGCGCAGATCCAGGATTGGCCGTAACCCACCGGTCTTCTTGGGGACAATGAAGTAGGGGCTGTAAAACCCTGACCTCATTTCGGCTGGAGGGACAGTCTCGATTGCACCCTTCGCCAGCAGGGTGGCAACCTCCGCTCTCATGATCGGGGCATTGCCACCGACCATCGTAAAGCGGACTCCCCTGAAGCAGGGAGGAGACCGTGCGAATTGAATCGCATAGCCGAGCCTGACAGTTCGGGCGACCCAGCGGGACAGGTTGGGAAGCTCTAACCAAGCTCCCAAGAACTGAACCAGCGGAATCATCCGCGCCCTCAGGGACAGAGGGGGACGAGAGCGGCGAGGCCCGGGGCCCTGACGCACTGTCGTCCCGCTTTGTGTGCTCAGTGATGGACATTTCGGTTCTTTCTTTAACCACATTAGGGTGCTGCCCACCCATGGGTGAGCAGCGGGGAGTGGAGAACAAAAGATTCTCCCCCGGCCCTCCACCGGGGGAAGGAGGGGGCCTGCAACCGCCTCCTGGGAAAAAACCGACACCATCACTGAGCAGCCCGTCTCAGGAGCGCCGCTTGGCCTGGCGTTTAGCGGGGCGCGGGGCTGGAGAGGGGTGGGGCGCCTTCATGCGGCTTCCTCCACGACGCGGCCCAGGGGGAAGGTTGCTGCTGGGGACGTGCGGGAGGGGCGGGAGCCACAGGAGGGCACCCTCGGGAGCGAGCAGGCTGAGGCGTCTGTACCGACGGCTGGGTGGAGCAGCAGCGGGCCGTCGGGGCAGAATATGTTTAATCGCCTCAGACTGCTTCTGTGCGGTTGAAAACTGCTGGGCAAAGTCTTCAACCGCTCCACCGAAGAGGCCGGCCTGGGATATGGGGGCGTCGAGCAGACGAGTCTGCTCAACTCAGCCACAGATGACGCTCCTGGACCACAGAGGTGGCCATCACCTGACCCAAGGAACGTGAGGCCACTTTCGTCGCTCGGAGAGCGAGGTCAGTGGCGGCACACAGCTCATCGAAGAGCTCGGGGTCAGTCCGGCCCTCGGGCATATCTCTGAGCAGCCTGGCCTGGTAGACCTGCAGGGTGCTCATCGCATGCAGGGCAGCAGCCGCCTGTCCTGCAGCTCTGTGAGATCTCGCCACCAGGGTAGACGAGAATCTACAGGCCTTGGACGGGTGCTTAGGAGTACCACGAGAAGAAGCACTCTGAGGACACAGTTGCATCGCAACAGAGCGTTCAACCGGGGGAATCCCAGTGTACCCATGGGCGACCGCGCCATCGAGGGGAGGAAAGGCGGAGGAAGCTGTCGAACGCTCACGGGAGGTCAAAGGAGCCTTCCATGACTTCGACAGCTCCTCATGCACTTCCGGGAAGAATGGAATTGGGGTTGGCTGTGGCCGTGAGGCAGCAGCCGCACCCAAAAACCAATCATCCAGCCGCGAGCGCTCGGAGCAGGGCGGAGGGTTCCACTCTAGCCCGATGCTCGCGGCGGGCCGGGAGAGCATGGCGGTCATCTCGGGATCTGATACGGGCAACGCTGGCACTCCCGAGGGAGGCAACGCAGCCGCATCATCACAGACTCTTGCCCGCCTTGTGATGCCGCGATCGACATAGAATCCTCCTCTGGAGCGCCGAACGAAACACGCGGGGCATCCGCAGATGGACCCGCCTGAATCACCGCGGCACTCGCGGGTTGCAACACTGTAGAGGGGGGCGTGGTCCGAGGACGCATCGTCGGATTACTCCACACCGTCACCCTGTCCACCAGCCGAAGTACCACCTCTCGTGGAGGGTGTAGATCGGGGTGTGGATGAGGGGACTCTCTCTCGAACGAGATCATTGAGTCTCGACCTCAGTGTTGCGATGGTCATGTTCCCACAGAAGGAACATGAGTCATCCACAAGCGCTGCTTTAGCGTGCTCTAAGCCCAGACACGCAAAGCAGCGATTGTGCCCATCAAAGGAAGATAAATATCGACCGCACCCAGAAGAACACGGGCGAGACATCTTTAAAAAGACGTGCCACGTGCAGCTCTTTTAGAGAGGAAAAACTCTGCGATGCTGGGGCGACCAGGGAGAGACACACAGACAGCAGACCACTGCTCAGATCGCAGGCAATGTGAAGCTCGCTGGATGCCGCCGTAACACCAACACCGGAGAGTTCGCTCGTCTCGAAGAGATGAAGTCACTGGAAACTCAGGATTTGGCTTGTGGAGTGAAGAGATGCTCTTGGCTCCGAAGCGAAAACATGATCTGCTGTTGCAGGTGTCTCTCCTTAAATACCCACGCGGTGGGGCGGAGATACATTATGCAAATTCCGCAGATCCATGGCATTTCATTGCCATAGGCTCGTTTTTTAATACTCGAAGATGATAGGCTTTCTGGCGAAACCCCCATTCTCCGTCATCCGACGTAACTCGGAGTGACTACGAAAGGGAACTGTAGCTTCAGGGCAGTGCTAAAAAAACTTGTTTAAATATTAACATTTTGAAGGTTCTGCAAACGTTTGTCATTTACAAAGCGTACTGAAATACACCAATAGTATGAATCCAAAATAATTGTTTTTTATAATAGATATAATAAATGTATATATATATAAACTCGTAATTCTTAGAAAAAAACGTCAGAATTTTGAGTTTATGTGATGTAATTGGGAGTTTATATCACGAAATTGCAAGAAAAAAGTCAGAATTGTGAGATATAAAGAGAGATAACTTTTTTTTTTAAATAATAAATAAAGCAATTACCTTTTTACATTTTTTATTCAGTGGAAACAAGCTTCCATACTAAAAGTGACCAAAAAGCCTTTTTTGTTTTTGTTAAAAAAATAAATAAAATGAATAATCCTCAGGAGATGATCCCCAGACCCCTAAAATTAGTGTGCCTCCTCTACTTTAAAATCCACGAGCCACCACTGCTGCTCGGCTTATATATATATATAACACTTAATGTATTATACAATACTAATAAAATAGCTGTCTGACTCATCTCCAAACATGCTGAAAAATCTAAAAGACAAGTGTCTCCAAAGAAGAAAGTGTCAGCATCCATGCATCGTGAACCTGCACACACAAAAAACTGCTTACCCTTTAAATGTGCACACACTGCAAAGTCTGTCTACAGATAAATCTCAGAGCTTGTTTGATAATCACAAATGTGCTTTCAGAAACTATTTTTATCCTACCCTCTCCATCACATACATAAACTAGCCCACACACACATTCATACTCTTGCAAACAATAAATTGGGGAGAACATCTAACAAGTTGATTTCCAGATGGTGGCAGAAGATGAGTCCTCTAACTTCAGAGTCAGCAGACTGGTGAGAGATCAATGACCAGAGACTGTGAGCCAGGGGCAGGAAATCGAGCCTAGATCTCCAAAAAATCAATCAGCAATTTAAACTCTGTGGAAAGGGGGTGGAAAATGTGTGAAAACTTGATAGCAGAAAATACAGAAGCGAGTGCCTTCCTTCTTTCAATAAAAAGAGCATCCCTAGTAAGTAAAAGCTGATTGAATCAATCATAGTCCAATCTAAAGGTGGATGGCTACTTGTGGCTGTAAAGCTCCAAAAATTATTGTGTAAAAGTGTAGTCATATGGAATACTTTTAAAGTTCTTTTCTGTCCTTTTTGGAGCTTGACAGCCAGTGGTCACCATCCACTTTTATATGGAATTGTTTTTCTGTCGAATGCAAAATAAACACAATCTTTTTAGCATTCATAGTTCTAGCACATTAATATTTTATAGGCTTAATCAGTTGAAAGACACCGATATGAATATAAGAAGCAGTAAAAGGTTTGGTTACACTATTTTAAGGTGTGTCTGTTACAGAGTAATTATACATTTAAGTACTATAATTATAATATTAAGTAACTACATGTACTTACTATAGGGTTAGGATTGATTTAGGTTTAGTTGCATGTAATGATATGATGCATAAGTTATAGTTATTACTATAGTACAATAGTATTGTTACTACATGTAACAAATGTAACAATGACACTGTAAGATAAAGTGTTACCAAAGGTTTATTATATTCATAAAGATATGTTAAAAAAATCTCTATGGACAATGCAAAAAAAAAAAAAAAAAAATGTTTCCCCCCTGTAAACTCCCAGAATGGGGTTGTATTTGTGTATTGAACTTGGCTGGAGTTAATTTATTGAATGGTGTTAATAAATTCCTCCTAAGGTGAAAAAGCTCAGCAGTGAAGTAATGATGGCAGAGGAAGTTGTTGATGTGGTGTTTAGGTCAATGTCTGAGATGCCACATTGACATTATTGAACTGGCGAGTCATCCACTAACAAAATGACTGACAGACACCAGACTTGCGATCGAAGTCATGGATTCATCACTGGAAAAATAAATAAATAATAGAGTCTGCAAGCAAAAGGAAGACGTAAAAATGGCAGTCTTTAAATTACCAGTAGATAATTATGAGTAGGCTATTGGTAGATGGTTTCTAGGTTTTTCAGTGTGGTTACTATGACTGTGTCATTTATTTAAAGTGAATTTTTATATTGGTGTAATCAAAAATCATGGTTTCATTCATTTGTCTAAAAGCAAATAGCACTCTCCAAAGAAATGTTTTTTTTTTGTTTACATAGTAAATTAAATAATAAACGATTAAACATTGATTAACATTCTACTTTTTTCATATTATAGCTAATTTAGCATTTGTTTATGGTTAAATTAAGTATAAAAAATATTATACTCATACAAGTAACATTTTGGCTTATGTAAAGAAAATATATTAAGTATGGTACACTGAATTTTTTTTGGAAAAACACAGATTGTCCGGTTTACTCATTTGTATTATTTGTTATTATATTGTGTTTCTCTTCTATACTTGATTTCTTTGCATTCAATTAATATAATTATCTACATTGTGCAATCTACTATGCTAAATTATGTAGGGAGAATGTAAAGCAATTACCTACTGAAAATGATTTTTGATGTTGACAACTGGAAGTGTAGAGTAGTGTTTTGCATGAGACCCTCGACTGTGTTTTCGTCACATTCAACTACATCACTTTCGATGCATGATGCATACTATTAAATAAATGATCCTGTGTTGTGTTAGGCGGCTTACGTAAATGTATATAATAGTATAATATAATGTTTTTATATTATGGGGATGGAGGGGGGGGGGGGGGGGGTGGGGAAAGGGATAGGAAATAGGCCAAATAAGACTTAACAGTAGTGTGTAAATTGTACAAAGTGTTAATTTATTCCACTACTAACTTAACTTGCATTTAGCTTATTTGCTTTTCAGTCATAGAGACCAGAATAGGACATTTAGGGTTTCACTCGTTTGAGCTTAGGCAAGTAAGAACCCACCTACACCCACATTCAAAAGTACTCAGACAAACAAACAAGATCATATTATCATTAATTAAACTGTTTTTGGAGCAAGAAACATTTTTGAAAATATTTTAAGGGACAAAACAATCGAGTCCTCAGGTCCACCTCCCAGAATGTTTTAGATGTCTCCCTATTCAACACACTAAGAAATTGATGACTTGAATCAGGTGTTTTAATTAGTGAAACATCTAAAACATTATGTTAGGTGGGTCCCCAGGACTGGAGTTGACAAACGGGGGGGGGGGGGGGGGGGGGTCTTATCGCGGGGCCAAACTAGCCTAGAGACTCATCTGTGCCAGGCTAAGCAACAGACCTGGTAGCTGCTCATCCATCACAATATGTCACTGAGCAGAGTGGCTCTGTCATGCTGTCATTTACTCATGCAAGCCACTCAGTTGGATTTAGCAGTATAGCACCAGCTGAGAACAGGGGGCAACACCTTTATTACCTGTCACAAGAGTCCAACATTTTTGCCACACTTGCCGATGGTGAATGCAATGACCAATTTATAGACTTTCTATAGATTTATAGACTTTCTTTCTGGCCATTGTCACACCTACACCAGTCTCCTCCTGGACTTTTAATCACCTAAAATGTATGCATAGGCGATAGGCCTATGCTGTGTTCACGGCATGTCGTAATAACCATAGTCTCAAGATGACAACACGTGACATTCCATTAGGAGATGTTCAAGTCCTAGGACTGGGATTTATGCATTTCTATGGCACCACTATACAAGTATATTTATATACTATGGCTGGTGGCCAACGTCAGGCCGTCGGTGCAAATCTGTTTGGCCAGTTTTTGCAGCCACACGCCAACTCCAGTCGGGCTCACGACTACAGGAGTTTGCCCAATTCAGCATGCTGAATCTGTGTTGGGCCATCGGTGAGAGAGTTCACTCTGATTGCTGTTCAGTTCAGTGAGCCAGTCAGTGCATGAAAATAAATGTGATAAAACAGAGCAAAGAAGTCAAGACAGCACAGAAAGAAGGCTGTTCTAATTTTACGTCATCATACCGAAGCATTCCAATACGCAAATATTTTCATAACAACATGATCCGCCTGGAAAGAAGAAACTGAACAGCATGATTGATATTCAAAATGGTAAGCAAGCGCTGCTTTGTTTACGGTTTGTAGCTATATCTGCATGCAGGCGCAGAACGCTCATGCTAGTTGTAGTCTTTGCGGTGTGTTCAATCGAAACTTTTTGGCCTAGACACAGCCGTCGAGAGGCAACAACAGTCAACTTTTATCACCACTAGTTGGTGTGTCGGGGACTACACCCCCAAAATAAAAATCCGGTAATTTTTTTCTCCCATCTCATTTTGTTCCAAACTATGCAGTTCATTTCTCAGTAAAAACACAAAAGGAGGAATTTGAAGAATCTTTAAATGGCACTTTTCCATTCAACGACAGCTAACTATGCTGTAAATATAGTGCACAAGTTCGATTTCAATGGCGCACTCAAGCTACACATAAGAGATTCACTCCATATATTAAGAATGAAAAACTATACACAAACTTTATTGATTGTGTCATGAACTTGGTTTAATACACGTGTGAATGGAATTACAAAAAGAGATAAATATAAGCTTGTACCAGTGACAATGATTATTCTGTGCCAGTGACATTTTGTTTGTTTCCCATTTTTTTTTTAATGATGGCATTACTTTGCTGTCTTGCCGTTAGCCAGTCACTGCATTACTAATCACTGATCATGGTTTTCGGTGTTGATATATCTGCTCTTTCCATTAAACACAAGAACACTCAGTAATCTCAGACAACTTAATCCGCAAATTCATTTGAAGAACCAAAATAGTCAGAGATCAATTATCATGAATAGAAGATCTGGCATCTGTCAAATTTGACAGATGCCAGATCTTCTATTCATGATAATTGCGATAACCACGATAGATGTGAGTTATGAAGAACGGACTCGACCACTGAAAACCACTGTTCTGTCCATATATTAGCCTTAAATCAGCCATAGGGGGTTCAATAGGTTGTCATGCCCATAGACAGCATCTTTTTCTCTTTTCCAGTTTGTATCTGACCTAACTGCCTCTTTATACTTGGGATTCTAACTCGGTGGGGAAGGGAGCACACATTTGTACACTTGCGCACACAAAAAAACAACAACATCGATCTTTGCTAGGGCAGTGGTTTCTCAGTAATGCCCCCTCTAATAGATCAGTCACAGTGTAGTCCCTCTGTCGCCCTCTCTCTTTCTCTCTCTGAGTGCATGCTGGGAGTGTGTGTGGGAGCTGAGTGTGTTTGCTGAGTGCATTTGCGGAAACTTTGTTTTTCCTATTTTTCTTTTTATGTTTATTTCCCCCTTGCTTTTACACAGAGTAGGAGAGAAAATATTTTTTTCTTTCAGTTTGTGTGTGTTTTGAGGCGTCTGTTCCCACGCCGGGAACACCAACACTGTCACTGCGTAACGGGTGCATGTGTGTGCCGGAGCCCGGAGTGACAGGATCTGCTGCTGGTGATAGGAGAGCAGGTGGACTTTGAGAATGTCGTCTCAGGCGCTAGTTAATCAGTTGACTGTCAGTGGTATATGGGTGAAGGAATCTTATGTTCCGGTAACCCCGCTATCCGCTCCAGGAACTAAAGTCACCATGTCAAATGTTCCGCCTTTTGTATCTAATGATCTCATCACCAAAGAGTTGCAAAGATTTGGTATAATCGCGGGTCCCATCCGAAAGATTCCCTTAGGGTGTAAAAACACTGCGTTAAAGCACGTCCTATCATTTAGACGCCAGGTTTACATGTTTTTAAATTCACCGGAGCGAACTTTGGAAGTGTCATTCAAGGTGGGAATTCTTTCATGGTTTATGCCACTACTGACAGTCTACGGAGTTTTGATTGTGGAGATCTGGGCCATAAGCGCTCCGCGTGTCCATACATAGACGAACAGCGCGAGTCCACATCTGACGCAAATAACATCGATCAATCAGCAAATAACAAAGGAACACGGAATGCTGAGGAGCAGGATAAAGTAACTACAGAGGAAGAGCAGGGACATCAGGAGGTGAGTGAAAATAATGTAAATATTGGGAGTGAGGAACAACCTGGCTGCAGTTATGTTCCTGATAAATCAGTGTGTGCGTCTGATGTTGTTGATAAGAGTGGTGATGTTGAGGATGTGTGTCAGAGTAATGATACAGTACAGATAGAAGGTGAAAAGAAAAACATGGCTGATGAGATGGATGATTTATCTCAGTGTAGTAATGATGGAATGAAAGATGATGAGCAGTGGTCAGAGGTTGTAAAAGATATGTATACTGTTGAACAAATCAACTCTTTTCTTGACTAAACAAAAGGAAAACCAGGTGTTGAAATAGGTGACTACTTCCCTGATGTGGAAAAGTATATTTCTTCAGTAATGTGGGCTAGGAAAATGAGCAACTATGAAGAGCTTTCACAACAAAAGAGGTTTCGTTTAACATATAACTTAAGAAACATATAACTACATTAAAGCTGCCGTCGGCAACATTTTTTTGATCATATTCAGTGAAATCGACACTATAATCTGACAGAACAACATAAATAAAGTGGTTTTAGAAAAAACCCCGAGCTTCTAACTCCACCTGGAGCGTGTTATTTGTTTTGCAAAAATCCACAGCTCCCGGTTCATCATGTCCAATCAGCGCAGGGGGGTGTGAGATCTGACTGTCAATCACAGATCGGGCACACGCCACCCCTTGCGCACGTTACAATCACATGCACACACCTGAAGTTCGCGGAAGTTCGCGCAGTAACGAAGAGTGATGGCGGAAAATCAAGTAAGCTCATTTAGAGTATAAATGACGTTAGCAATTGCAATCTATCGGTACATTAGCCAGGACAGCATACCTCCAAATACTCCATGGTGTTGATGGATGCTGATGAGACGGGCGCGTTCCAGGGCTCTCAAGTTTTGAAGACAGGTAAGAGTGACACCCAGCCGATGGGGGGTTGGATACATTTTTGTCATTGGTTGTTGCGTTAAATCTTACCCAGATACAATAGTGCTATTTTCTGATTTTCTGATTGGCTATTGTGTAGCTCGACGAACAACACCAGAGGAAACGCGCTTGATTCATGCCGGTTCCACAGTGAGAGCGGCGCGGCCAGAGTTTTGGGCGCTGCGGCATATTAAATATATTACAAATAGTTTTTCAGCGGGAGAAATACAATGTGTGGCGGGAGAGTGTGACAAAAGACCGAAATGAGTGACTGTCACGCTCAATGCGTGACACTTGAGAGCCCTGGCGTTCACTGAAAATCTGGTGCACACGCACTGACGAGCATGAACTGGGTGGGAGGGTATCCGTTGATAGTGGGGGAGGGGCATGAGAGTTGTAAACATTCAAAATTTTCCTAAATCCACTCAATCTGCCAGACTTGCCGACTGGAGCTTTAAGATTAGGTAAGCAAGCAGGAAAAGCGAGGGGAAAAACTAAATAATTATGACTGTTAACTTCTCTTTTCTTTACTGCTTTCTTTTTTTCTCTCTTTTCCTTATGGAGGCCTTACGGGTTGGATCCCTAAATGTAAATGGGATGAGGGATGGGAAGAAAATTTGGTTACTTTCAGAAACTATACGCCTGAAATATATAAGCGTTGTTTTTCTGCAGGAGACATAGTGACCAAAGAAATGAGGTTGACTGGGGTTTGTGGTGGAAGAGTTGTGGGAGAGAAGGTTCTCAGTCATGGGACTAATCTTAGTGCTGGATTGGCTGTGTTTTTTCCCCCCTGGTCTTAAAGCAAAAATTTTATTAAAAAATGAGGTAGAACCAGGGAGATTACTACTTTTTAGGGCTGAAATTAGAAATCTTGTTTTTGTGTTCATAAACATTTATGCTCCTAATTTAGGACCAGAGAGGTTGCAGTTTTTTGCCAAACTGGAGAACATTTTAAGCCAACAGCAGGATGGGGATTTTATCATTTTAGGAGGAGATTGGAACTGCACTTTAGATTTCACAAAAGACAGGAATGGAGATGAACCTCACGCACAATCAGCTGCAGTTTTAGCCAATGTGATAAAAAAAACTAAATTTATCAGATGTGTGGAGGGAACACAATCTATCAGCACAACAATACACATGGGTAAAATTTAGTAATTTCTGGGGCACGATTGGACAGGTTCAACACATCACACAATATGCTATACAGCTATCATACAGCTATCACTCCTACATGGGGTGGCAGTGGCTCAGTGGTTATGTAGGTTGTCTACAAACCGGAAGGTTGGTGGTTCAATCCCCGGTTCCACCTGACCAAGTGTCGAGGTGTCCATGAGCAAGACACCTAACCCCAGCTGCTCCCGACGAGCTGGATGGTGCCTTGTATGGCTGACACCGCCGTCGGTGTATGAATGGGTGAATGTGAGGCAAAATGTAAAGCGCTTTGGTGGCCATTGGGTCTGTGAAAGCGCTATATAAATGCAGTCCATTTACATCTTTTTCTGATCACAAACTCATTACAATAGAGTGTTCATTGGTGAAAAGAGCTCAAATGAGTTATTACTGGCATTTTAACATTACACTTCTGGATGATAAGCACTTCTGTGAGAACTTTGGAGTTTTTTGGGAAACCTGTAAAACTGAAAAATCTTTATATGCAAGTATAATTCAGTGGTGGGAAATCAGCAAGGTTCATATAAAAGGGTTCTGTCAGCAATATGCAACCCATTCTTCTTTGGTTTTAAAAAAGACATTAGAGTTGCTAGAAAAGGAGATCATTGACATTGAGAAGACCATGACTGTTAATGATACTGCAGATTTACAAGAACTGTGGACAGAAAAGAAAAATCAGCTGAGCTTCATTCTAAATGAAAAAGTTAAAGTAACCCTTGTAAGGAGCCGTTTTTTTTAACGAAAAGGGACATGGATGGTCCTACATCTTATTTTTTTAAATTTGGACAGAAAAGCTGGACAGGAAAAGCAGATGTACTGTTTAAAAGAAAATAATGGAAAATAAACCTCTGAATTAACTGCTTCAGGACCTTCCTATTTTAACTCCAGAGCACAAACAATTGTTAGAGACTGAGCTCACCTTTGAGGAGGTTACCGCAGCAGTCATGGCTCTCTCTTCAGGACGGCCACCTGGCTTGGATGGATTACCTGCAGAGTTTTATAAGAACTTTTGGACTGTTTTAGGACATGACTACTTTGAGATTTTGCAAAAATGCACTACAGAAGGAATCCTTCCCACAAGCTGTCGGCAGGCTGTTTTAACACTACTCCCAAAAAAGGGCGATTTAACACTATTAAAGAACTGGAGGCCTGTAGCAATTTTATGCTGCGAATACAAAATCTTTTCTAAATGTCTGGCCAGCAGGTTAAATACTGAATTGAATGAAATAATACACAAAGACTAGTAAAAAGATCGGAAAAAGCTTTTGACAGAGTTGAACACAATTTTCTTTTTAATACTTTTTTTACACGGATTTGAGGATGTTTTTATCTCTAAGATTAAACTGCTATATACTGAGGCTACCTGTATGGTTAAAATGTCTGGTGGCCTCAGTACTCCTGTGAAGATCCACAGAGGTATCCGGCAAGGGTGTCCTCTCTGTGGTCAGCTATACAGCATAGCTATTGAGCCTCTGCTATGTAGATTAAGAAGACAGTTTATGGGTTTAAATGTTAGTACACTGGTTTTTAAAGAACCTACTAAACTCTCTGCATATGCAGATGACATTACAGTTTTAATTAGTGGTCAGGGTGAGGTTCAATGAACTATTGAAAGGTATTTAATCAAAAAGTTTTTGAATGGATTAATAAACAATGCATGTTTATAAAAAGCTGCATTAAACCACCTACAAAAGTGTCTCTCTGATTTTCATGTATTTTATATCGTGTTATGATGATTAATCTTTTATTTATTCATGTAAATTGTTTGATGTTTCATCCCCTCATATCCATTAACGGATAAAACCTAATTGGATAAAACGACTCCTGGATATAAGCCAAAGTGGGGCATGCAAGTGTGCTTGTGTGCATATTTTGTTACTGGCTCTTCTTACCCATGGCTTGTTCACCTTTATCACCCTGTAAGCATGCTGTTAACAGATGACTTTTCTCTGGTAAATCAAGCAACCGGCATTAAATCCAGTTGAGTGCCCTTAAGGTTTGCAAATTGCTTGCACCCAGTTCAGCCCAGTTTATCCTACCTAATTAAAATCAATTTGAGGTAATGGTGTGTTCAAGCACATGTAATTATCAACCATTCTTTCCCAACTTCACAGGTTTCATGTTGGAAGCTGACTCTAATAGAGATTTCATATATGAATGCCTTACAGGAAGCAAAAGCAATTCTACTGTATATATTTTTTCATCTTTTACATTTCTTTACACATTAAGTGAATTGACTACACAGCAGCTCTTTTGCACATGAAATTCCATTGCACTTCACTGACCATCTGCAATCCAGTTTAACCAGACTCTAAATGCACGGAAAAGGCACTGTGCTATTACAATTCAAATTGTCCATTGTCTTTCTTTTCCATGAAACCATGCATCATTAAATCTTCTCAAAAACGATTTGTCTGTCGCTGTTAACGCTGTGCCATTGCTGCCCGTGGAAAGCAGACTTTAATTCAAAAGAGATGCGCATGTACATTTTCTATTGATAATTGCAGCAGTAATTCACTAAATGGAGTTCAAATGATGGAGAAAAGTGTCAAAACCATGCATACTTTCAAGGGCACAGTTTAGAAAACATCTCTTACAACATTCAATTCAAATGTCAATTCAGGATACCTGAGTTATGACACAATAAATAAATCACCGTTAGCAAAGGCTCCATTGTCATTGAAATGAATATAAATTTTATATGTTTAACATTGAACTTGAACTGAAATATGACACTATTGTCTTCCATATGCTGCTTTATAGCTGAACTGAAGTTTCACAATTGATGAACTTTCCAACACTGTAGTTCAACATTGAACTAAACAAACAAAGTTGTTTCATAAATGATGAATTTTGCAACATTAACTTTGTTATTTTCCCATTTATTACTATGAAGCTGCTTTGAAACAATCTGTATTGTATAAAGCACTATATTAATAAATGTGATTTGATTTATACACTTTTATGATTCGTAGTTATACATGGCATGTGAAATAGTTGTTGTGCATAATAATATTGTTAAAGAAAGAGACAAAAATATGTAAATGTAAGAGTAAATCTCTGAAATGATGGTTCCATTTGTGTTGAATTACTGTAATTATGAGTAATTCATGTCTTTGTCATGTCACTCCAAAAAGTGTGATTAGCATAGCAACATTTTCCAATTTTGATTGTGTCTGTGATAAAATGGTGCAAGTATCTGATCTGGAATCGAAATCTGATGACCAGGTCGTGCTTTCCCAGTGACCTGCCATCAACAGCATTGTGATGTGCTGCGATGGCGGCGACATATACCTTCAAGGTGGAGGGGGACAGCCTGTGCTCAAACCCACTTGAAGGAAGGAAAGCACAGAGCCGATTGGGCATTTCCGGGGGTCTTCCCATTGGGAAGAACACCACTCCGCAAACAGACACTTCAAAGCATGTCGGCATTAGGCACAAAGCGTGCCTCGTAGAGTAGTGTCAACTACCGCTGGAGGTAGATCACTTAAGTCCTTCGCATCCCGTCCAGAGACCACACATGGAGGTTCCAGAGGTCTGGACGTGGGTGCCATATGGCACCCCGTCCCTGAGAAAGCAGGTCCTTCCTCAGGTGAATCCGCCAGGGAGGGGCTGTCACGAGGAGCATCGGTTCTGGGAACCAGGTTCGGTAGGGCCAGTTCGGCGCAACTAACAAGACCTGCTCCTCATTCTCCCTGACCTTGCACAGTGTCTGTGCGAGAAGACTCACTGGGGGAAACACATACATGCGTACCAGCTGTGTGCTAGCGCATCCGTTCTGAGGTTCCCCTCGGTCAGGGCATAGAACAACTGGCAGTGAGAGGACTCATGGGAGGCAAACAGGTCTACCTGTGCATCCCCGAGACTCCAGATCAGCTGGACCACCTGGGGGTGGGGTCTCCCAGTAATGTGAGATGTCGTGAGAGCGCGTCGGCCACACGATTGAGCTCACCGGGAATATAAATGGTGCACAGGGACCTGAGCCGCTGCTGACTCCAGAGGAAGAGATGGCGGGCAAGTTGTGACATGTAACTTTTTTTTTTTTTAAACTTACATTATTTTGTGGAGGTGAATGGAAAGAGCGATCGCTGTGCAACCGCTCTGCTCCAAAGCAAAATATGAATGAAGTGATTAATGTTGGTCCTATTTATACCCGTATGTAGGTTTGACTCGGCATGGAAATCTTACTGGCCAATGTTCATTAGCTCGTTTTGTTACCACCCCGAGGAGATTGGGCTCCCAGGCAAGACCCCATGGCGTCAGTCCTAAGTAACGTCAAACGTGACTGACTGAATGGGAACAGAAATTATTAGTTCACCTTTTGAATCTTCAGCACATACCAGGCAGAGAATATTTTTTATCTTTCTAATTCTAATGGGTTAATTCATTTCTGTTATGACAACTCTCTGGAGACTGGTATGTTAATAGAGATTGGCATGGTAATGGATATGGCAATGTTAATGTATTTGGTCTTGGAGGAATAGATCTCCTATGCTGCTGCTGCAGAGCAAGTACCGAATACAAGAATTGCGAATACATTCAGACATTTCTGTGAGCATATAAGACATGCTGCTGCACATGTAACATACATGATTAAAGTGGGCTGTGACGGTATGGGATTTTATCTTACCACGGTGAAGAAGCAACAAATCACGGTTAACTGTTCCAACCACGTCCCGCCCCTCCCCCGCCAATAATGCACATAAAAGTTGTCACAAAGAACCGGCAAAAGTAATGATAATGAATGTTTCAAATATAGCAAGGAGACATTTTAATTGTTTATTAATAAACTATTGTTTTCTGTGTCAGTGTCGGCTGCAAAGATTAAGTTGACGATGCTGACTCGCCATAACCGCAGTAGTGAACAGCCTATAGAGAAAAATGCACATTTCATACGGATTACATAAGCAGAGAGTAGTCTGTTTCTTTTCGTTTTGAATTGGTTTGTTTAAAAGTAGACATTTCAAGCTTTCTATATATATATATATATATATATATATATAGGCCTATATATATTTCTCATGTGTGTGAGGCAAGTAGCTTATATGCTGAGTTTCGGTTCATTTATGAGACGCGCCCCAGTTCACATGCAATGCAATCGCGCCGGCGCCATGTCCTGCTTATATTGTCTGCTATATTTGCTTCTTATTTATTAAGTCCAGGCAATTGGTTGATGAAACATTGATTACATTTTTTTGAGGTATCGGCAAATATCTTATCGCTGGCTGAGAGAATCGATATCATATCGTACCGTGATGAACTGTCCGATTGCTAAAACATTTAGCATTGCTAATGAAAACATTGCTCTTGGAAATAAATGAATGGATCATTAGAGTTAATGATGTGTGCACTGTAAAAAAAAAAAAACAGATATTTTCTGTTTTTTTTTAACATTACGTGTAAATGTCATTAAAATACAGAAAAAAACTTTTATTAAAAACATTAACCATAAAATAAAAGTAATAATCTGTAAATTCATATAAGGAGAAATTATAGTTTTTTTACAGGATTATTCTTTTGTTTAATTGGCTTGAATGTTAAATTACATTAAATTCTATGTAAAAAGAGACAAAAAAAATCGCTTATTTAAAATTAAGACAACTATGTGTTTTTTTACTGTGAAACCTTAAATTCAAGGTAAATACATGTAAAAAAACAATCGTAAAAAAACGGTAAAAAGTCTGGCAGCAAAGTTGCCAAACACTTACCGTCAAATTACAGTAAAAAACCTTAAGTTATTCTACGGAATAATTCTGTTTTTTAAAATACAGATATTTACTGTAAACATTTTCTGTATTTTTACAGTTCCACTGCTGTAGAATGAAAAGAAAATCTCATTAAAAAAATGTCTGTAGAACATTAAACAAATGAATAAATCTGCATATAAACTGGAAATTATTGCAGGAATACCTTACAATCAGACAATTAAAGAAGTCTTCTGTTTTTACACAGTATTCTTTGGTAAATTCATAACATTATCAATTACATCCACAAGAACTCCCCGTCAAAGTACAGATTTTTAGATGTAAAACACGTACTTTTCACATTAATATATAGGTTTACTTTGAATAAACTTACTTTTATAGTAATTAAACGCAACTATCCAATATATCTACATACTTTTAATTCAAGGAGTTCACTTTATATAAACATTGTTTTATAGTAAATAAAAGCAACTATCCAATATATCTACATTACTTTACCATTAATGTATAGGGTTAGGGTTAGGTTAGCACCTCACACCTATCAAATACAGGGTAAATGTAAAACTTCCAAGTCCCCTGCCACCAATGCAGATATTTTTCAGAAGCAAAGATAAACTTTGCTGGCCACATCAGCTTAAGATTCAACAAGTGCAGATACAAGAGTGATAGATAAAAAATATATACATAAAATAAAAATAAAAAAACAGCTATGTAGGCTATACCTTTCATGCAGATATGCTGTAAATAAAAATTGACCATAATAATTACTGTGTGTTATACTACAGAAACAGATCTAAAAATATTGCCTTGAAAGATGGATGAATACAGTAGGAGATATTGTTGCACAGTGTAACTAAATATACAGTTATTGTACATGAAATAATTGAGTTTAAGTTTAATATAAAATTAAATCAAGAATAGTCAGTGATTGTTTATGCATCCTATATCCTATAGTAGTGTTTCTACTGTCAGGTACCACTGACTCAGTGTTTACAATTCTGAAGTGTTCTGTAACAATTTCATAAGTGGCAGAGAAAAAATTGAGTAGCAACATTTTCAGACCCCACCCTGTGCACTGTAGCTGCTGCTGTCTGGTGCTGCAGCCTCAAGTCTCAGATCATCATGCTTTGGGACAGTTTTTCCGCAAGACAACCAGGCTCAAGAATGCTGGACACTAACCTCCTAATGCCTGTCTGCCTGTTGGTGTGAAAGGACTCTTGAATCTTGTGTGCTGATATGTCCTCTTTTGGCTTGGCTTTTAAGGGTGACATTGTCCTTTTTGTGTTTGAAATGCTGCCCTGACAGTGATTTTCTGACCATATACTATATTGACACGTATCTCATATGCTTATTTGAGAAGAAAATATGTGATTCAATTTAAAAGTAAAGGCTGTAAATCCACTTTAAAAACGTTGAAGCATTAAGACACAAAGTCAATCTATATTCAACAAAATTCAAGGCCCTCACTGCAGTGAAATCATTAGGCCACTCCACAATTTTCTCGGTTGATGGGAACAAACCGCCACACTATGAATAAAGCTTTACAATGGGGTGCTATATATATTTTTAATTTACAATAGGTGAGCAATGTGTGAAAGACAAGGAATTTATTCTGGGGCTCGAGTTCAACCAAGGCTCTTGTAGTATAAACTTGAGCTTTGGTAAACTGGGGGTGAAGGAATTGAAGACATTAAAATGGTTGAAACATTACACAATGTGTAAACAAACATCCTAATTGTTTTTCTAGTCTCTGTGCTTTAGATATCAAGAAAGTGTGCGCAGATTCAAATAATTGAATGTTGTACAATCATTGGACGAATCATACGCTAGAGGCAATCTCGACCAATGATATTGTTTGACTTTGGGAGGGGGATACGTCATAATTTCGCGCGAAGCAGTAGAGAGTCTGGATAAAGTATGGAACATTTCCACGATATCGGCATTCAGCTTTCACTAAAGGTAGATTAATATACCCAGCCGGCACATGACCGACCTTCAACGTTGAAATATGATTGAAATAATGCCAGTCGTTGAAACAACGTTTAATGCTAAATGGTTGAAAAAGGTTAACAAAAACACTTTCTAAATCAACGTTTAATTTTTTACAAGATCTGTACGTTGAAACAACGTAATGTTTTCAACAACATACATAAATATCTGCCTTTTAACATATTATTATGATAATTCATTAGCATTTAATGATTTTTCTGATTTTCATAATGTCAGTTCTTCAATGTATCTGTTAAAATATAAGTATTATCATTAACAATAATAGTTTCACCCTCAACAGAGCAGTGCAGCACAAACCTTTTGCTTTATGTGATTTTGTGTGAATTTACAATTTTGTATGCTTGCCAATTTTGTCTGCTTGCCTAACAGTTTACATTGCATTATTACATATTCATACACTGTCATGTCATTTGACCAATTAATTAAATAATAATACAGACTGCAACTCGCGCAAACTATTGCTATTGTTATTGGTTGTTTCTCCGTTTTACTTTGAGCATGATTGGTTAATCTGTCTGTCTTCCAGGAAACTGTCCAATGAGAATGTGTGCGGCTCTGCGCGCCTATTTTAAGTTTGAAAATACGTCCGTTACTCTCGGTTGGTGTGAGCAGCTGCTGTTTGCGTTGATTACTCGGTCAGACCTGGATTATTTTATATCTGCCTGTTGAATTCTTAAATTCTGAGCGAATTTTAGTTGCTATGTCAATGAAGAACAAAAGCTGGAATATGAACAGAGGAAGGGGTCGTACGTGGTCTGTTGGTGATATCAGGTAAGAAAACATTTTTCAGTCCTTAACAGTCTAACGTTTAGGGACACGGGTAATTTAACTGTCATAGGCTTACTGCAACCTCATAAGATAAATAAGTTATCTCTGTGTGTGTTTTTGTACTGCTTCACTATTAACGTAGCGATATTAGCACGTATTTCAATGTGTTAGTACCATCTAACATTGCTGTGTTTTGTTGTTGGTAAGTTAAGTTAACATGAGAGGTAAAAAAGCGTGGGAATGAGTAAAGTGATAAAACCGTCATTTATTCGTTAGAAGTATGTTTACATAACCTCTTCAAACACTGATAACATATTGAAAAGATATTTGTTTACTTTATTTTTTAGATCAAGCATTGGAATAAGATGTTTATCGAGGGAGAACACCCAACAGAAAGACCCATTCACCAACGAACGTTACAGTAAGTCAATTTTACCCACGTAAATTACTGTTCGAAAACCTACACTGGGATAGTATTAAGTGTGATTTTCATACTGTTACTGATGGAAAGTCTGAGTAACTTTCTGTCCTTTTGTCTTTCTTCTGCTGAAGTGGCGCACTGAAAGGGGAGATTCGTGTCACCTTCATCAGTCCTTTCTTTAATCACTGGAAACATTAAGGGAAAGACCCTCAGATGCAGGTAAAATTATTTGATGGGGTTAGGGTTATTTGATTTTGGTGTACCAACTGGCATTTTTTGTGTGTGTGCTTCCCTTTCTATGATACACATTTCTGAGGGGATTGCCATGCTTTATGTGTAATGTGTATGTTTACATTTTTAATCATGTAACAACTAACAGTCTCAAAGATGACATTACTCAAAGATAACATTTTTACAATTGAAATAAATTTCATATACATAATATATATATATATATATATATATATATATATATATATATATATATATATATATATATATATATATATATATATATATATTATTTATGTTTCCTCACAATGTCAAATGTGCTTGTTAAGTTTTAAATAGTTTTCTGGACTGTATTGACTGGGTCTGACTTAATTGGGATCATCACGGGGCATCGGTAAGAATGCACAAAAGTCCAATCACTGTTTTGGTTTTAATGGTAGGTTCAAGCCATCAACATACTCAATGCAGTGCATGAACAGATGTATGTGATATTTGGTCTGTAAGTGTGGTTTCTATAATAAGAACAGAAATACAAATAATCAGTTTACAGTAATGATAAGCATTTAACTCAAAAGAATAAACACGCGAGGATGCATGGCTATAAGTGCAAACAATAGACTATTAATATACGTGACTATCGTCTTATAACCATATCTCAATCGATTAATCTTCACAATCCACATAAATATGGCCTAATGACATCTGTAGTGTGTAAATGCTGAAGTAAACATATGGAACATATGAGTTGTTATTATTTCACTTAAATACAGCGCACATCGGATCACACGTGCAAAGATAATGCACACAGACATACTGCTAACATTAGCTTCACGGAGATACGAATTACCCTCACATCAGAACGTTTCAACACATAATACAACAAATAGCAATATAAACAAGATTAAAGACGGTATATGTGGAAATTAAACTTACTTTCAAAGTTACGCACACTCATACACGCGAACCCTCCACAGCTTTCAAGCGGAACATAACCAGTTGCGTCAAACTCTGGGGGCGGGACTAAGTTACGACTGTCAATAATTCACAACCCACCAATAAGAATTAACTTCACTGAGCCTTTTCAACAGCCGCCCCAATTTACGTTGTAAATTCTACTTTAGAAAAGGCTTATGAGTCTTTGTTATCATCAGGTAGTGGTGGCAAACGGACAAGTTTACTCACTGGTCGGATGTATTTCCGACCCTGCACTTGTACTTCAGCAGTTCTGATTTTCCCATCAGCCCCTGGTACTGTGGCTGAGACCTTACCCACTGGCCAGAGGGCTCGAGGCAATTGGTGATCCACTATCATCACTACTGTCCCAGTCTTTAGATCTTTGCCAGTCTCAGTCATCCACTTTGTACGAGTTTGCAGTTCAGGCAAGTATCTCTTGATGAAGTGGGCCCAAAAATGGTCGGCAAGGACCTGGCTATGTCTCCAGCGTCTTCTGCTACGTAATTCGGACTCAGGGTATACAATTTGGGGTAAATCAGGGTCTGGCCGCCCCAATAACAGGCTGTTTGGAGTGATGGGGTCAACATCTGCTATGGCCGATGACACGTAACCCAGAGGTTTGGAGTTTAACATGCCTTCGATCTCTGTAAGCACTGTACTTAGCACTTCCTCAGTAACATGTTGGGCTCCAAGTGTAACATTGAGAGCAGATTTTAGAGACCTGATCTCCCTCTCCCACAATCCACCAAAATGAGGAGCTCCAGGGGGATTGAATTTGAACTGAATTTTCTGCTTTGCAAGCTGACTTTGCAGAGTGGGTTGCATGGCTGCAAATGCATCTGATAGTTCCCTTTCTCCTCCCTTGAAGTTTGTTCCCTGGTCAGAATAGAGTTCATGGGGAGTTCCTCTGCGTGCAATGAATCTGCGTAGGGCCACGAGGAATGAATCTGTATCAATTTTGGGAAGTAAATCAATGTAGACTCCTCTGGTCGTCATACATTTAAATATGATCCCCCAACGTTTTTCATTGCGCCGGCCTATTTTGATTGTGAAAGGCCCAAAACAATCAACACCTGTTGAATAAAAAGCTGGGCGGTAGAGGCGGAGTCGGGCTGGTGGTAAATCAGCCATTTTTGGCACTTCAGGCTTTCCACGCCATTTTCTGCATTCACGACACTGATGTTGGTGCCGCCGTACTGCTTCTCGCCCTCTAATGATCCAGTATTTACGGCGTAACTCAGCAAATACTCTTTCTGGGCCAGGATGATGAAGTTTTCCATCATAATGTTGGATCAGGAGTTGACTGAGTGGGTGTTTGGGATCCATGACAATTGGGTGGGCAGTATCTGGCCTAAGCAGCTCACTACGTCGCAAACGGCCACCAACTCTTATGAGTCCAGTAGACTGGTCAATCTCTGGTGCAAGTGAGATTAATCTGCTGTTAGAAGGCAAAGATTTACCACATATTAATGTATCAAGTTCAACTGGGAAACACATAGCTTGGGCTTGTTTCAAGAGTGAGATCTCAGCAGCTACGTAGTCTTGGGCGGATAAATCTCTTGTCTCATTGGCTTGTTTTAACTGTTCCTGTGCTTCATGTTCCACCAGTTGATCAAAACTGCGGTATGGTGAGAATTCTTGCATTATGTCAGAGAAATCTACTGTGGTCAAACTACAGAAGGTTACTTTCTTTCTTCATCTGTGCTGTCTGGGACCAATTCCTCTGGGTCATTAGACCAGGTACTTGGGTCTTGCCACAAAAATTGTGGTCCTTGTTTCCAGTGACTTGGCACTGATAGTTGGTGAAGTGTTTTACCATGGGTAATGTCATCTGCAGGATTGTTTTCAGACTTCACGTAATGCCATGCTTGAGAAGCAGTCAGCTCCTGAATTTCTGCAATTCTTGTGCCCACAAACACTTTATACCTGCATGAATCTGATTGGATCCAAGCTAAAACTGTCTTTGAGTCACTCCACAATGTCACCTGTTCAATCCTCAGGGTGAGTTCCTTTTCCAGAAGTCTTGCCAATTGAGCTCCACTGAGTACTGCACAGAGTTCTAGCCTGGGAACAGATAACTGCCGCTTTGGTGCCACCCTTGATATTATGAAGCATTAATATTATGAACAGCAGCTACGCTAATTATTTCCCATCTGCTTTTCTGCTGTTATCTCGGGACGCTAGTCCCGAGGTAAATAGCGTTCGTCAGCTCCAGTTTGTATCCAGCCTCTCACGGAGACTTCAGATGCTCCAACACCTGCGATGAGACGACTCGACGCCTGTGAAGAGACGACTCAACGCCGGCGATATGTTATGCCCTAAATTAATACATGATGATTAACTAACTATATTCTTTTATGTACATTTCTGAAATGCACTTTCTGTTAAGCTGCTTTGAAACAATATGTATTGTGAAAAGCGCTATACAAATAAATTTGAATTGAATTGAATCTTGCTGTGATAAATGCAACCTCGACTTGGCCTTGAGGACTCTCTGTTCTAAGGTACGCCACTGACCCATAAGCATGATTTGAAGCATCACAGAATATGTGGACGTCTCTTTTGCACACTTTAGAATCCAGTTCTGTGCTAGTGTAGCATCGGGGTATAGCAATCTTGTTCAGGTACTGCAATTCTTCTTCCCATTCATGCCAGGCTTGCAAGAGGTCACTTGGTAGCAATGGGTCATCCCACTCCCGTTTTTTATCCCATAGTCTTTGTACCAGTACTTTGGCTCTAGTTGTGAAGGGGATAATATAGCCTAGTGGGTCGTACTGACTAGCTAAGACCTGATAGACATACCTCATTGTGGGAACTTGTGGTTCCTTCAGACGAGCTTTGTAACTAAGAGTGTCTGCTTGGCAAAGCCAATGTAGACCCAAGGTGGATTCAGAGACGTCCCATTGCTTTTCAGTAAGCCAAAGCTCATTTTTCTCAGATCTGGCTTCTACAGGAAGGTGTGCAACGACAGAAGGAATGTTGCTAGCCCATTGCCTTAACTCGAACCCACCAGATACCAGAAGAGCTTGAAGCTTGTTCACCAGTTCAGTCGCTTTGTCAGTAGAAGTTACACTCTGCAGGAAATTGTCCACATAGAAATGTTTCTCTACAGCCACACGTGTATCTTCTTCTGGATCTGTGTTCTCTTGGACATGTTTTTGGACAGCAAATGTTGCGCAGCATGGGCTGCATGTAGTCCCAAAAGGCAAAACCTGCCACTCATAGACACTGACTGGTGTATCACGTTGCATGTTTCTCCACAGAAATCTGAGGAGTGGTTTATCCTCTGGGAGAAGACGAATCTGGTGAAACATGCCCTTGATATCGCTTGTGATGGCAATAGCATGCTCTCTGAAATGGAGTAACACTCCTAGTAAAGTGGAAGTGAGGGTAGGCCCAGCTAGGAGGTACTTATTGAGGTTATGGCCTTGGTACTGAAAGGAACAGTTGTACACTACTCTGTGCTTTTCATTATGGTATACCATGTGGTGAGGTATGTACCATGATTCAGGGGAACAGACTCTTTAGGCGCTTTCAATTGGGGCATGTCCTTTTTTCGCAGAAGCGGTGTGGCATAACGAAACACTCCATTTGCATTTACCCTTGCAGTCTTGGTCTCAAGCAGAGTGATGACCTCCTGATCACAACGTGACCGTGTCACCACCTTCTCATTGCGGTATGGTAATATGTCAAGCTGCCAGAGTCTCTCAACATGCTGCAACAGCTCTGATGAGGTGGAAGTCACAGATGTGAAAAAGCATTGTTGCTCGGGGATTTGGTGCTGGAGTACATGAGCTGGCCCTTGCAGCGTCCAGCCTAATCTGGTTCGTATAGCAGCTGGCCCGCCTGGTGGGCCGAAGCACACTGGCTCCATGGGGATGATCAAATGGTGATGATCAGAGCCTATAAGCAACAATGGTTGAACCTGAGAAAAGGCATGAAGAGGCAGTCCTTTGAGATGCTGGTATTTTTCTTGTAGAATGGAAACTGGATGTGAATGCTTGGCCAAGCCCAAGTTCTCGGCTGTAAAGGCACCCGTTATCTTGAACCTTCTGCTTGGCTGAAATGCTGGGGACAGAGTGAAAGATACTTTTGTACCTTGTATGACTTGGGTGTCATGTCGAACTGTTCTCAAAGAGAGGGTTTCAGTCTGTCCATTAAGTTTAAGCTGCTGTGCTGCACCATGAAGCAGGATTGTACGTTCAGAGCCATCGTCCAAAATAGCATAAGCCATCATTGAATTTTTGCCATTATGCAACAGCACTTTACAGATTTTCAGAAGGACCTGGCTGCCACCTGCTGGACGATCCAGGTATAGCATCTGACTCTCTTGGGGTCTTTCGTGATAGTGCTTCATCTCTGTTGATTTGCTGTTGATGTCATGCAAGACAGTTAGATGTTTGCCATTGCAAGTTTTACATGTGGCTTTTAGTTTGCATTGGGCTGCCTGATGTTTCCGTCCGCACCGCCAACATCTCTTATTTGACTTAATCCAGTTGGTTTTGAGCTCACTGGTAAGCTGCGTGAAGTTATTACACTGGTTAAGATAGTGGTGGTTATTGTCACAGTAATGACAGTACACATTATTGCCGGGGTTTTGTAATTCTGATGGTTTCGCAGCTGGAGGGTTTTTGGACTGATCCACATGCAAAATGGCTGCTGTCTGAAAAGTGTGCTTACGCTGTCGCGGAGCTTCTTTCTGCTGTCTAACATTTCCCCTCATTTCACTAGTATTGAGTTTACAGTCAGTGGGCTGCACCTGCAGCTCGAACTCAAGCCAGTGTGAAAAGTCAAGCAGGTTTGGAATTGGGTTTCTGAGGGGGTGAACATACCTCTTGAAGTTAGCCTTGAGATCATGAGGGAGTTTAGACATGAGTCTTGCCACATGTGAGCCACACTGCAATTCAACAGCTCCCTTCTCATCCAGCTGGTCAAGCATACCCACCAATGCTCGAACTCTGAGGGCAAACTTACGAAAGGCCTGAGTGTCTCCACTGCGAATATTTGGCCCGTCCATCAAGTCAGCAATTTTCTGCAATGCCAACTGATGCGGCTGTCCATAATGTTCAGTCAGCGATTGCATTGTATGGGTGTATGGATAACGAGAGTTGCTGTAAGAATCAGCGATTAAAAGGGCCTCTTCGAATTTCAGATGCTCAATCAGAATTTGATATTTAAACTGTTCAGTAGCATCGTATGGCAGCAAATTGTCAAGAGATATTTTGAGCCTAGCGAACTGCCGTGGATCCTCCACTGTGAAATCTGGTATTGAAGGGTTTGGACCTCGGTAAATGCTCTCTCTAGTGGGAGGATGAGAGCGCTGAACAAAGTCTCTTGGATGATAATGATGCCTTGGGTGGTAATCATTTTGTTCTCTAAATCTGAAGTCAGCTGCAGGGGAAGGATGACGTATTTGTGGCTGTGGTGGGATGTGTCTTTGGTCATGTACATAGCCTGGGCTATATGCAGCGTGTACACTTATTTTGTGCTAAGGTTGCGATGTACATGGCGAATTTGGTTGATATTGCACATGCCTGTTCTTTGGTGTGGACTGCAATCTCATCTCTGCAAGTTCACCTGACAAATTAATTTCACCGTCTAGCTCCTCATCTGCCGAAACTTCCTCTCCATCCTCCATAACTAATTTTCCAATCTCTTTAGAAATCCGAGTACTCATTTGAGCTACTGGTGACTTGCTCCGACGTGGAGTGGGAACAGGGGGATGTTTCTTAGCTGCCTTTGTTAATGAGTGAGTGCGAGGCAAAGACTCAGGACACTGTGATGCGTTGGTTTCATCCCTTTCAGAGCGGTGTGTCATGTCCTCAATGGTTTTATGCAGACGTCTGTTCTCTTCTCGTAGCTGCCAAATCACTGTTTGAGCATCTCTGTCTCCATACTGTTCTCCAGTATCCTCAGTAACATCACTTTGGTTAGTTACATGCCACCTAGTGAAGGGTGTCATCCCGGCAGCACCCTCATTTCCCGACTCCCAGCGGTAAGGCTCTGGCTGCATCCTCAAAGTAGGAGGATATGTATGCTGGAAGCCACTGTAGTCCACCTCATAATCTTCCAAGTGGCGTGGAGGGCGTGATAGACGTTTACTGCGGACATCAGGCTCACACTGTGACTCTGAATGGGCTTTGGACATCTTATCCCGTGGCAATCACCGCAATCCGGCTCGAAGGACCAATTTTAAATAGTTTTCTGGACTGTATTGACTGGGTCTGACTTAATTGGGATCATCACGGGTGAAGGGTTGGTCAAAATCCCTTGCCTCTTCAAATACATATATAATCATATATCATTTTGAATGGTTATATACTTCCTTTATAAAAATCAATAATCAAATATATTCATTATCACATAATAATTTTTATATTCTTGTGCTTGTGAAATTATATTTTCTTAAATGCATGGATGCAAGTAACCAGTTTCTTTTAGGTGCATTCCAATCTTACTTTGAGATTGCACGTAGTACACGCAGGACACGAAGGCCACGTAACCCACAAGGCCGTTTGTCTCTTTCTCTGGGATCAGTAGAAAGGTTAGAGGGTCCTAAAGGCAGCGTGGACACATGATCCTTCGCTGGACATATGGTCAAGCTATATTGAGCGTTACTATCAAACTTTAATTGTTGTATTAAAATGTATTCTTTCCAGTATATTTCCTTCCTTGGGAGTAAATGCAAGTGATCTGTTTTTCTCCCAAACGAGTGAATGTTTTAGCATTATGTTTTGGTATACTTAACTGATAATAAGGAGCTCAGACTCTCTTCAGCCTTGATGGGAGCTGTTATTTGCTAGTGTCTGTTATTTGTGTGTGTGCGTATGACATTCTATGTAGGTTCTGGACGGTCGGACGAGACACCCCGGCGCCCTTCTCTAACCTGCGAGGCCACCACAGGCCTAAATCCAATGAGTGGACGACAACTATCTTGACTAATGGCGATAGGCACCCCTATCTCCTCACATGTGTTAAATTGTTTAGGCTCTTAATGTTTCTTAGCCAATGAGAATCATTCAACCTGTAAGCAATGACGTAGCTTAGACCTTGGAAATGGTATAACTGCTGTGATCTTTGTAACTGTAAGCGGGGCGGCCTACGAACTCCTGTGTGAGTCTTGAAGCCGACTTCTGCTGATGAAAATGCAAACTATCTTCAGTAAAACTTTTCTTTAATTTTTTATAATTCTGACTCCGGGTCTTCATTCTTCATATCTGGTTCTGGGTCTTTGACTGTACACCCCCTTACAGTTATGGTGGAGAATGCGGGCAATTATTCTCGGTGACACCCCTGGCAAATCAACAAACAAGGTAGTAAGCTTTTGTTAATTGTTAGGGCTGTCTGACTGGAAGAGATTTTGAAGGAGAGCGGGAGAGCTTCACTCCGATGAGGCGAGTGAAGCTTCACTCCGATGAGGCGAGTGAAGGAGTAAGTTAATTATACTACTGACAGTATAAGAAGTCGCTGAGAGCGTCGTTAAGGGTAACGGCAGCAGACAGCGCAAGCGAAGCGTGCTCTGTGGGGGCCCCGCTGGGCATTACTGGTGTAGCACCACCCCAGCAGGGCACGTCCCTGGGCTAGAGGTCCAGTGGCACCGTAAACCTGCTCAATCTCTTCCATCTCAGATAGGGGATCCCCGAACTTAGTGAAGTGAATCAGGCAGTTAGGGATACTAACAATAATAGGGTTGTTTGCCAGGGATGCATCAGGAACAATTCCGAGAGAAAAATTTTAAAAGTTGTGACCCAAATTGGCATGGACCAGTATATGTAACTGTGATTTTGGAGTATACTTTGCAGTTTCATCACGCAGAAGCCAAGCTGTGTTGTGCAAAGATCGCCGCCTCCATTTCTGCAATAACTTCAGGTGAGTATGAACCATGATTAAGATATGGCAGAAAAATGTAATAACTTAATCAGTAACCTGAAGAGTCCTGAAACAAATAGTGAGACAGGAGAAGCAAACGCTGTAAGCAGCTGTGCTCTAAAGCCCTCACTTTAAATAAATTTGCAGAAATGAAGTTGAGTAATGAAATGAAGAAAGTAAATGGTAGTCAGGATTTTGATTCTGATTGGAAATTTAAACAACTTGACTGGCTACAAACAAACAAAGAAACTGAAAAATTAAAATGTTTAGCCTCGTATTGCTTACGGTGATTACAAGAAGCAAGTGAAAGAAATTCTGGGTCTGGGATAATTTCCCTGGACAAGCGACTAAAGTTAAACAGGCACTTTGTGAAAACAACTTAGAATATTTTGCAGCTTATGAAAATTAATGTTCTGCCAATAATAATGATGAAGATTATGATTGGGCTATTATGATTAAATCCGCCACTGGTGGACTGTAAAAGAATACAGAGAACTGCTTAATCAGTGGCTCTGTTTACATTCCTGAATGGGACACACACTGCTTCAAGGGCGTGCTTGTTGGAGCCGTTGAGGCTGACACACGAACCCTTTTGAAGAAAAGATCTATAATACTAATTTTTAGTGAATTGATGAATACAGGTTGATGTAAAATTAATGACTCCAACAAATGTGAGTTGCAAAATATATCAAAGTAACTTAAAGGATGATTGTGTTGTAATTAAACATTTTAAAAAGGTTTTAGATGATATAGAGAGACTAATCTCACAGATGATTTACAATAACTGCAAAAGTATCACAAGCAGAGAGTGCTTGCCTCGTCAAACTTAGTGTGAATCCTAATTGGAGATTGATAAACTCCAAGAGAAAACTGAAGTCAAATATTAAACTATGGTTGAGAACTTGACAATTAAAATTGAGATTGAGAAATGTGAAACGTTATTGAGAACTAGAATAATTATTTTTATGTAAAACAAATAAGCAGAAGCCGTACTGGATTAACAGTTGCTAAATGCTGATTAAACAAACAGCTTGAAAAGTTGACCATGAAAGAACTAGAAGCTGATGTTTTGCTTTCAAAAGATAAGTTTGTTATTGGCTGTAATGAAACAGTTTGCTTATCTGAATCTGATGTGTGCTGTGGCTGAAACTGCCAGTGCAACAGACTCAATCTGAGTGGAAATTTGTAATGCCTAAATTTCCTGATGTGTGGGCAAAAGACAAATATAAATAATATGTTTATTTGAAACCGTATGTAATATCTGGCAAAGATGCCTTAAGCTGGGATAGAGTTAAAAGATGGTAGATAAAGTTAGACGTCCAGAGTGCAGTGTACCAGTCCCTCACTCATTCAATGTCTCTCTCTCTTCAATGTCAGCTAAAAGCTGTAAAACTGAATGACTTTAACCTCTTAACCAGCGCCCCATTTTTTGAGAATTTTCTGAAAATGACATACCCAAATACAAATGTCTGTAGCTCTTAAACCCTATGGTCCACATTCATAACTCTGATCTTTTTTTAAACTAGACACTTGAAACTTTGTTACCCAAGAGTCATTATTACTCAAAGTAGCATAGGAACAGAGTAAAACAAGGTAAAATTTACATGAATGTGACTCACGATTTCTTTTAATTAACTTCACTTAGGGAAAAAATGATCAGACTTTTATGTTAAGGGCCTGAAAACACCATAAAGATAAAATTGAATGTCTGACCATGTTTAGATTCAAATTTGAGGATGATACTCCCAAAAATGTAGTTTCTGTAAGCTTTTATTCAAGAAAAGTATAGGCGTCCTTTCCAAAATGCAATTTGGAGACTCCAAATGGACACCTGGCACCCAAACACTTTACATAGGGAGTAAACACTATAGGTCTGCAACAACAATTCAGAACTGTTATGCCCTTCAAACCACACAAGAAAAAAACGATTTCAGCACAACATTTGAACATTTTACCAAAATTATCTTTATTTTGAACAATTCTAATAGCAAAAACAGTGATTTCTCACTACATGTATAGACATTGCAGAAGTGTTCATTTTCCAACTAATGTATAAAATATATAAAAAGAAAAACATAAATGTTTTAGAACATTTGTAATTACAAACGTGGTTTTTACCCAAATAAATTGCAATAAACTGATACTTATAATGAATATCCTATTACTTCCTGTTGCTCTTCGTCATTTTCTGCAAAAAAACCTTCAAATCTCTTCTGTAGTCGACGATCCATGATACAGATGCTCAGATATAAGCTTTAGAGTAAATCCGTGCATTTATGCAAGCTCCATGTGTCAAAACATCGCGTTTATGTGTCTGTTTACATTCTGGTCTGCTAACTATGTGTGTGCGTGCTGCGCGCGTGGCGAAAGCGCACATGTGAATGAAAACTTTGCGCAGTTGAATTTGACGAATGTGCTTGCATGAACTGTCTATCACTGCAATCGATTTTAGTTGGCTAATACTCCCATCAATCAAAACGTAGCTCAAAGGACATTGGATAGCATTATCCAGGCTTTTATCCAGTCGAAAGCCCAGCTGCGCGATGGACAGCGCGCTCAGCCTGTCAGGGACTCTCTTACTGTTTTGGTCTGTAACAGACCCTGTGATTGAAGGAGAGAGAAGTAGGATGTATCATTCGATCCGGAAGAGTCTAAACTGCGGGGGTGAGATGGCTTTTGAGTGTTGGAATATGGATTAGAATCGATATTTCTTTGAAAATGAACATGATGCGAACTCTATCTCGAAAACGCTCATGAAAACAAAGGAGGATATTTCATTTTTTTCCCCTATTTTTCGTTGTTTTGGATTAAAAAGTGGGATGCATTTTGAAGAGTGGACCCTTACATTGAAATGTATGCTGTTGTTTCTTGGATTCTTCCGAACTGATCTGAACCATACGAGATGAAAGATGAGTATAGCGGTTCATTTTGCTCATTTTCAAATGAGCAGTCCTTTTGCATTTTATTTAACCCTTTCCTCTCTGGTGTATTGATTGCAAAAACAAGTCTAGAACATGGTTCTTGAGTGTTTTAGCTTTCAAATGATGCATAGTTTATGATAGTCAGATGAATATTTGTTATAAAACAAAGCTTAAAAAAGGTAATAAAAGTATAGCCACGCCCTCGACGGCCCGCTCGCGGGCCGATGCGGGTTAAGAAGTTAAAGAAGTCTTTAAAATAATAATGCAGATCTTAAACGATAGAAGACATTTTATTTTATTTTAGGACCAGTAACTTCTTTGTCTCATTTAGTCTCCACCATTCAGGACCAATGGCTCCGGCTACAGATGAAGTACACTGAATGTACGGTTGTGATCTAAATTCACTGAGTATAATCCAAGTAGCTAGGTTGCTGCTTTTAAGATAGTTAATGGATTTAAGTGATTAAATACTGTTGTTATTGACCTGTCTCCCTATGTGAACACTATTAGGCAATCCGAATGGCTCTGGTGACTCTTGAACGTGCCTTTCCTAAGCTCTAGAAAACAGCTGAGTTCTGTTGAAGCAAACAGCCTGTGATGGGAAAGAGCGGTCACCAGTGGGCACGAGTGGCCATCTCTATGACGGGTAAGACCTTCTATTGGCCAGACAGGGGGCAACCCAAGCCAGAGTGGATCACGTAAAGTCACTGGGCATCTCAAGATGGAGGTGTTTATGTGAGAAAGGTATGAGAGTGGAGCGGATGACTGTGAGGCCAGCAGCATCCTTTATCGTTAGGGCGGATGAGCTGTGAGGAGTTACAGGCAGTCTGACCCAGAAACGTGAGTGTTCCTCTAATACCAATCACCAGAAACCGCATTCATTGTATGGCTTGTTTTTTTTATTGTGACAAGCGTCTGCAAATATGCCAGGGGAAAACACCCTGATGGAGATTATAGATAAAGGGCTAACAGGAGTGGGCTTTCAAGAGCCAGCTGAGGCCATGAAGTGATTCCCATTAGTTGTTGTGGAGACAGTAGCAAAACTTTTTATGTACTGGTTTGCCTTATGGGCAAGGAAAATCATAGTGTTGATTTTGAACTAATAGGTCTATGACATAGTTTTAACTCCTGAAGGTCGTTAGACATGGTGGTGGCTAAAGATGAAGACAGCTTTTGTAGATTTGAGAAAAGTCTGGATAACAAGGTGAATGGTCAAAGGTTATTGTAATTAATTTAATATTACATTATGTCTAAGTTACAGCCTTAGAAGGCTGTTGAAAAAGATTATTTATTTATAGTGAGAGAGACTGCTTGAGCGGAGGAAGGGATGGTAACTGTGTCTGTCTTTCTGTCATCGGCCTGCTAGAGCAAGCTGAAGCAAAATAATGATAATGAAACAAAACAACCCAGCTGACCTTGTTAAATTCTAATGAATAATGAACAAGACATGCTTTGAAACTGGTTGGGAGACCATGTAAAATTAGGTAGAAGCTACCGGAAAATGGGAAGTTTAAAATCTTATTTAAAATTTAAATCTTTTAGCAATAATATAAAGAAAAATGAACATTGAAAATGAACAGTTAACATATGTGTGTCTAGTATGAGTGCGTGTGATGGTGACAGCACTTTATGTCTTGTATGTATTAGTTTGGGGTACTATTATTTCCTGATTTTGAGGATATTGTGTCATTAACCTCTGGAATTAGTGTTTTATCATTACAGATGGGTTAAGTGAAATGACCAACTTTAAAAAAGTTGATAATTCTAAGACAATCTGATGAAAAGACAATGCAGAACATGGGACGAGCTTTAATTGAAGTGGTTCTCCATCTCTGTCTGCTATTGGTAATTATGAATGCTTTTGTCATTTATGATATTGAACTGAATTACTCTCTGGATTAGTATTTTATATAATTTGGAATTGTAAAGAAGATTGCCGTCCATTCTGGGGTAAAACTCTTGTCTAAATTCAACTGAGGGTCTAAATTTAAATAGACAACTAGGTGGGATCATAAGGTTAAACGTAGGGAAAAAAATATATATATATAGACTTGACGGCAGAGAGACAAAGTGGCACATTGGCTAAGTCACTATCCAAATTATCCAGAGTGAGCTCCCTCATTTTTATTGAAAGCCCGGAGGGCGAACAAAGAAGGAGTGAATATAACTTCTAAAAAGAAAAGGTTTTATTTCTCAATCCCTTAAATGTATGTATGACATTAGATGTCTAAGAAAACTACAATTTAATAAAGGTAAAAAGAGAAAGCAGCTATATGGCTGTGGGCTGGGATCTGAGTAACATAATATTTTGGTTTCTGTAAAACTGTAAAGATAAGTGGAACTGAGACAAATACTGTTATAATGAAAAATAAAGTTGAAGTTAATGATAAGAAAACAAGAGTATTGAAGAATTAATAAAATACCATGATTTCCCTAACGAGGGAACTTTAAGTGTCACTAGGCTGACAGTGGTGAGAGACTCGGATGCAGAAGGAACTGGCATGTAGGGCAAGATGGAAGAAATATAGTAGAAAAAAATGTATGTTATGAAAATACAATTTCTGATAGGATTTATGGAAGTCAAATTAAGTTTAAATGGTATGAAAAAGTGAGTTTAAAAAAAAAACAATAAGACATTGTATGATTGACAGGGATTCAAGTGATATAAAGATAAGGAATAAACAACAGCTTTATTAAGCAAAATGGGGAACGATTCTATATTTTAGTGGTAAAATAATGACTGAAATGATGATGTGAATTTGTTTTATTTTATTTCTATTTTTGAAACAAACAAAAAAGGGTATAAGATGTTATACAATTAAAATGGTACATGCTATGTGACTGTAAACTGAAGGATGATTTCAGTAAAGACTTAAAGTGCTTACATCGATTATTATGGGTCTTAATTATTAATATTTTATTGTTTGTTGTTTATTTTTAGTGAGACAACCATTGTGTTTTAAACCTAAAGGGTCTATAAAAGGGGTAGTGAAAATAATGGATTAACCATCCAACTTTGTTTATAATAAAAGGATTTGGAAATCATAATTTTATAAATTAAAAAAAACTAGTATATATATTCTGGTATTCATGATTATAGACAATGTCTTTATTTAGGATCTGAGTAGTGACTGTGGATCTAGCCCATGCTAGGAATACAGCAATAGTGCTTGCTTATTTAGCCTGGCTTCCAGAGAATAAATATGTACTTGTTTTGTAATCAGTTATGTGTTTTATAAAAATTTTAACCTGACTGATAAACTGAGGAAGAATGACATTGATGTCCTGTTGTGAGTGGAAGGTGGGAGAGCCTCTTAATGGGGACTGGAATTTTTAGTATCCAGCATGTCCATGACGAGGTGAAGAGACAAGTGTGACCCATCAGGGGAGCATGCGTCACCACTCCTCCCTTCCGTAGTGACCTCACTGGTTAGACCAGACGTGGCGGTATTGGACCCCACATTGGTCTAAAACGGGGGACTGAAGGGTTGGTCAAAATCCCTTGCCTCTTCAAATACATATATAATCATATATCATTTTGAATGGTTATATACTTCCTTTATAAAAATCAATAATCAAATATATTCATTATCACATAATAATTTTTATATTCTTGTGCTTGTGAAATTATATTTTCTTAAATGCATGGATGCAAGTAACCAGTTTCTTTTAGGTGCATTCCAATCTTACTTTGAGATTGCACGTAGTACACGCAGGACACGAAGGCCACGTAACCCACAAGGCCGTTTGTCTCTTTCTCTGGGATCAGTAGAAAGGTTAGAGGGTCCTAAAGGCAGCGTGGACACATGATCCTTCGCTGGACATATGGTCAAGCTATATTGAGCGTTACTATCAAACTTTAATTGTTGTATTAAAATGTATTCTTTCCAGTATATTTCCTTCCTTGGGAGTAAATGCCAGTGATCTGTTTTTCTCCCAAACGAGTGAATGTTTTAGCATTATGTTTTGGTATACTTAACTGATAATAAGGAGCTCAGACTCTCTTCAGCCTTGATGGGAGCTGTTATTTGCTAGTGTCTGTTATTTGTGTGTGTGCGTATGACATTCTATGTAGGTTCTGGACGGTCGGACGAGACACCCCGGCGCCCTTCTCTAACCTGCGAGGCCACCACAGGCCTAAATCCAATGAGTGGACGACAACTATCTTGACTAATGGCGATAGGCACCCCTATCTCCTCACATGTGTTAAATTGTTTAGGCTCTTAATGTTTCTTAGCCAATGAGAATCATTCAACCTGTAAGCAATGACGTAGCTTAGACCTTGGAAATGGTATAACTGCTGTGATCTTTGTAACTGTAAGCGGGGCGGCCTACGAACTCCTGTGTGAGTCTTGAAGCTGACTTCTGCTGATGAAAATGCAAACTATCTTCAGTAAAACTTTTCTTTAATTTTTATAATTCTGACTCCGGGTCTTCATTCTTCATATCTGGTTCTGGGTCTTTGACTGTACACCCCCTTACACGGGGCATCGGTAAGAATGCACAAAAGTCCAATCACTGTTTTGGTTTTAATGGTAGGTTCAAGCCATCAACATACTCAATGCAGTGCATGAACAGATGTATGTGATATTTGGTCTGTAAGTGTGGTTTCTATAATAAGAACAGAAATACAAATAATCAGTTTACAGTAATGATAAGCATTTAACTCAAAAGAATAAACACGCGAGGATGCATGGCTATAAGTGCAAACAATAGACTATTAATATACGTGACTATCGTCTTATAACCATATCTCAATCGATTAATCTTCACAATCCACATAAATATGGCCTAATGACATCTGTAGTGTGTAAATGCTGAAGTAAACATATGGAACATATGAGTTGTTATTATTTCACTTAAATACAGCGCACATCGGATCACACGTGCAAAGATAATGCACACAGACATACTGCTAACATTAGCTTCACGGAGATACGAATTACCCTCAACATCAGAACGTTTCAACACATAATACAACAAATAGCAATATAAACAAGATTAAAGACGGTATATGTGGAAATTAAACTTACTTTCAAAGTTACGCACACTCATACACGCGAACCCTCCACAGCTTTCAAGCGGAACATAACCAGTTGCGTCAAACTCTGGGGGCGGGACTAAGTTACGACTGTCAATAATTCACAACCCACCAATAAGAATTAACTTCACTGAGCCTTTTCAACATTAAGTGCGGCAGCTTTTATACATTTTACAATTTTAATATGCAAGTTAACATTATGTCGAGTCAGCAGGGCTAACGTTAAAACTCGCCGTTTGTTACATTATGTATTAACCTTATAAAAGTCTGTCTAGCTTTAGCAAATGTAACATTATGCTGGTCCTAATAAAGTTAAACCGTTATTAAGGTTAGCCCTGAATGTGAAACATGCATCAGCCATCATAACATTAACGTTAAATACCTTTGGTTGACTAACATTAATTTAATAACGTTAGCTGTTAACTTAACGTTACATCTTACAAGTTACTGTTGCTTCTTGCAAACACGTAACAGTAGGGGTGTGAAGGTTATTATATAACCGTGAGACCGACGGTTATAGTTGAACACCGTCATTAGAACTCTATAACCGCCAAAACCGTTATTCAAATATTTTTTACAAACATTTTTTATCATAGAGAATGTTTAAATACTATTATCAGCTTACGAGGGAAACAGAGGTGGAGAGTTAGTGGTGCTTCGGAGGCTGAGTGCTGGAGATGATTCGGGAGAGGTCTGTGCACCTTTACCGATCAGAGCGCGCGCTGACACGGAGTAAAGCCTTGTTTATACTCGACGCGTCCGTTTCTTTTACTGTCTATGGTCCGCGCGCACCTTGCAAAAATGACGCGTTGGGTGCGCAAGACCCCATTTCGCTTGGCTGTGTGCACAGGGTTTTTTGTAACAGTGCGCACGGCGCCGCATCCGAGGATGAATGACTTCATTGCAAAGTTTTTTTTTGTTAAGGTTTTGTTTACTGTGCAATGAACGTGCTTTGTTTTAAATAAATCGCACAAAGTTTTTTTTTTTCTTAAGGATTTGTTTACTGTGTGTGATTCATTTAATGGAAAGCACATTCACTTCTAGTCGTCTTGCTGTTAATTTTAAATAAACGTAGAGCAAGTAGCTAATCAGTGTCTGCTCGTTTATTCAAACTAAGTTGTCCTATAACAGACGAACGTCGCAACGCATACAGTTCAATTTTCATTCAAGCTCCAAACTGCAATTATTGTTAAGGGGCAACCTAATGGCTCTGCTCTGGCGATTTTTACAAGCATGATACATCTTATCTATTTTTCAGGACAATGCCTAGTGAGAGCCACTACAGAGGATCATAGCCATTGTTGGAATTTTGAAAGGACGTGGGTGAATATCAATCTGCCAAATGAACTTTTTTAGCATGCACATTCACATCTGTATATTAATACTGATTATATATTAACTTTGTTTGTTACTGGAAAGAACTTGGCTTCTGAACTAAGAACAAAGAACTTTTTGACTGAAGGACTTGACCGTATTTTATGTGCATTTTAGCCTATGTGCATTTTAAAGTAAACCCCATGCCGTAATGGAAAAAGTATGTACATATATTGGACAGTTGCTTGTAATTGCTATCAAATATTGTTTACATAAAATAAACATGTGTATTTTTACATATATTGGAGAAATGCTTGTAATTACTGTCTATTAATGTGTATATAAAGTGAACCCATACATTGAGTAAATGTCATGTTGATATATTGAAAAGTTGATTTTAATTAGTATAAAGCAATGTTTATATAAAGTATACCTCATACATTGATGTTAAAAGTATATAGAAGGTAAAGCCCCATACATTAAAGGTACAAATATGTAGAAATATTGGAGAGTTGCCTGTAATTATTGTCAAATAATGTTTATATAAAGTAAACCCCCTTATTTAAATGGTAAACATGTAGAAATATTGGAGAGTTGCTTGTTATTACTGTCAAATAATCTTTATATAAAGTAGCACACTGTATTTAAATGGTACAAATATGTAGAAATATTGGAGAGTTGCTTGTTATTACTGTCAAATAATGTTTATATAAAGTAAACCTGCATACATTAATGGTAAAAGCTTGTAAATTTATTGGAGATGTGTCTGTAATTACTGTCAAATAATGTTTTAATAAAGCAATAACTGTTAAAAATATGTTTCTGAAACTAAATATCACAAGATCTTGTTTTTTTGTACAGGATAAAACCAATATTTAACAGGAATTTACTGTAAATAGATTGAATAATGACATAAAATAAGTTTAAATCGATCAATATACTGGTATTAGGCTTTAAATTAGGGTATCTGAAGGTAATTATACAACATTTTCTGTGTTTTACATAGAAAAGTCTTTACTTTGACAAGGAGTTCTTGTAGATGGATTGGATTATCCTAAAAATATACCAAATAATACTGTATTAAAACAGAAGTCTTTGTTTTAATTATGTAATTTTAAGGTATTTCTGCAATATTTGTAAGTTTTTATACAGATTTATACATTCGTTTAACATTCAACAGACATTTTTTTATGAGATTTTTTTTTCTTTCTACAGCAGTTTGACTGTAAAAATACAGAAAATGTTTACGGTAAATATCCGTTTTCAAAAAACAACATTTTTCTGTAAAATAATTTACGTTTTTTTACTGTAATTTGACGGTAAGTGGTTGGCAACTTTGCTGCCAGACTTTTTACCGTTATTTTACGAAAAAATTTTTTACAGTGTGGTACACCGACATCATTAATATGTAGTCTAGTACATAGATAAATATGGAGAACACCGTTTGAATCGCACATTATTATATTACTTTAACTGTTTTCATATCTATGCTAACACCCATATAAAACATAATAAACATATGCTATATATTTCATTGATTTCACTAGTGCACTGTTGACGTGAGGCTATTTAAAACATTTCTAACATAAAGATAGTTTAAAAATTGTAAAGATTGCTCCATTTAGGAATTGATAACTGGACCACTCAACATGTGCAGAGATGTGGAATAAAACATCGATCACTTATCTTAGATGTTGAATCCAGATGCATGCTGAAAGCGCTGCATAGTGCTAACAGCAACACACAATTTGTTTGAATGGCAGCAAAGTTGCCAACCACTCACCGTCAAATTACAGTAAAAAAACGTAAATTATTTTACAGAAAAATGTTGTTTTTTGAAAACGGATATTTACCGTAAACATTTTCTGTATTTTTACAGTCAAACTGCTGTAGAAAGAAAAAAAAATCTCATAAAAAAATGTCTGTTGAATGTTAAACGAATGTATAAATCTGTATAAAAACTTACAAATATTGCAGAAATACCTTAAAATTACATAATTAAAACAAAGACTTCTGTTTTAATACAGTATTATTTGGTATATTTTTAGGATAATCCAATCCATCTACAAGAACTCCTTGTCAAAGTAAAGACTTTTCTATGTAAAACACAGAAAATGTTGTATAATTACCTTCAGATACCCTAATTTAAAGCCTAATACTAGTATATTGATCGATTTAAACTTATTTTATGTCATTATTCAATCTATTTACAGTAAATTCCTGTTAAATATTGGTTTTATCCTGTACAAAAAAACAAGATCTTGTGATATTTAGTTTCAGAAACATATTTTTAACAGTTATTGCTTTATTAAAACATTATTTGACAGTAATTACAGACACATCTCCAATAAATTTACAAGCTTTTACCATTAATGTATGCAGGTTTACTTTATATAAACATTATTTGACAGTAATAACAAGCAACTCTCCAATATTTCTACATATTTGTACCATTTAAATACAGTGTGCTACTTTATATAAAGATTATTTGACAGTAATAACAAGCAACTCTCCAATATTTCTACATGTTTACCATTTAAATAAGGGGGTTTACTTTATATAAACATTATTTGACAATAATTACAGGCAACTCTCCAATATTTCTACATATTTGTACCTTTAATGTATGGGGCTTTACCTTCTATATACTTTTAACATCAATGTATGAGGTATACTTTATATAAACATTGCTTTATACTAATTAAAATCAACTTTCCAATATATCAACATGACAATTTTAAGTGAACTCAAATGAAGCAAGTTTAAAATGTACTCATAACCTTAGATTTAAGGCAATTGGTTTTCTGAAATAAAATGACAACTTTTTTGATTTTACTTTTCAAACTTGTGAGTTTTTTTTTCCAGTGTTGTTCACAGTAGACAAATTAATGAAGCTCAAGTTCATCTCTTAATTACTGATGTGTCTTCCCTACAGCCCAGCTAAACCACTTATCAATAACACACTTCCACTCTCTTAGAGCCATAAATCTTCAGCCTTACTTCTCCATCGACCTCTTGACCTCGGTGTGGAGGAAATATGGGCATGTTTGTTAACAACTGCTACAAGCTTTGTCCACATTCCACACAGCAATGATGGTCCTGGTGTTAAGAAAGATAAGTTTGGCATGTTGAATGTACAACATATTTTAATTAAATAAAAAGTAAGCAATACGCTATATAATGAATCATAAGCTATTTAAATATATATATATATATATATATATATATATATATATATATATATATATATATATGTGTCATTACTCCAGTCTTCAGTGTCACATGATCCTTGATTTGATGCTCAAAAAACATTTATTATTTTAAAACAGTTGTGTACAATTCTTTTCAGGATTTTTTCAGAAGAGACTTTTTTTAAAAACCTAAAAAAGTAAGAGAAGTAAAGTGTAATATTAGTTTGACAGGTAACCAATAATTTATGTTAATATTTTTCCCTATATTGTCCTAATCACAATTTCATAATTGGTTTATGTAGCCGACTACAAAAACTTGTTCATTAAGTCAACATGGATTTTATACAATAAAAAAAAAAAAAAAAATATATATATATATATATATATATAAATCATGTGTTTTTAAAGCCACTCTAACAACTTAATGAGACTGTTAATCAGAATCTAAAATATATTTTATATAAAATACAGCAGAAAATATATTTATAAAATAGTATTAAACCTTAGTTTCAGTACTGTAATAAAGGCTGTCAATTAGCACTGCATGAAAACACACATAAACCATTTGCCCCTGGTTTCAAAGACAAGGCTTCACCCTAGTCCCAGACTAAAATGCATGATTGAACTGATTAACTGAAAGCAACTTGCCATGACATATCTTGAAATATGTCAGTGCCATTGTTTTGTCTCAAGATGCACACCACTAATGTTTTTTTTTCTATCGCATGTTTATAAAAGCTACTTACTTTCAACCTTCCCTTGGGTCATTTTGACCCGAAACTCGTTTAAATTTTTTTTTATAAATTCGTAGCACTTGGTCCAAGTCCAGTCTTTTGTCGCACTTGAACCACGAATACACAATTTTTTTTTACTGAATTCGAGTTTATGTGGTTGTAATAAAAAAAAGTAACAAATCCTTCCCTCACGGGTCAATTTGACCCCCCTTAGGAATTAATGCGAATAAAAATCCTAAACCTTACCAAAAAATGATCTTATAATGTCTGCATGAGTATCTGAATGCATACTAAAGAGATAAGGTAGGCAGAGACAACCAAATTGACCCATTGTGATACATTTTTAACTGGTTACGCATGTATTGGAGAGTTATTTTTTAATTTAAGTTGAAAGAGTTTGAAAAATGTGCTTAAATTGTACTATTTATTGATAAAATCTAGTAATTTATAGGTACATACAATAAAAAAATCTCCAAAAAATTGCATTACAAAATAGAAAGGGGAGACCCGTGAGGGAAGGATTTTGTAGAATGCGAGGAGGGAATAAGGGTTAAATGTCCTAATTGAACTAAGGCCTATTCTTGTCTTAATCTAAGCCCATCTCTGAAACCAGGCAATATTGTTGCAATCGTGTGTTTATTGTCTTTAAGTTTCATCACTCAAAATATTTCTACTTTTTATTCAGCCACATCAATATCTGGATATCTTTGTCCAAATAAGGGGCAAATTTGCAAGCAATAATAAATGATCTGGGGGGTATTTTGAGCTGAAATTTCACAGACACATTCTGGGGACACCATAGATTTATATTATATATTGTGAAAACGGGCATAATATGTCACCTTTAAGGTATGGATGTTTATAAAGCCTCAAACCACGTTACACCACATTAATGTTATGCTGGTAGCACAATCTAGGTTGCACAAATCGACAGAAAACTGGCTGTGATAGACGGACCGGATTAGAATTTGGCCATAATTCTAACCTAATTCAATTTTTTTTTTATCTATGTACCGAGCCTTCATTTTGCAGATATTAATATGCATGTTTATACTTATGCAGGTTAAATCTGAAGAACATTGTTCTTCTGTGTCCGTCTTCCAATTCTATAGATGTTTCTGACAACATAAAATAAAGAGAAGTAGATTTGAGTATGACTGAAAATACAATGTGCAAAACATTAATGGCTTTTAGCAGTCTCATATACAGTATAAATTAAAACAGAAAGGAAAAGGGCACCCCACTTCAATAGCCAAGAGTGGAATATCATTTGTGTGTGTGGACAGATTTACTGTATATTTCTCTTTGGGATTACGTTAGGTGTTGGGGAAAGGAAAAGAGAAACGAAGAGAGTAAGAGAGGATGAAAGAATATGTCAGATTCAGTGCCAAATACAGTCAGTGATGCTGTTATTCATTGCATGAACCTTCAGGGTTTCACTTCTCTATGTCATGATTTTATATGTTATGGTCATGGTATAGGTTAAGACAGCAAGATGGCCCTGGGCCAAGATGACCCAACCCCCCAGCTTATTTTTCTCTCTCTTGACCAGAGATGGCACAAAATCTCATCTTAACACATTTATCTGAATATCAACATTTCTGTCATGACAACCCTCATGAAAGCTCTTTGTATTTGTAAGATTTAGTCAGATATAACATCCACTTCAGACTCTTGGAGATCTTGGAAAGCGTTAAAAAGCCCCAGCCCACAGGTCAGCTCAAATGCCGTACAAAGCATAAATCTGTATTCAGAAATCATTGTATCATTTGTAATAGAAATGCTGTTGAGGTGTCTAATCTGTCAGCTGATCTGATATTTGCTACTGTAATGAAGATGAATGTAACTTTTAATAAGCAGGGGGAATTACCGACTTTAAACTAATAACCATTTAAATGTTTAGGACGTTTGCGTTGTATGAATGTACAGGGAGACTTCCGATATGAAACATGACTTGTTAGGTAATGTTTTCATATTAAAATCAGATGATTTCATATTAATTCAATAGAATGTGAGGGAATCCGCGGGAATACCAATATGGCGGCACGGTGGCTTCACTTTTTGACGTCATGAGCAATCCAGTCATTTATACAGATCAGTGGATGAGACAAGAGTGAGGATATAAATCAACAGAAATGGCAAAATAATTGAGTTTCTTTTCTTCTCATCCCATGTTGTGAATGACTTTTTGGAAATATTCTGAATCAAAATAGCATCAGTGTTAGCAGCTCTCAAAGTTTCTTTTCCATCATCCAGATGTGTGTTTTTCACTGTTGTCATAGCAACCAAAGTGAAAGTTTTCCTCTCGAAAAAGCGGCCTAGAGGCTTCTGAACTGCATATTTTAGGTGTGGAATGTGACTCCCCTGAAAGCAAAATGGGGCAAGAGTGTGTGTTGGTTGGGGAATGGGTTAGCGAGGCAGTGTTTGAATGTGGCCTGAAACCATCTTCTGAAATCTGATTAGCATTATTCAATACTAGATTTTTACATTTTCAGAAATAAAGTATCAGTGGGCTTGCCTGGAATGGATTAAATTGTCATTTTCTCTGAAGTAGTAGTACAACTGGTAGACGTTGAGTAGTCTTTACTTATTGTCATGATAATCTCAACAGCCATCCCCCCTCCCTGCCGATATGGCTAAATGACTTAAACCTCCCACTTACTGGGGCTGGTCCATTTAAAGGCCTTTGAATAGTTCCAATGTTGGAAACATGACGTATCTCTTGCGGAGGTTGTAACAATGCGAACCCAAAACGAAAATTCTGTCATCACGTCAATGACCAGTCATTCCAAATCCATATTTTCTTTTTTTCATGGAGCATATAAAGAGACATTTTTGAAGTAGTAGCCATATCAAGCTCCAAATTAAACATCATGAAAACATTCCATATAACATGGACTATATTCCAATTCTCATGATACATTTTGATTCACTGATCTTCAGTGAATCCACATTCAGACTTTTAGGGAACACAGTGTTATGATAGCCTTGCATGATGTGACAGAATATGTGCGATGGAGAATGAGATCTACAATTGAAGGGAAGATATTCAAAGTCTAGTGACCTACATTTATGTTAAAACCTGTTTTATTAATTAAAGGGACTGCATGATGATGTTTGTTCTTTACTATTGAAGTCTTATTTTGGCAAGCTGGGTGGAAAAACTGCAAAAATAAACATGGACCATATTGTTCATGTTCAAAAACACGTGTAAAACCAACAATTACTGGTTAATTTCAGGCCAATGTTGTTTATACATAGTAGTAATATACTAATCCTTGATTTAAACATATCAAAACCTGTAAGAGAACCTTCTGTGCTCACCAGCATATCTGGCACCTTACCACTCTTTCACATTCTTTAAGGTAGTGAACTATGCCAGCACTGAATGGCCCTACAGCACAGGCCAAAGCCAAGAACTGACTTATTGTGTAAACAAAGTCTTGGAAATTATTTCCAGACTTTCCTTGTTGCGTGTGTGTGTGTGTGTGTCTGTACCTAGTATACGTCATGGAGACTGTCCCCACAAGGATAGTAATATCAGTAGTTTTTGACCTTGTGGGGACATTTTATTGGTCTCCATGAGAAAAACAGCTTATAAATCATACTGGTGTTTTTGAAAATGTAAAAATGCAGAAAACTTTGTGTGATGGGTAGGTTTAATAGTAGGGTTATGGTTATGGGATATAATATGCAGTTAACACATTATAAAAAAATCATTATGTCTATGTAATGTCCTCATAATGATAGGAATACCATTGTGTGTGTGATGGTCTGGCCATAAAGTGTGTGTGCACACTCCATGTGCATAATGAAAGTATGCCATCTGTCAAACCCCCATCAGACTTCCAATCCACAGCCATTCTAACAGTCTACAACCTTCTAATTACACTCATCCAGGGTTAGAAATTAACTTTTCAATCAAGGGGCAATATTGGAATTGATCACCTGACATTTAAATGGTTGTAAAGCTAAATACCAGTGGGTGATCCACACGTTGGCATATTTCATGCCCTGGAGATGCTGGAGCAGTGAATGGTCCGAGTAGAGGGTGAAAGCCCATCCCAAACGGTAGTACCCGAGGATGAGGGTCCCCCACTTGGTGACAAGACACTCCTTCTCAATGTTGCTGTACTTAATCTCTCTCTCATTGACAGCTTTCGACTAATGTACAGACCTGGGTGCTCTTCTCCCTCCACCACCTGGGACAACACAACTCCCAACCCTTCGATCCAACAAGTCTGTCAGCAAAACAAAATGCAGAGAAAAATCAGGAGAGTGCAACAATGATCCACCACACAATGCAGCCTTCAATCGAAGGTGGGAGTGTGATGATATGGAGCGGCATGAGGTGTTGGGGAGATGACATTTATAGATTGCACCATGAATGCCTGTGGATGTTCAAAATTCTCTCTGTCTCCAGAAGCTAAGAGCATGATAACGAAGCACACTGCAAAAATCACATAATAGTTTCTATATAAGAAAAAAGTGAAAACTATGACCAGACCAGTGAAGTATTTCACCTGACTTAAATCCAAAAACACTTTGGTGTATTTTAAAAGGATAGGTAGAGCAGCACAACCCCTACTGCAGAGAGCTGGGGGAGAAAAACAAATCTGCCGAAATGTGTGTAATATTGGTATCCACAGAGGAGGATTGAGTCTGTCATCAAAAGGTAATGTGGATATACAAAGTATTTAAACAATAAAGGATTTGAATCTCAGGATTAAAGCAAATATCCTACAGTTCAACTGAGAAATAATGCACTTATTCATACAATTTTGAACCAATTCACATTTAAATTATATTGTGCAGGGGTTACTTACTTTTATTGTATACTGTAACGGTAATTTGACTAAAATGAGATTATCTGGGAAAAAAATCTACTCAAGTCACCTTTATTTACATAGCGCTTTACACAATACAGATTGTTTCAAGGCATCTTTACAATGATAAACAGAAAAAAATAACAGAAGCAATGCAAACATAATTCAATTCTGCTGTAAAACAGTTCATAAATTATGAAATTAGTTGAATTTAACTATAAGCAGCTGTACAAAACACAATAGTGTCATTTGAGTCAGTTCAGTGTTGATTAAATTCAGTTCAATAAATGTGATGTTGCAAAATTCAAGCAACTCAAGTCAAATCAGATATAAAGCAGCTTTGCTGAAAAAAAGTCCTGCCATCATCCAGCTCAATTCACTTTAAGTTTTGTTCTCATCCAATAGTGTCAGTACTGAATAGTGTCTTTCAAACCCCAACTAAGCAAGCCATAAATGCTTAGCGCCACGTCAGGGTCTACTCTAGGCAGACTATGCACTTTTCCTTGTGGCAAAGAGTCGGTGTACTGCAGGGATTTGGATATCTAAGCAATTCTTGCTGTTAGCCATTCTCATTTAAATAATTTGGAAGTTGACTGGTGCTCTTTTAGATGTTAATGGCATTAATTAGGCTGTGTTTACCAGGCAGAGATCTGAAACCATTCAGCTGCGCACAATTTCAAGATCGTTTGAAGAGAAATTTCACATCTGGAAAAGAGGCATACGCATTATATACTTTGGTTCTCTGAATAAAACATACACGCATTTGAGAAATGATTCGTAAGATCAAATGTAGGGTGGTTTCTATGCAACTGTGGCGAGCATAAAGGAGGAGCGACGACGGTGAAGGATGAGAGAGGCCAGGCCTAGATTTAATGTTGTGTTTTGTTATATGTGACAGCAGTCGTCCGTGAGGGGCTGCTGTCTTTACTTTCATTTTGTATTTGTTTATTTTACGTTTATTAAAGTTTTTGAATGTTCGCCGGTTCCCGCCTCCTCCTTCCCACAACATCTAACCTTGCCACATCAAACTTTTACAAATGAGTCCCCCAAACTCCATCAGGTGAAATGGAGGAAAAAACTTTGGGAGGAATCAGGCTCAGTCTGCTCTCCTTTGGCCAAATGACTGAACATGGTGTGATTTATGAATCCAGGTTTCATCACATGTCAGATTGCGGATTGATATCATTCAAAAGATTTTATCCAGCTCCTTCTGCTTGAAGATCGGGATACGTCACATTTGGTTAGAGGAGTTGTAGTCTGAAAATGTATCTGGATGTATGAAACACATTTTTTGCAGACAAGAAAAACAATCAGAAAAGCAAGGCCTATTAATCAGAATGATATCTTACTTAGGCAAAACACCACAAATTATATATTTTTTTCTGATATGAACCAGATGTTCAGTGCTGGCAATAATCTGTGATATTGTTATTTGTGTGTATCAAGTCTATGTAAGAAATTGAATGTCACTAGGCTAGTCTGTGACACCTACCAAGCCAATTATAACTATTTCCTTGCATAAATGAAAAAAGAAAAACGCTCTTCATTCTCTCTGGGGTAGGCAATTAATTAAGCAAGCATTCAAATCCATTGATGTAGCTACAGTAATTGGGCATGACCAATATATTTGAACTTATGCAAATGACAGCGCAGCCCCCAGGCGCAAACAGGGGTGGTAGTTTTAGGGGCATTCTACAGATACATAACCACCATGTCTAAAAACACTAAAGCTAAAACCTGGAGGAGAATCTGAGTTTGCGAGATTAGAAGCATAAGCTGTTGTCATGTTCTAGCAAGAAAAGGAGAGTAGATGTGGTTTGGGGCTAATACACTGTGATAAACATTATCATCATGTTTAAACAGTTACGTTTCCAAACATATTTATTTAGTTATTTTCATTTATATCCAGGGTGTACATGGCAAAATTGTCTGTGTTTGTTCTATGCTGTGGCTGCATCTAAAATCGCATAATCTCTGTGTACACTACCGATGAAAATTTTGGAATATTTAAAGTTTTTTTGTAATGTTTTTGATAGAAAACTATACAAATGTCAATGTTCAGTGTTCTGGGTCAGAGTCTGTCTGATATGCCAAAGCATTGTCTTTTCCTGCCGCACAACTGTTATATGTACTTGTTTATTTGTAGGGGTAATTCATTTGTATTATCATTGCAAGCCCATGCCTCCTGTCTCGGGACTGGTATGGCTCTCAGTTTCCTCTAAGGAAGGAAACAGACGATAGGAACAAGGCCAAAAACTCAATGCCAAAAGAGATAGACTCGCACTTAGAAATACATATGCAGCTGTTGAAGATATGAAAATTCTGCATGTTGCATTAGTTTATTTTTTATATGGAACACAAATAGAGCCATTAAAAAAAAAAGAGATCTATATATTATTTTGAAAATATGGAAGTTCTTTAAAGGTATAGTTCACACAAAAATGTAAAATCTGTAATTATTTGTTCCAAAAGCATATGGCTTTCTTCCGTAGAGCATACAAGGAATTATTTTGTAGAATATTTATGCTGCTGTTTTTCATACGATGAAGAATACAAATGAATGGGGACAAAAATCTCAAACAATTTTCATTAAATACACAAAATAGTCCATACAACACGTTCCAAGACTTTGCAAGGTAAATGTAATGTAAATCTTCTTTCTTCACAGGTACAAAAAAGGATGCATATTCTGCAGACGTGCATCAGAAACAAGAAAAAAGGCACTTGAGGCCTATAGATGCTTTTGGTGTAAAACATCCTCACAAACATACCGACATACAAACTGGTACAGACACACACTCAGGCAGACTTCATTTCCCTCTTCTAATTTACTGTTACACACATGTGAGTGCTCTCTCAGCCATGGAATCATCTATCTCAATCAGGGCTGATGATGCTTTATTAAGCACTCAAGCAGTGGAGTGTAGAGTGGAGCAAAGAATAGAGACACACACGGGGAGCAGGTGGTTGGAGAGAGATCTTTAGTAATCATGTCATGGATGCAGTGCCAAAGGGCCAACATGCAAGCTTTATGCAGTTCGCTTTAAAATAAGGTTAGGTCTGCCTTCTCCTAACCATTGACAGTCCAATTAAAAAGTATTTCTCTCTCTCTTTCTCCCTCCCTCCTCAGCCATCGGCAAATGCAATGAGTATGAGGTCTCTGCAGAACCAAAAAAGGGTGTTTCCCGACTTTGGGGGCGTTTTCATACTGGAATAGGCGTTTTTCGACCTCTTTACCTGATTTTTAACAAAATTTGGTAACAAATTAACCAAACCAATGACACCCATACAGAAAAGTGAGAAACAAAAACAAGAGGTCAACAAAACAAAAACAAAGAGATGGAAAACAGCTAAATATTGATATCGATATAATGGTGTATGCAGGTACATTGGTAATGAGATATTTTAGTGATATAGATATAGATTTACCTCTTTACCTGATTTGCTAAAATCGAGTGGGAGATTTCCAGAAAAACACTGAGAGAGATGGCCCTCATGTTTGTAAGTGAATTGTTGTTGTAAACTAGTTTAAAATTTACTTTGTGTGAATTATAGCCATACCCGTTGTAAAAAGCTCCAAGCAATCTACTTCCACTCTCAATCTAGCGGTAACTTTTATTAGCAAGATAATTATATTTGATGAATCTGTTTGTCACTTGATTTGTTTTAGTTTTGTCATCAGGTTGTGGCTACAGGGTCTGTATGGTCAATAATATGATCCTAAAGCGTAAAGTTCATCATATAGTCATAATTTCAGGTTAACACATTTTCTTTATATTAATGCTTGTACGAGGTCAGTTAAATACCCTGTCAGTAATGCGAAAATTTGGCACGCAGCTGGGAGAGATTTTAAAGGGGTCATATAATGCCATTTTTGTACAAGCTAATATGATTCTTTAGGGTCTAAATTAAAAGTTTGTAATATACTTTAATTAAAAATTCTCATTAGTATTGTAAGAAAACACTTATTTTACCTGGTCAAAAACAGCTGTTTTCAGCACGCCGTTTCAGTGTATATGACTTTAAATGATAATGAGCTTTGCTCACCCCGCCTCTCTGTTCTGCGCATACACCGTTTGTAACACAATAACACAATAGCCATAACGCGTTGTTCAGTATAAACGTGGGATTATGCATTATATTGAGAACGTCATACATAGAAAACATGCCGTAATGTACCCTGAGTGTAAACCTTAGACGCATTCATTGTGAAGCATGCAGCTAGCGATTTACAAGGATTAATATAAATAGTAATATAAAGTTTAATAAAACGTTACACTCACTTCAGTTCTTTTGGAGGTTCAGCAGGAACACGAATATCTGCTACCGATCCTTTCTTCAGGAGCTGCTTCTCAGCAAAACCAGCTTTACACTGATCCTCGTTTATAAAGCAGTCCACTGAGAAATGATTCAGCAAACATGAGAGCATTGACATTGCTCGTGGGGAATATTCCCTTCGAAAACAAACTCAGCCACTGCATCTTCAGCGGTTCGGATTTAGGAACATTAAAATGACTGTGTTCGTTATTGCACCCAAGAACAGAACACCACAATCGCTTAGACGCCATTCTGCTCATAGACAGCTCCAGCATATCAACAATGACCGCGCCGGTCCGCGCTGACTATGATTGACAGCTAGCGAGGGCGGGTCTGTGTTGAAACGCGGCTGTCGCGGCTGTCAATCAACAATCGTGGGAGGGGCGTCCGTTTTATTTACGTCACAAAAACGAACGGCTCAATTTGAGGCAGGGGAAAACATATAAGGAGATTAAAACAAAACCACTGGATGGATTTTTATCATTATATGATGGTTGTGTACAGACACTGCCAACACACATTTCAGTACAATCAACTTGTAAAAGTGCATGTACCATTATATGACCCCTTTAATAAAATACATAGGCTACCATAAATATCGGCTATTCAGCACGTGATGGCAAAATATGGTTTATGCCTGTATGGTTGCTTATATATAGCCTTAAAGGGATACTCCACTTTTTTTTGGAAATAGGCTCATTTTACAACTCCCCCAGAGTTAAACTGTTGAGTTTTACCGTTTTTGAATCCATTCAGCCGATCTCCGGTTCTGGCGGTACCACTTTTAGCATAGCTTAGCATACATCATTGGAGTGGACAAGACCATTAGCATTTCTAAAAAAAAAAATGACCAAAGAGTTTCGATATTGTTCCTATTTAAAACTTGACTCTTCTGTAGTTACATCGTGCACTAAGACCGACGGAAAATGTAAAGTTGTGATTTTCTAGGCTGATATGGCTAGGAACTATACTCTCATTTCTGCGTAATAATCAAGAAACTTTACTGCCGTACCATGAGAGCAGCAGGCGTAATGATATGACGCAGCGCCTGAAAATAGGCCACCTTCCGTCAACACAACGGAACTATTTTCAGGCGCTGCGTCATATCATTACGCCTGCTGTGTCATGATTCTGCCATCATGTCTCTGTTTTCTCTGGTCTTGTGGCAGGATCATGGCAGACCCATGTTTTATGTACAAGCGCATGGTCTGTTATTTGGACCATGTGCTTGTGTTGTCTCGTCTCGTAACCCCGCCCCCTTGTTATCCTTGTCTTGTGATTAGTGTCTAGTCAGTTTCACCTGTCCTCGTCATTAGTGTTCCCTATTTAATCCCTGTGTATTTGCTGTCCTGTGCGATTCATTATCATACGTTGTGTGATTCTAGCTGTGAGTATCTTGTAGAGAGTCTTGTCTAAAGAAGTGTTTTGTTCCTGTCATAGTTGTTATTTACCGTCTGAGTATTTATCTTTGTCAAGTCGATCCTGTCTTGTTTTGCCCCATCGTGGGTTTTGTTTTCTGTTTTTGTCTTTAATAAACCCCTTTTTAAGTTATTTGCTGTCTGCAATTGGGTTCATCTGCTATCCACATAACAGAATGAATCGCCAACAACAGAACCCAGCAGACAGCATGTCCTCCCGGCTCCGGCTACAACCGGAACAATGGTGGTTGTAGACTCCCACCGACAGAGAGAGGGTCAACTGTCCAATCCCGTCCCAGGGTAAGTGGATACTGGAGAATTTTGCCCGACTCTGGGATCATTACTCCCAGGAGGGTCCGCAGACTTCTTCCTCGGGATCTCCACCCTCTGCCTGTCTGCCTGTAATCCCGGAGGATCGGGTTTTGGCCGTTGTTTCGCAGGGGAACCAGGCCAGTCCCGCCGTGGCTCCTGAGACACCTTCCAAGTCCATCAATCTTCGTGGTAAACGTGGAAGGCACCCGTCGTGGGAGTCAGCATGGGAGTCTTCCTGCCCGGAATCCTCCTCGCCTACTGTGAGTTTCCCTATTCCTGTAACGGCCCCTGCTTCACCTTCCTGTCCGGTCCCCAGTCCGGCCACAATCTCCGCTCCACAGCCCAGGAGGAAGAGGAGGAGGAGGAGGAGGGGAGCCTCTTGTCCTTTGACTTCCCCTGTGCCAGCAAACGCGGTTCCAGAGCCCGCCGCCGAGAGCGCGGCACCCGAGTCTGTCGCCGAGAGCGCGGCACCCGAGTCTGTCGCCGAGAGCGCTGCACCCGAGTCTGTCGCCGAGAGCGCTGCACCCGTGTCTGTCGCCGAGAGCGTTGCACTCGAGCCTGTCGCCGTGAGCGCTACACCTAGTCCTGCCCTGTCGCCTGCCATGTCCCCTATCAGGAGTCCCGTTACCTCATCCTCTGTGTCCTCTATGTCTGAGCCTGTTGCTGCTCCCTCAAATGCAGTATCCCCATCTGTTTTCCCGGTCTCCCCCGTCTCCACTAGTCCCCGGACTGTTTCACCATTTGTTCCTGTCGCCACTTGTCCCCGTACTGTTTCCCCTGTCGCCACTAGTCCCCGGACTGTTCCCCCTGTCACCACGAAACCCCGGACTGTTTCGCCCAAGCCCCGTCCTTGTGTGTCTTCCTCCAAGTTCCCCCGGATTCCCCGTCCTCAGCCCTCGTCCCGAAGACCCAAGACCCCTGTCCCGCCCATCCACCCTGGACTGTCTCCCAAAGACTTTGTGTTTCCTCCACCTCCTCTACCCTGTATGTTGTTTTTGATGTTTCACCCTAACCCTGTTATTGTTTTTTCATGTTTGCCTTTATTAGTGTTTTCCATGTTTAATTGGTTCGTGTCTTTGTCACAGTCTGTCATGTCCCGTGTTTAGTTTCCCTTTGAGGAGCGTCTGGAAGCCGCTCCTTAAGGTGGGGGTTCTGTCATGATTCTGCCATCATGTCTCTGTTTTCTCTGGTCTTGTGGCAGGATCATGGCAGACCCATGTTTTATGTACAAGCGCATGGTCTGTTATTTGGACCATGTGCTTGTGTTGTCTCATCTCGTAACCCCGCCCCCTTGTTATCCTCGTCTTGTGATTAGTGTCTAGTCAGTTTCACCTGTCCTCGTCATTAGTGTTCCCTATTTAATCCCTGTGTATTTGCTGTCCTGTGCGATTCATTATCATACGTTGTGTGATTCTAGCTGTGAGTATCTTGTAGAGAGTCTTGTCTAAAGAAGTGTTTTGTTCCTGTCATAGTTGTTATATACCGTCTGAGTATTTATCTTTGTCAAGTCGATCCTGTCTTGTTTTGCCCCATCGTGGGTTTTGTTTTCTGTTTTTGTCTTTAATAAACCCCTGTTTAAGTTATTTGCGGTCTGCAATTGGGTTCATCTGCTATCCACATAACATGCTGCTCTCATGGTACGGCAGTGAAGTTTCTTGATTATTACGCAGGAATGAGAGTATAGTTCCTAGCCATATCAGCCTAGAAAATAGCAAACTTTACATTTTCCGTCGGTCTTAGTGCACGATGTAACTACAGAAGAGTCAAGTTTTAGAGGTTCTCTAAGCGATCCTGGGTGACGTCACTTTTTGTTGACGTTCGAACTATTGTCAAACAAAACGGAGGCTAGCTAGACCCTCCCTCCTCCTCATCCGCACACTAACCCCCCCAACCACACCCCCAAACCCTTCTTGTCGGTCATTGGCTGGAACAGTTTGTTATGTTTTGGGGAGCGGGTCGCCGAAGTTTGTTTTTGTTGCTGTTTGTGGAGCCTGGGCTGTCTACAGAGATCGCATTTCTTTACAGTGTGTTCAGGGGACAGGCAGCCAGCGGATAGTGAGGAGATGTTTGCTGTATGTGACAAAAAAATGTTTTGGCCTAAAAAACGCGTGACATCGCTTAGAGCACCTTTAAATATGAAAAATATCGAAACTCTTTGGTCATTTTTTTTTTTAGAAATGCTAATGGTCTTGTCCACTCCAATGATGTATGCTAAGCTATGCTAAAAGTGGTACCGCCAGAACCGGAGATCGGCTGAATGGATTCAAAAACGGTAAAACTCAACAGTTTAACTCTGGGGGAGTTGTAAAATGAGCCTATTTCCAAAAAAAGTGGAGTATCCCTTTAAGAAACTTTTTGGCTGATGATAATTATTGTAGCCCTGTCCAACCTCAAATTACTATTGTCAGCGATTGCAGTTAACAACTCCAGATAAGACATATCTTTTTAAAGTTGTTTATCAATAACACTATTGTGTGAAGTTGTGTGCATAATCTGTTTTATGTTTTTACTTTTTGTGTAGCCTATGTAAAATAAAGGCTACAATAGCTATATTGTGACAAAATTACACAAAAAACATTCAAACGAAAGATCCTGTACAGTAGTCTATGTATAAAAACAAACAAACTGAGTGATCTTTATTATAGAAATCTTTCATAAACCATATTTTGCCTTCTCAAGCTATAATCTACAAGTCTTAATGCTCTTCAAAGTCTGTGAATTACATGAGTAAAATGTTTCCATAGCCTGTACGTCTACGCAGGCACTCGGAAAAAAACTCGTAGTTTCCCTGTTTAATGGAAGTCCTAAAAGCATGCAACATTTTTTATATATATTTCTCATGATCTTGACATAAGTTCTTTTCTCGTGATCTTAGATCTTTTGTTCTGCAGAGACCTGTACTTGAATGCAAATGATAGAATTAGGTACTACCTTCTGTACAAAATGGCACTCTAATAAGACTTCCTGTCTCTTATTCTTTGTGAACCTCCAATTATTAATTTTGCTCCTCCCTCTTCTTATTGTCCTTACTCTTCTTATTGAACAACCATAAACTTACTCATGTATTTTTCTTTTTTATGACAGATTCCTTTAGGATGTTAAGTGGTCCAAGCTAGTTAGTCATTGACTAGTTCACTAGCATACTCTAAAGATCAGCTTAACTACATTAAGCTTAGACTGGTATGTACATCTAACATACCTAGATCAGCTGAAAAACAGCTACTAAAACACCATAAGTTTTCCCAGCAAGACATCCGATACGTTATATCAGATTTGGGCAACTCTGAGCCTCGAGATCCACTGTACTGCAAAGTTTATCTCCAACCCTAAATCACAAAACCCAAACACACCTGAACAAGCTAATCCTGAATTACTAGGAAGTACCTCAAGGGACGGAGTAGCACAGCCCCGTATTCTATCAACTTGTGAGAGCTGAAGTGTGCTATTTCTGTATATTAAACTGAACTGCAGACTGCAATACCCTTGTCAGCAGGCTATGTGTGTGTTTGTCTATTTTGATTTTGGTTTTTTACTTCATGTTCCCTAACAACTTACTTCTATTGTTATTCATTATTAATAACTAAATGCGCCCCCCGTAAGTACGATTTGATTTTTCCAACAACCCCCAGATGTAAAAATTCAGTGGTGAATTCGAACACCCGATGGAGAAAATCGCATTGGGCTATTTTTGGACTACTTTTGACCTGGCAACCATTGTTTGGAGCCATCCACTTGCATTATATGGACTCACAGAGAATGATTATTTTAAAAATCTTCATTTGAAGAAAGGCATATTGATCTGGGAAGGCAATTAATTCATTATTCACTGAAAATCTTTCGCCATAGAACTCAGATACCAACTCATTTTCAATGGTACATGAATTCAATGCTGACACCTTTAACACCAATCAACCATCTAAAACTAAATCTTCTTCTATTTCTCATTCTCACCATCAGTTTAACTGACAGCAACCCTACATCAACTTGGCCTTCCCTTCATTGATTTCAGAGTGCTGCAGAACAGTCAGCAGAGTGACATTTCAAGGTGACAGGACCTCGACGACTACACCTCCTACTAACAGTACATGGCCCTTCAATTACCTGTCACCAAGACAGCACTTTTTAAGTAAGCAGCCTAGGTTGTCTCTTAAAGGTCTTTCCTTGAAGAAACTTGTGAAGAACAATGAAAGTGTTAGAAAATATTGAGGTTACGCTTACAATGGCTATTTCCTCAGTGAAACATTTGCCCACTGACATTAATAGCATGTTAAGATGCCTCTGCATGGCTATTCTTGTCGCTCGATAGACCATCACCAAACCAGTGCTGATCAGCAGCTAAATTCATACTGGTCTAAGCTAAATTCACTAAATTCATTAGTGATGTTCTGTCTTACCAATTGTGACACTTTATTTTGATGGTCAACATTAGACATTCTACTAACTATAAGTCACTTTGCAACTTACATGACAACTAACTCTCATTAGAGTATTAGTAGACCGTCTGCATATCTGCTAGCACTTTATTTTGATGCTCCCAGAACAGACATTCTACTGACTAGAAGTAACCTACGTCACCTCATTTAAATTACCCAAACCCTAACCTAACAGTCTACTACAGTCAACTACTCTAATTAAAGTTATTTCTACTTAGTAGAATGTCTACAGTGGACCATCGAAATAAAGTGTAACCCTATATTTGAATAAAAGATTGCTTATTATGTCAAATATTTACGAATTAATGAAGCAAGATGGCCCCATATCTAAGACTTCAATAAGGGTCCTGTACACAGCCTGACTGAATCAATTAATGTCTGATCCTGATGTCTCATGTCTCTGCAACTGGACGAAACATATTATAATTACGAACTGTTTACTTAAAGCATTTTAAGAAGTATTTGAAAATTGTCATAGAACTACGAGTGCTTTAAAGTAGTCGTAGAGTGATAAAGTGCATATGGAAGACAAGCATGTGCAGTCACCTGCAGGACAATTGCAAATTTACATCTCAACTTCTTACAGATATGAGTAGCATACAATTATTAATATTACTTTTATTTAAATCAGTAATTAAACACAGTGAAGGGTTCACATAAAGTGTGCATATTATTATATTAAAGGTATACTAACTTAAATTGTACAGATTACTAAAATATTATATATATTATGCACCTTTTGAGAGGGTACCACTCCGTGTGTGTGTGTGTGTGTGTGTGTGTGTGGATATAGTCTGGTGCAAACAAATTTGTGTCATGATTGTTACACACAACTTTATATATGAAATTCAAAGGCAGTAGAGACGTTATATAAAAAAAAAAATATTTAAAAAAATGTTCCAATGGCTTTGCAGGCTGTTAAGCAGCACTTAAGGCTCATATCTTAAGTGCACTTTTTGGGAAACGCATAAAATGTTACGAAATGTTACCACATGTAAAGAACATTCTTAAGAGTTACAATCCTTTGTTATTGGGAAATGCGACCATGTGCCTTTGATAACCATTTCAATTACTTTGCCCTCATATATCAATCAATCAGCATGCTTTAATAATGCAGCTCATTGATTGGTTTGGCCCCTGATTAAATTGACAAATTATTCTAATTGTTATTTATCACTGTGGTGTTAATGGGCCTGGATTTCCTCCTGTGCTAGATTATCCTTTGGGCAAATTGCAAGATTATATCACCTTTAATAGAGAACTGATATATTGATATATGCAATAGCATTAATTATTGGTCCATTAAGTTTGATTGTGATTTTCAGGTGAAAGATTTTGATTTTGTTTGAGTAACAGTTATCTCTTGTGTGGGAGAGTTTAGCGAGAGAACTCCAAAGTGTTCTTTAAAACCCTTTTCTGTTTCCGGTGTTTGTTGGAAGTGCCTGAAGTTGTTTTTCTTATGATCCTCCTTCAGAAATATAAGTGTAATGGCCAAATGGCCCACAAATTGTTATTCACTGGTAATCACGCCTCTGAGTTCTGCTCGATATACAAGTGCAGCGCTCTTGATAATATATTGAGGAAATCAATAGCAGATGCAATATTTTCAGTGAATACCGACTGCAAGTTTGGTTTCAAAAGACTTGGAATAAAGTGCATGAGCTGTATAATCTACATTAATGGCATGTTGTTAACACTTTTTTGTGCTTTTGGATTTTGACAGCCACTGGTCACAATAAGCTTCCATTGACTGTCTACATTCCATTTATTCCAGGATTTTTGCAGATAGCAGCTTTTTGAAACATCATTCAAACATGAACACTGTTTTGTTTGTGCCATTTAAAGGATAAAGAGAAAGCAGTTCAACACATCAGGGTTTCTTTCGAAAAAGGTGAATTGACCAAGTAAACTCAAAAGCATGTTCTTACAGGTTTTTGAAGTGTGCGCATATAGAGAAAGTTGATTACTGATGACACTTCATGCATACTCAGGTAGAGTTGTTCCGATTCCGATACTAGTATCGGAAATGCCGCCAATACCAATAAAAATTCTGGCATCGGTATTGGCGAGTACTTCTACCCATGTACCGATCCGATACCCTTTTCTTAAACAATAACTAGTTATGCACGATAGCTTTGCTGAATCGGAGATCAATTCTTATTCGCTGCTCTAAACAGTGGTTGCTTGTGGCAACACAGGAAGTTGTGCTGTTGCCACAAGCAACCACTGTTTAGAGCAGCGAAGAAGAAAGCGCGCGCTAGCAGTATGTCCGCTGTTTGGCAGTATTTAAGGGGATACTCCACTTTTTTTTGGAAATAGGCTCATTTTACAACTCCCCCAGAGTTAAACTGTTGAGTTTTAACGTTTTTGAATCCATTCAGCCGATCTCCGGTTCTGGCGGTACCACTTTTAGCATAGCTTAGCATACATCATTGAAGTGGACAAGACTATTAGCATTTCTAAAAAAAAATGACCAAAGAGTTTTGATATTTTTCCTATTTAAAACTTGACTCTTCTGTAGTTACATCCTGCAGTAAGACCGACGGAAAATGTAAAGTTGCGATTTTCTAGGCTGATATGGCTAGGAACTATACTCTCATTCCTGCATAATAATCAAGAAACTTTACTGCCGTACCATGAGTGCAGCAGGCGTAATGATATGACGAAGTGCCTGAAAATAGGCCACCTTCCATCAACACAACGGAACTATTTTCAGGCGCTGCGTCATATCATTACGCCTGCTGCTCTCATGGTACGGCAGTAAAGTTTCTTGATTATTATGCAGGAATGAGAGTATAGTTCCTAGCCATATCAGCCTAGAAAATCGCAACTTTACATTTTCCGTCGGTCTTAGTGCACGATGTAACTACAGAAGAGTCAAGTTTTAAATAGGAAAAATATCAAAACTCTTTGGTCATTTTTTTTTTTAGAAATGCTAATGGTCTTGTCCACTTCAATGATGTATGCTAAGCTATGCTAAAAGTGGTACCGCCAGAACCGGAGATTGGCTGAATGGATTCAAAAACGGTAAAAACTCAACAGTTTAACTCTGGGGGAGTTGTAAAATGAGCCTATTTCCAAAAAAAGTGGAGTATCCCTTTAAGATTAGACCAACCAGCCAGTAAAACGGTGACATGTCTCATATGCCGTACTGCAATTTCGAGGGGTACAACAATCTCTGGAAGCTTCATTCAAACGAAGAGAAAAGTTTTCAAAAGACAGCCAACGAGCGATTAATATAACCGACAAAATTATGGTGTTTATTGTTCTGGATGACCAGCCAGCCACTGTCAAAACTGAAATGCCGTGTATTTAACTAAATTGTTTCTGGACTTTAAGTTATAAAGAGGTTATTTTCTTATATTATTCATATATCATTTTTTAGATTCCTAAAGATTTATTTGTTGCACTTTTTTATACAGTTATATTGTAAATCTAAAATACATTTTTCAGTTTAAAGAAAAATGTTGCAGCATTTTAAGTTCTTTTTCACTTAAGAAAAATAAATAATATATTGCTGTGAAATGTGTCAGATAATAAAAATACTCTAGTTCACTATATGTATTTGTTCATGTTTTATTAAGGGATAAGTCTGAAGCACACCATAAAATAATTATATCAATTCATACAGGGCTAGTATGAATTGGAGCTGTATAGATACACCCAGGTATCGGATCAGTACTCGGCATCGGTCGATACCCTGAGTCCAGGTATCAGAATCGCTATCGGGAAGGGAAAAGGGGTATCGGAACATCTCTATACTCAGGTTACTATCGTAACGCTGTAAAACATCACTTTCGTGTCTTATACCATTTTCTCACGATGACCAGTTTTCAGGTGTGCATGTAAACATTTTAATTTTATGAAAAGGAATGGCTTGGATTTTTTTTTACATTTGTTGTAAAATCTGACATGTTTGTTGGTTTCAAAATGCCTTCATTTTCTGTTCTCATTAATATGGTTTAGAAATAAGTAGTGAAAGTCAATTCCTTTCAAAAGTCTGCCTATTCTTCCCATGAGGACGCATCATCAGCCAAGCAGCGGATGTAAATTAACTCATTTCTCATAACTCAACAAATTTCCGTATTTGAACCGATTCAAGTAAAGTGGTGTTTGTGTGTGCGTAAGTCATACCGATATTGTAATAATTATTAATTGAAACTTGTGTAATAACCTTTTTTTTATTAAAAAAAAAGTAATTTGAAGCAAGTCCCCATCATGGAAAAGCCACCAGAGCCTGGCAGATGAAGACGGCCTCGCCGAACTTCTAGTTAGTGTGATCGGCTGGTAATAATTTCCACACTTAACTATCAATGGCTGTGACAAAATCGTGCTTTTGTATGACACAATTCATTAAGTATAGCCACATTTGGCTCATGGTGTCATTTGAATCACTCTAACTAAATCCAAACATTCCAATCACCAAAGTCTCTTGAAATGAAGTACTGTGAATGACAGCTTCTGGGCCTCTTGAATTAACTTGCCATAGTCATGTTGAAAGTGCGAATCGAAATGTATGTGCAGTAATGGAGTGATGAGGCAAAGTGAGGGTGAGCAATTAAACAAAGTCAAACCAGCCGCCATGTTTTGCAAAGGTTGTCATGGTTATGGCTGTTGTTTGTGGAGAGGAATGCGAATGATGTTCTTGTGGTGAAGGGCTGGAGTTTAACATTCCTCAGTGCTGCTGTGCTGCTTCACGACCAAGAAAATATGAAGATTTATGAAAAACAGATACTGTGGAGAGAATTGGTTAAAGTAAGGAGGTTCAAACTGTGTATCGAGGCTGATATATTATTACTATACCTTGAATGATTACTTAAATACAATGTTTTTTTTTTTTTTTGATTTGTGAGAATTTTAGGGTGGGATGGCCACCCAAGATCTGCTTATTTTCTTTCTAGCTGACTATGCTAGATGAGCTTTCATTGAAAACACGAAAATGTAAGCAAATTGTTGTTACCAAACAATAAGACAGCATGTAATTGCGTCCTACATATAAAAGGCAATGTGCCAATAGATCATTTACTTGCATCCCTTTATCCCCCACGGTGCACTGTAACAAACTCTTTAGCCAAAGTTACATGAGAGGGAACAGTCACATTATCTGAGCATACCAAACTTGCAGGTTGTCAACATGGTAGAAAACCAAGAGAGAGAGAGAGAGATAAACATATTACGAAAACGGCATAGATGTTTCCTTTTCATAGGTTTACTTAACGCACGCTATGAGAACACCCTCCAGGTGATAATTGTCTGAAGCCCATCAGTGAAGCCCAAGCTTTGATGACTGATACACTTACAAATAAAATATAGATGTAAACTGAAATGTGTTACTGTACTCTTTTAGTTAGTTTATTTTGAAATAAAAGTAAATACTTAAAACACATTAACTTCATAAGAAATGTACCTGGTTTTAACACATAGAACACTAATTATATTGTGTTTTCTTGTGTTGGACTTTTAGTTCCGGTTTTCCTGTGTTTTAGGCTTAATCCCAATTCACCCCTTGGCCCTACCCCTTGTTTTCGAGTGTACCCCTTGGCCCTTAAAACAGAGTTACAAGGGCCAAGGGGTTGAAATATTCCCCTACGAAATGGAACAACCCTTCATGAACCCGATACGTCATCAGTCGTCGGCGATGGCTCTGCCGTTACTGAGTTTTTACAGGATTTCTCCATGACAATGACTGACAATCAGCGCAGCTGCTCTTAACTTTGAGGAAACATGATGATTATAACATTCCTTCCTCGAAATGGAAAGGTTTTCTGATTCGGAAAGGTAATTTATTATACAATTTCTTGATTTAAATGACTATATTATTATTATAAGAGTAAATAAAGTGCATGGTGGTGTCATCTGCCGCTAAATTTAAATGTTTAACCGTTTGTGAAGCCATCTCGCCGGTGATTTGCGATGCATTCTGTGAACTTTCTCGTAGCCCTCCGTTTGGAGTGTGCCTCTGAAAAATCTCCGTTTCGAGGGCTATGTAGCCCTAGCCCTCGATCTCAACAAGAATCGGGACACCCTACCCCTAGACGTGAACGCGCAAAACAGAGGGGTAGGGCCAAGCGGTGAATTGGGATTGAGCCTTAGTGCTTGTTTCCTTTGTTCCCCTTTTCCATGGCACAAGTTTGTTCCCTTGTTTTCTAATTGATTTTCTGATCATGTTCACCTGGTCTTCATTCAATTTTCTTTAGTTTGTCTTTAGAATTTTTCTGTCATGACAACTCTCGGAGTGATTGGCATGGTAATGGGTATGGCAATGTTGTATGTTTGGTCTTGGCGGAATAGATCTGCAACACTTTTGCTGCTGTTGCTTTTATTGCTGCTGCCAGTACATACACGACACGCTGCTGTGAGCAAGTAAGACATGCTGTTGCTGTGCAATATAGTGTACATGAATTACCCGTAGCAGATCTATACCCAATACCCAAGTATTTGAAGTATCTCATTGGCTACTGATACGGCAGGAACCAATCAGCCATAAAAGGCAATGTGCCAATAGATAATTTACTTGCATCCTTTTATCCCCCACAGTGCACTGTAACAAACTCTTTAGCCAAAGTTACACGAGAGGATAGATAACATTGTGATTATTAGGGATGCACGATGATATCGGGACAACATCGGACAACTATGAATAACAACTATGAATATTTCTGCCGATGAGCTTTGCCGGTAGGGTGGCGTGTTTCCTATGTGCACGTGACGACCGTGAACGAAGCATGACCGCCAGCAACTTAAACTTCCAACTAGGGGTGTGCGTCTCATGCGGTTTTTGATCGTGGACGATTAAAATGTCTCCATGATCTGCTTTTGAAGAAAAATCATAGTGTCGTGCATTCTATCAGTTCAATTCTGGCACCTTCATCTCAACATACTGTACAACGCGACGTACATTCACATCACATCACATCACATGTAAACGCAGAGGTAGAGTTACACTCACGGGACACTGCAATTCAATAAAGTTCATTATTTACATGTGCGTCAAAGTCTTGCTAGGTAAACATGTCATTCACGTGCTGATGCGCTGTTCTTCTAACATGCGCTTTTCTGAGCGTGTTACACCCGCCGCTCACAGGAACTAAAAGCCTGTCACAGTGCCTGCATACCACTAGCGGCGCCAGGAATTTGATTGTAGGGGGGCCTCCAGAAAACTGGATGGGCCAGTTAAAATAAGCAAAAAACAAAACAAAAAAAAGGGTTCCCCTTCATCACCGTTTCAGCGCTTTTCTGTGGCACTGAGGACAGCGACTCAGTAGCCTACCTGTGTGGCTCTTGTGTCGCTGTCCTCAGCTCAGTGCAGTAACGTTAGCCTAACTGGGGGGTCGCACACTGGACAAGGAGCGCAGCGCTGTGTCGCATCGCGTATAGGACAACTCGAGGTATCACCCACTGGACGCGCACTTTCTCAGTTTATGGCCAGCAATACTGTTTTGTTTAAGGACATTATGGAATTAAGATCATGTCTGTACTATGTTATGATTGTATGTACAATTAAATACAATCGTTGCTGACTTTGCAGTCTGAACACTTTACCTCAGAGCGTCCGTTAACTGAATGAATTGAGAATATCAGCTGAAAATTCGATAACATCAGCAATTTTCATTCAAGCAGCTGATTTCTGTAAATGAATATAAAACTAAATGTATATTGCAGGCAGCACAGGGTGAAGTCAGTATATACTGTACATTAACGACGATTTGAGACAAATACGTTTAAATTTAATATAAAACAAATGGCGCTCTGTGGCGCGGCAGGATTTTGAACAAGGTCCTGAGCCGTTGCTGGACGCCGCAGACAGACGACGAATGGCGCCGCCGGTGTGTACACTCATAGAGAATAATGTGTTTGAATTTTAAAGACGCGGCGCTGCACTTCTCGTCCGGTGTGTGACTGCCTTAAGTCACACGTGGGGTAGAAGCCACTGATTGGTTGAGAAGCTTTCACTCAAAGCTTTCCTCGGGATGCTAGAATGAAAATCACTGGGTGCTTCTCAATATCCCTCCTCGTCTCCTCGATCCTCCGTCCTCCATCCTATGACCCGGAAACCGATCGAGCTCAGCCATCTTGAAGGACATCTCAATTCTCTAATGGGCTATATGCACGCATAACTTCCGCGTTTGATGCAAGGATGCTCTTGCGTTTCCGGTTGGGGAGATTTAAAGGGGAGGAAAACCGAGGAAAACGGGATTATGTCAGAGTCTTCCAAATTTACTGTCCTCTCGTCTTTGAAACGAAACTTGAATACGTTTAGATGTAATTTTATATATAATTATGTTTATTTAATATAATAAACAAAGAAGCATAAACAAAATGAGGGGTGTCTGTTTTGTCTGTTTTTGTGACTAACGTTTCTTTAGTATAGCAATAGAGTATAAAAACCAATATAAATTCTCGGTATAGCATTGGACTCTACGATCGGCGGAAGTAATCCAGCATCCTTAGACCTTCACCGGAAATACCGCCGTGCATAGAGCCCATTGCACCGCGAGGAGGCGAGGATCGAGGAGGCTTCCAGAGGAGCTATGAGCGAGGATGCACAGTTGCATGCTTTGCGGAAGTGTTTTATCGACTAAACGTGACGCACGTATACATTCTCCTCCCCCTTCACGTCGGTCACAATCATTTTAATTTATACTTGACCTTTGCAGTTTATATAAACCACGCATCTCACATACTTCAACAGGGTATCTTGCTTTATTATTATTTATTACTAATTTCTTAAATAACCAAACTTCAACAACTTAAGGGCAGATCCTTTGAGCGCTGCTGATGACGCAGTGAAGTGACACTCGAGTGATCAAGTATTCCAAAGTTAAAAAAACCTTTCATTCGATTCCTCCGTCCTCATTTTCTTTCCTTGCAACCTTCCCTCGCATCCTGCAGGGGGTGGAGCTAAGACGCGAGGAAAGGAAGCAAGGAAAGGAAACGAGGATGCACAAATAAGAATTGAGCAGCACCCACTCACTACTGGGTCAAAATGGTAGCGGAAGTAATCCGCTACCATACTAATCTGCATACTAATCTTTCGAGTCTTATTGCGCTGATACTGTCAAATACACACAAGGTTTACATAAACAAAGTTGGTTGTGTCTAAAGTGAAAGCAAACAGAGAAAATCTGCTTGTCAAATGCGTGTATATTAGACGCGTCGCGTGCAGTTCTTAAAGAGACAGTAATAATATGCTGTCGCTTGTCCTTAAAGAGATACTGCACCCAGAAATTAAAATTCTGTCATTATTTACTCTAATGTTGTTCCAAACCTGTATTCATTTCTTTCTTGTGCTTAAATATGTGACCCGTCACGGAAACCAGGGACACAAGTCGGCAGCACAACTTGCGAGCAAAATGAGAAAGAAGCGTTTTTTTCCAAAATTGGTGATTTCCGCTTTTTTGCAGAATCTGTTAGTTGAGATCATGAAGAAGCCTCTACATGTTTGAGATAACAGTATTGGTATATTTAAAAGCGTACATTTTGAGGTTGAAATCGGCTTGTTTTTCGGAGATTCTAGCATGCAGTAGGGGCGTGTCATTGTCTGTGTGTATTTCCATACTGAATAGCCGCCGGCGCTTTTGCCCCCGCCCCCCAACAGCGTGGCTACTTAATATGCAGCGCTCTGGCCGGCTCTATCTGATATCAAAATTCAATGAAGATGGACGCCGCAAAGATTGTCGCAGACGAGCTGAAGCGTGGCAGTTACACCGAAAATGTTTTCGCCGCACTTTGTGGGCTCGGGAAACTGAACCGGAGGTATGGGCGCGGCGCGCGCGCCCTCGGTGCTTGAATACGGCGGCTCGGCTCGCTGACAGCGGTGGCTAACTGTTTCATATGTGATGTCCCGATTGCTTTGAATGGGGAACGTTTTGTGAACAGGGAACAGACTTAATGGACTGGCAACAATCTCCATAGAACATGAACTGGCACAGAGAATCGAAATAGAGGATGCAGTTAAGACCTTTGCTGCGATGAAGGCCTGCCGTGCGCGTTTCTGAAACGTAAGTTAAGCTTCATTTGCTCTCTAGTCGTTATTTAAGATGCTGAACCTGCTGATGATATAATGTGCTTGCGGACATTTCATTTGTGTGTGTATACGCACATAAGAAAGTGGTGTAAAGAGATTTGCAACAGTAATCTGAGGAGGAAATATGATTATTTGGAAAATTCCTGTCATGACTGCTTAAAGAAAAATGCCAGCAGGCATTTACCTCCTGCATAAACTTTAATATTGTTGACATTTTGGGCACACGCGCGTTGCGCACTATTTGCGTTATATGTAGGCCTATGGCTTATTGGTCTTTGTGTGTTGTTGCTGGTTTTGCGTTATATGTATATGGCATATTGGTCTTTGTGTGTTGTTGCTGGTAAACGTTGCAAATAGAGGGGCAGCACAATTGTTTTTCGCCTAGAGCGGCAGAAGTGCATTCGCCGGTCCTGGGGGTGAGTTTGCATTAAGCATTAAAGTTTGTCGTTTTGTTTTAATTCTAAGAACACGTACATGTTATCTCATGTTTAGTCTGTTTAGACCTTCCCATACCTACCTATTGTTATTAGCTAGCTCAGGAAAGAAAAAAAAGCTGTAAAGCACAGGGGGAGCTTTACAGGGGGTATGGCTTATCTAAATGAGATGTAAATGAGCCCTATTGTCACTCCCAGCAGGAGAGAGAGGTGAGAATGCACAATCTTTTGAGGCCGTTTTCTCCCATTTTACCTTTTTTGAGTTCCTACCTTCAAATGGCCACAACTTCTCCAAATATTATCAGATTTCCACGTGTTACACATCGTTGGAAAGCTTGGAGACTACACTTTCAGAATCTATGAATAACTCAAAATGCCGAAGAACCGACTTGTGTCCCTAGTTTCCGTGATCGGTCACATATACTATGGAAGTCACTGGAGTACAGCAACTGTTTGGTTAGCCACATTCTTCCAAATAACTTTTATTTTCAACAGAAGAAAGAAACTTGAGAGTAAATTACCATTTTTGGGAGAACTATCCCTTTAATGTTAATAAAACAACAAAACACCGAGGAAATCACTCACTGCTCTTGACTGAGAACTTTAATAGAAGCTTTAATAAGCTTTTTTGCACTTAATAAAATATATATATCGGCATCGGGCAAAATTAGTTTGAAAATATCGGCATATCGAATATCGGACAAAATCCAATAGCGTGCATCCCTAGTGATTATGAACAGGTTAGTTAAAGGACCTATTAGCCAGCGCCATCTAGAGTTTCATGCCAGAACTTTGTATATACACCCAGGGCCTCGTTTATAAAACATTTATTAGTAGACTGTCACGTTTGGGTTAGGGTTAGTAGAATAATTTGACATGTACTTGCAACGTTACTTATAGTCAGCAGAATGCCGGTTGGGGGACCATCAAAATAAAGTGTTTAGCAGACAGTATACTAATAGTCTAAAAATACTCTAATGAGAGTTATAGTTGACAGGTAGGAGCAATGTTACTTATAGTCAACAGAATGTCTAAAAGGGAACCATCAACTTGGAAAGTGTCAACAAAGTGTAACTGGAACATGAATTTACATTGGATTAAAAAAAAACATAAAACACTCTGAGGACTTTGTCTCCTCATTTCAGGAAAACACTGCACTGGTGTGTATGTATGGTATTAATAAGGAGCATCAAGGTGATATCAGGGAGGTAAATATTTAATCCAGCACTCACTAGGGAAAATGTAATGTTGAAGCTAGTGTTAATTCTACACTGTTGCATAACAGTTAAAATATCTTACATTTGCTTTAATAAATTTGGCAGGTACCCTTTGTCCATAGTGACTCTCATGTAATTCATAGTTCAGGCTATCATTTGCTGGCAATCTATTCTATGACCAGCATTGCTAGTGTTCAATTGTTTGAGTCTTTGAAAAGCTACTGTAAATAGCACTAATATCTCACTACTGAGAAACAGTTAAACTTGTAGTTTCACTGTTTGTGGTGACACTACAGACCAGCACTGCTTGTGTGGTTATCTTGATAGCAAGAATTCAGAAAACACTATCAGTTGAGCACCAACAACACTTCCTGACATGGAAGAGAACATGTCTGATCCTGATGTGCATAATGCATTTATTTATATGCATGTTGGAGGAATGAATTCAGAAATTCAAAGCTTAGCATATGTCACACAGAGAAACAAACTTATAAACACGCAAGGTTATGACACAGAAAGCCTCATCATCATCATCACCATCATCATCATCCCATGCTTACTTCAGTGGCTCACATTTTAGTAGTTACTTCTCATTACTATAAATTCCACTCCCATTAGAGTTAAGGGAAAAAACTGCAATTTTCACACAGCGCAGGGTGTTGCATGTACATTAAACCACAGTGAGAGCATTCCACTGCTATGACTGGTCTACTTCTGGCTGCCAGGTCAAGTGTGAACAAGGTGTCAGGATAATCACACATGTCTCAGCCTTTTCAGCCCTCACACCTGTGTGTGTGTGTGTGTGTGTGTGTGTGTGTGTGTGTGTGTGTGTGTGTGTGTGTGTGTGTGTGTGTGTGTGTGTGTGTGTGTGTGTGTGTGTGTGTGTGTGTGTGTGTGTGTGTGTGTGTTTTAACTGCAGTCTTGACATGTCTACAGAAATGGCACAATGCAAGAGGCATGCAACAAGAGGCTCTACAGGATAATTGTGTTGAGCAATGTGCTCACAGTGAAGCCTGTTGGAATACCAGTATTCGACTGGTGTTTGAGGTGAACATAAAGACACACATTTACTACAGACTTATATTAATTTTTTTATAATAGTAACTTTTTTTGTACAACATTTTTGTTTCCACTCCTATTCAACATTTATGTTTTTAAAATCGCTTATTACTAGTATGGCAGGGTACACAATGTAGCCTTTGGAAAATTCATAACAACACTGTTCTGTTAAATAAAGATTATGCATATGCTAAATTTGGCCAGGATAGAATAGACAAAAAGTAAAATTAAGATTAGATCAAAAGTAGTTATTACTGTCATAAAAATGTGTTTGAAACAAAAAATCTTTAAATATATTACAAGTATATTCGCATCATGCTTTTACCTATTTTCACAATACAACTTTTAACACACTTTAAAATAATTGTACTTGAGTATATTTTCTAAAAATATATTTTAGAAAAATATTCTTGAAGTGAAAATTCAGTTTAAACGTGTATTTATTTGCACTTCATTAAAAATATATTTATATATTTTAACTGTGTGCTGAAAATGCAAAAAAAAAAATTATATATATATATATATATATATACACTCACCGGCCACTTTATTAGGTACCCCATGCTAGTAACGGGTTGGACCCCCTTTTGCCTTCAGAACTGCCTCAATTCTTCGTGGCATAGATTCAACAAGGTGCTGGAAGCATTCCTCAGGGAGTTTGGTCCATATTGACATGATGGCATCACACAGTTGCCGCAGATTTGTCGGCTGCACATCCATGATGCGAATCTCCCGTTCCACCACATCCCAAAGATGCTCTATTGGGTTGAGATCTGGTGACTGTGGAGGCCATTTTAGTACAGTGAACTCATTGTCATGTTCAAGAAACCAATTTGAAATGATTAGAGCTTTGTGACATGGTGGAAGTAGCCATCAGAGGATGGGTACATGGTGGCCATAAAGGGATGGACATGGTCAGAAACAATGCTCAGGTAGGCCGTGGCATTTAAACGATGCCCAATTGGCACTAAGGGGCCTAAAGTGTGCCAGGAAAACATCCCCCACACCATTACACCACCACCACCAGCCTGCACAGTGGTAACAAGGCATGATGGTTCCATGTTCTCATTCTGTTTACGCCAAATTCTGACTCTAACATCTGAATGTCTCAACAGAAATCGAGACTCATCAGACCAGGCAACATTTTTCCAGTCTTCAACTGTTCAATTTTGGTGAGCTCTTGCAAATTGTAGCCTCTTTTTCCTATTTGTAGTGGAGATGAGTGGTACCCGGTGGAGTCTTCTGCTGTTGTAGCCCATCCGCCTCAAGGTTGTGCGTGTTGTGGCTTCACAAATGCTTTGCTGCATACCTCGGTTGTAACGAGTGGTTATTTCAGTCACTGTTGCCCTTCTATCAGCTCGAACCAGTCTGGCCATTCTCCTCTGACCTCTGGCATCAACAAGGCATTTCCGCCCACAGAACTGCCGCTCACTGGATGTTTTTTCTTTTTCGGACCATTCTCTGTAAACCCTAGAGATGGTTGTACGTGAAAATCCCAGTAGATTAGCAGTTTCTGAAATACTCAGACCAGCCCTTCTGGCACCAACAATCATGCCACGTTCAAAGTCACTCAAATCACCTTTCTTCCCCATACTGATGCTCGGTTTGAACTGCAGGAGATTGTCTTGACCATGTCTACATGCCTAAATGCACTGAGTTGCCGCCATGTGATTGGCTGCTTAGAAATTAAGTGTTAACGAGCAGTTGGACAGGTGTACCTAATAAAGTGGCCGGTGAGTGTATATATAAATACACTTACTGAATGGTATATTGCTTATATGTTTCGAAGACACTCGTAATGAATTTTTAATGTACTTGTAACACAAATAAAGTACAATTTAATATCACTAATCAAGTATGTATTTAGTCCCTACACAGGCATATACTTAAAGTATACTAAGTAGTTTTAAGTAGTTCTAAGTAGTTCTAAGTACTACAATTTAATTACAACTAAAATATACTTAGTACAAATTAGTTGTTTCAAAATAGCACACTTCAAGTTAACTAATCATTAACACACTTGAAGTATACTGATAATTAGTCTGGCTGCAAGTATACTTAGCTTTTTTTTTTATGTTGTATATTGATAATTGTGGTTTATTTAAACCTAGGGTATTTCCCATGAAGGTGTCTATTGTGGTCATGGTAACATGCACTCTCTTCATCTCTGTTAAAAAGATTTAAGGAAATTAAAAGTTGTGCAAAATATTGTATACAAGGACAACTAGGATAAGCCACTTGTAGCTTTACCAAAAAAAAACAAAATTAAAGAAACAGATTTTTACATGAATGATTCAAAGCAAGCACAAATTTGCCACCTGATATGGACACATTGCTAACATTTTCGTTTTTACCAAGACTGACTGAATCACCTTCCATTAGGCCTGATTCAAAAATCTCTATAACAGAGGTGATATGAGATTAAACCATACTTACCTTATCTCTTCTTTGCTTGTCTCTGCACTCGGATTTCAGTTTTTCTTCTACAGCAGCTGGTCTGAAAAACAACAAACATTAATATTTCACACAAAATAAAAGTAATATATAAATTATATAAATATATAACATATTTTTTTCCAAAACTTTTCAAAGATCATTTACATCAAAGATCATTTACATCCTAACAATAAAGCCAAATTGTCCAGGAAATCATAAATTAATACACAGCTTCATTTTGCAAATAAAAATAATGTTAATGTAATGTTGTATGTTATTATAACTAATTGTGTTTTAGATGCATTTGGACAATGTTTTATAGTTGTTTTAAGACAGACAAATGTCCCCACATAGATTTAAACAGATTTATCAAAGTTTTTAGACCTATCCACCAAGGAAAAAACTAAATAGTGAGCTATTTATTTATGCAAACAGCAACTAAAACTCACCAGTAACTTCTGAGGGCAGTATCTTCATCTCTTCGAGTCCGCTTCGACTTCGACTTGAAAAGCTGGGCTCTGATTGGTCAAATTGAATGTAGCTGCACTGAAAAAGACGTGCTGTTACACTTTGTCAAAGATACGACTGGCACAGTCAGACAACTAACGTTAATTTAATACAAATCTTACCTAGAAGAATCCCAAAATAATGAGATTCCAAATGTCAACCATGCAAACTTGACGAAGCTGGGTAAACAAATTCAATTCTGTCATCATACCCTTCAGTAGTTCGAAACCATAGACTTTTTATCTTCGAAAGTAAAACAGATATTTTAATGAAACCTGAGGTTTATATCACTCCGATGAACGATTCATCAAAACTGTTCACGTTTCAAAAAGTTAATCGCAAAAAAACATCACCTAATCCATATGAATCGTGTTGTTTCCTCCAAGAGACATGATTGCTCTATAATAACAGTTAAATTTATACTTCTAAATCTAATCACATTCGAGTAACATATGCAGAGATTACGCACACACAACATCTGATAAACAGAAGCTCTCTGAGGTGCGAGGCTATCTCATTATCATAAGAACCAATCGGAGCCGTTCAAGCCTGTTGTTTGAATTTAAACAAAAGCTTTTTTTTTTAAATCTTTGCAAAATTGATTTATGATGCATTTCAAATAATATGATGTTGAAATCCTTGTTGGAATTTCAGTAGTACAAACATATAATGGACAACAACTTTTTAGGTAGCCAACACATACAAGTAAAGGTGAACAATGTATTAATTTTAAGTATGCGTATTGCAATGGTTAATAATAGTTGACAGATGTTTATAATACATTTTAAGTTGTTACATTGTAAATGTAAAAAATGTTTTTCAAAATATTAAAATGATAAATACGTAAATATTTTAAATATATTGCAGTAGGCATAAGCGTTTATAAAGTATAGGCTATATTTTAAACCCACTAAAAGCTTAATCATTTTGCTATGTTCTTACACAAAGTACACATATAATATACTTTAAGTAAGAGTAAGGGTGTATTCACACCAGGAAAGTCCGATAGTTCACTTGCTTTGGTCCGGACCAAATAATTTTTTTTTTTTTTTTTTTTGGTACAGTTCGCTTTCACACTGCTCTTTTTGCAAGTGAACCAAAATTTGTCAACAAAACCACACGTGTGCTAAGGTCGTCCATTCATTGGACAAGGATTCTCAAGTAGGGAAATCAGGAAGTGCAAAAAAGGCTCAGCATGGAGATATTTCGTACTGCAATATTTGTTATTTTACAAATTTTGTGTTATTCTGTACAAACGCAATATGAAGAAACTGCGCAGAAGACGGATAAGGTATAAAGTTTTGATTCATAGAGAGGGGCTATGTTCACACATTCAAATAATGAGAATCTTATTGTATATACTGCTAACAACACTAATGTTAACGCTTGCGATTTAAGTTTGTCCAGTTTAACGCAGCATCATCCTTGTATTGTAACTATCGTTACATTATATGAACTGCAAAAGCTTTTTTTGCATCTATGCGCGATTAGACTAAAGAGAACGCGCTGTATGTGAATGTCCTGATGCACACACTCATTCATTCATTCCATTCCAATGATGCACACACACGACGCGCAGAAAGACGCGCACCAGTATCGTGTGGCCAGACAGCGCGCCGGAATGGAATTCTCTTTCGCACTTGAACAACAATAACACAAACCATTATGCCAAAATCTCCGACTACGGAAGCCTGTTAACTCAAAGGCGCAGTGCTTTCTTGCAATTGGGTCGGTTCATGTTCACACCGTAAACGAACTGTACCAGAGTTCGTTTGGAAGCGTACCGAGATCACCTCTTCAGCTGGGTCTCGGTTCGGTTGTTTGGTCCGCACCCGAGTTCGATTGCTGTATTCACACCTGCCCAAAAGGTCCGCACCAAGGGGGGAAACGAACTAGAGTTCGATTCAATCGAACCAAACAATGCAGGTGTGAATACACCCTTACATATGTTTTCTGTAAATACACTAAAACTTCACTAAAAGTATGTTTGTGTTTAGCATATTTCTTAAAAGTGTAACTAAGCATATATTTATTACCGAAGTACTTATAGTACACTTTTTAGAAATATATTAAAAGCGTGCTTGTGTTTAGCATATTTCTTAAAAGTGTAACTAAGAATATTTTTATTACCAATGTACTTGTAGTATACATTTTAGAAATATATTAAAATGCAATTCAATGTATTTTTAATGCACTTGAAATAAGCATGTTGGGAATGCAAATGTATTATAAACATACTACTTGAATTTCAAGTATATTTTTAATACATTTAATACTACGTCTTTTTCACCTGGGGTACCAAGGTTTCCCTCAATATATTCCCCCGTCGTCGGGACATTAAAACAGTGATATAAAAGCCAAAATAACTCATACCTTGGTGATGTAGGCTATACTATATGGGCTACAGGCAAGCAGATGGACTCAGAATATGAACGTAACGCGCAAAGTTTCACGCTAAGCGTTTCCCAGCGTTTCTGCCTCTCCCCGTCTCCCTGGAATGCTTAAAAACGGAATGGAATTGTAACCAGAGAAATTCCATTTTTCAAAGCACAAATGGTTCATATTTACTCTTCAAACCTCTGGAAATATGTCAGTAAACTGTGCAGGGTGGGGTTTGACATGCATGCAGAAGAAGAGAATAGATGTTAAAACTGTGTAACCAGCAGATCTTTTGGCTCTGGAGTTTAAAATGAAACTTTTCTTAGGCTTTGATCCAAAGAGGGGTATTTCTTTACAGGTCAGCTGCAGCGTTCCCCCACTTTTGAGACAAGAAGCCTGTGTCCAATTGGCCTGATCCTCTTGAACTTTGACCCTTGCCAGAGGAGAGACAGAGAGGCCATAGTTGTAAGTCTGTATTTGTTTGGAACTCCGGTCTGACTTTTTTTTTTTCTTCTTCTTTTTTTTTTTTTTTTTTTGGAGAGAAGAACTTTTTTAAAGGCTTGAACATTTTCCACATGCGTAAGTAATTAAGCTCTGTGATGGACTCCTCCAAAGGGAGACAAATCCAACTAGATCTCCTCAGATTCTACTCACACACAGCACATGTGTGCATGCATACTTCTTCTCTCTTCTTCCATTAATGCATAAAAGCATTTAAAAATCTGTATTTCTGTTCTTGACTGGTTTTTACTTTTTTTAGTTTACTATCCCTCATGCTCAGTGCACAATAACCACACAAGACAAGCTTTCTATGTGGGTTCTTTCTTGTTTTCTTTTCTTTTGGGGGACCAAGACCCAAATGGTAATTTTTGGTTGTCCTCAAAAGTAATTTGACCAATTTTGGGCTCTCTAGGTCCAAATCCTCAGCACCAGTTTAAAATGTCACTTTTCTAACAACAACAACTTTTCTATTGCTTATAACTCTTGAACCCTTTGTTCACCTGATTACTCTTCTGCTCACCTGATCATGATCTTACATTAATACTTGGCTCAAATGGACTGTATGGACTGCTGCACATAAATGACTGAACAGAATTTTGATATTCATCTTGGTTGAAAAGTTATGATGACGCAAACATAACAATTTCGACCCAAAATTGGATGAGAGATTGTATCTCGGCAATACTGTGGTCTATCAAAACGAGACTTTACAGGTCGTGAGATCTGAAAAATTGCTCTTGTTGACCATAGCTTGTGAAATGTATGCCAGAAACGTATGGTCTCTGTGTCTTAAGAATTTCTTGGATCATGCTGAATCGATCTATACCAATTTTCACACGAACCGCCTGTCTGCCATTTCCAAATTTGTCATAAGTTGCAATGTCTTTTGAACGATTTATCATATCGGCACAAAATTTGGTAAAGACAATTGCCTCCATGCACTGAAGGTACCTGAGAATTTAAAAACAGCACCACCTGTTCCTAAGATGTTTCCCAAAACACATGACTTTCGAAAGCTTTGTCCAAAAACTAATTTCTGTGTCATTACATTCCTTGTTTATGGCAATTCTGATGATATCTCATTTGTCATTCCTTCATTTTGAAGTAAATGAAAAACAGTTATTGTTCACTACTTCTACAAATCTTGTCCAGTTTTGTCCAAAATCGACTCAGATCAGCTCAGAAATAAACAGATTTCTGAAATTCGCTACCGTTCCTGATAAATACCTTTATGAAGTTGGCCATGCCTGTATTTGTTGTCCTATGTTAATTAGATAATTGGTTACCATGCTAAGCATGCTTGTTCCTTTTAACCTTCGAAGGTCTCCTTGGCATCAGGTCAAAAGTGTGTCTTCTATGTGGCACAGTGTGACAAGTGGTGAGCACTCAACCAGAAGGCTGCAACTTTAATGCTATGCATCTTTGTAACCGTGCACGTCATGCTGTATCAATTCTTTTCATTGTGCTAATAGTTTAGTTATTAGAATACAAAATGCAAATAAATGCTTTTGTCTGCTACCTGTCGCTTACACTTCTTAGTGATGTCCTGCAGGAGTACGTCCATCTTTATCAAAACACACCAATGCCCTGAAACATGAAGATTTCACAATCAAAAGATTAGGGTTAGAGAATATATCCGGATGGGGATTAAATTCTTGTGTTCATTAATTCCCAATCCTGCACACCATTTGCTGCTCTAATAAATTGGTCCAGAGCTTGCTGAGCAAGCAGTCTATGTGCCATTAATGCTCGCTGACCACGGCTCATGCATGACATTAACAATTCTAGTTAATTAGTAAGAGTAATGTGTGTAGCACAGGCAAAAGCATTTAAAATGAAAAACATTTTGCAAAGAAGGTAAGGTTTGTATACACTTAGTGCTTTTTGTGACAAAACAATTTATGCAAACTGAGCTATTAAGGTATGCATTAATGCATGGGTAAAAGTTAAATATTTTACTTACTGTGAACTTGTGGGTTATAGACCCCTCTAAAATCAACTCAAAACCTGATTTTACCAAGTGCATGGAGCATGTAACATCTTCGTTAATTCTGGAACAACATTCCAATCAATCATTCAATCAATCAATCAATCAGATTTGAGGAACAAGTTTACAGTTTATGTCAAGTTTAGGCTTATAACCAGGGTTAGGTGCTTCTACATCAGGGTTATTCACCTGTCATTTCCCTCTGATTTTAGGGATAACTTATGAGTGTTAGGTTTAGGGGTAGAGATATGGATAGGATTACATTTCCAGACAGGAATGCTGTTCCAGGATCAACAAAATACGTTGACCCAGGAACGTATCTAACTGCAAAATCAAGACATCAACAGCTAATCATGTCGCTGGATCAGAAACGCACCAATTTTGAAATCCCTCATGCTCAGGGAGGATTAAAAGTCTCTCTGAAACAAAAGTGTGCTCTTATGTTAACAAAATGAAAAATAAATATAAAAGAGAGTTCTGAACACAAAGAGTCGCTCTGAAGGAAACAAGTTCAGAAACAGCTACAACAGCAAACAGCTAAACTTATACTGTAGAGCATTTTACATTCTGAACCAATCCTGAACTAATTTTGGCTTTAAGTATTAATAGTATAATAAGTATTATACCAAGTATTAAAAAATCCTAGAGATTTGGGAGTAGGCATTTTGTCTTGCCTCCTAACCACCGAGAAATGCGCAGAACACCCAGCAAACGCTTTGCAATGAACAACAAACCTCTGAAACACCTTAGCAACTGCATATCAACACCATTTTAATGTTCTAACCAAGCAACTTGCACATGCAAGTACCATTACTCGACTTATAATATTGATCTGCTTTGCCATTGTGAAGACATTTTATGTGTTTTGTGTATTCTATAAAAGTGGATGTATACTCCTCAGGAGCAGTTTTTTTTTAACAAAAGTCAATGGCCCCAAGACTGCAGGAGCAATCTGTACACTATAAAAATCATTGTCTAAGGAAAGTCCCCATAAAACATGAAAACACAACGTGTGTGTGTGTGTGTGTGTCTGCGCGCATGTGTATGGTCACTTGTGGCAGCCCTTAATCCAATTTTCCCATATAAAGCTCTATTTCAAACACTCACTGAGGACTATAATCTTCTGCCTCATTTCTAATCCTAACCACTACCTAACTGCCCCCTCCCCCTAATTGGAGTGACTGTGTGTGCACATTTTGGTTTGGTGTGGCATGTGTGTGAGAAAGAGAGATGGTGGGAACCTTTTCTCATTTTGTGAGAGCCTGTTGTGCTTTTATCAGCCCCAAAAGTTAAAATACTGTCATCATTTACACTCCAACCCCCCTTTTTAAATATTCCATGGAAAAGATAATACTAGGGATGTCCCGATCCGATCACGCGATCGGAAATCGGGCCCGATCACGTGGTTTCAGACTCGATCGGAATCGGACGTACAGTAACCTCCCGATCAGGACTCGGATATATGTAAATTAGGGGTGTAACGGTACATGTATTCGTAATTATTGAACCGTTTCGGTACGAGGCTTCCTGTTCGGTACGCATACAAACCGAACGATTCCTAGGACCATTTTTCTGCCGACAAAATCCGCGCTGGCGCGATCACCACAACGTTGCGCAACATCAAATGGCAAGCGTAATGAAAGCGGAACGAAACTGCGCTACTCATTATATTGTGCTTCAGGGACCATTTATCAGTTCGGACCAGCAACATCTGTGCAGCGCGAGATCAAGCGACACTGTGCTAAGACATCCAGTGAAGAAAACTTTTGAGTTCGCCACTGAAGTAATAACATCGCTGCGAGATCTAGTGAGAAGCATTCAAATGTCTCCGTTATTAATCGTAGATCTCAAACAGCGCTGACGTGGACACCAGGAGAAACATTGTGCCGTGAATGAACATGGATTTAATGTTGCAACTTGCACTTCAAAATTCAAATATTATATAAATATATGTTAAAATGTTATTTTTAATGTGATTACCAAAACATTATTTGTTCATCCTTCAAAGATTACCCCCATTTATAAACCTGAAAGTTTCAAGATGTAGGAAAACTCAAACTTATTTAAAAATATTTTTTCTTTTAATAAATAGGAAATTTCTCTGGCATTTTTCTTTTTGCTGTATCGCATCGAACCTCGAATTTTGTGAACTGTTACACCCCTAATGTATTTATATATATTCTCATTATTTTTTTTAAAAGACTTTTTATTTTTTGTTTACATGCCTGCCGGGTGTTTTAAGTTGAGATGCTATTTGTTTTTATATTAGACTTTTTCTATATTTACTGTTGCACTAAAGTCCAAAAGTGAAGATTTTATGTTATTTATTACTTGATTGTTCAAGCTACCTCAGAGAAGTGCTCTGTTTGTTAACAGTTGTTGAATGTTAAAATAAGGTGTTTTAAATAAAAAATAAGGAATATCCTGGATCTATTTTTTTCGTTCTTCTTTATTCTTTTTTTATGTATTATATAAGTATCGGATCGGGACTCGGTATCGGTAGATACTCAAAATCAAGTGACTCGGACTCGGACTCGAGGGCAAAAAATCCTGATCGGGACATCCCTAGATAATACTATATATGTATTAGTGCTGTCAATCGATTAAAAAAAATGAACTAGATTAATCACATATTTTTCTGTGATTAATCGCGATTGATCGCAATTAAAAACACTTACGCTTTTAATATAAGTTATTGGTTTTAATACTTTATAGTGATTTCTGTTAGCAGAGGTAAAGATTTTCTGTAAATAACAAATTTTTCCTCAAAGTCTTTTAAAGAATTGGAAAATAGCATAAGTCTCAAAAACTACCTGTATGAAACTTTTATGAAAGTATTTTTTTGTCCGTTTTGGTTGCTTGGCCACCTCAGTTTCTATTCACTAACATCATAGTGACAATTATAATAAAATATATATCAGATAATCAACTTATTTTGTGTTTCCCACAAAGAACATCAAACGGATTTGTAAAAACAAGAGGAGAGTAAATAAATGATGACAATTTGCTAACACTTTATTTCTATGGTCCACTTTAGACATTTTACTAACTATAAGTACCTTTGCAACTAAATGTCAACTAACTCTCATTACTCTCTAACTCACCAGCAGCCATATCACCCTGTAGCCCAAGACTGGTTGCCCACTGAAGCTAAGCAGGGCTGAGCCTGGTTAGTACCTGGATGGGAGACCTCCTGAGAAAACCAGGTTGCTGCTGGAAGAGGTGTTAGAGAGGCCAGTCGGGGGTGCTCACCCTGTGGTCTGTGTGGGTCCTAATGCCCCAGTGTAGTGACGGGGACCTTATACTGTCAAAGAGCACCGTCCTTCAGGTGAGACATTAAACCGAGGTCTTGACTCTCCGTGGTCATTAAAAAAAAAAATCCTAGGATGTCTTTCGAAAGAGTAGGGGTATAACCCCGGCATCCTGGCCAAATTTGCCCCTTGGCCTCTGTCCATCATGGCCTCCTAATCATCCCTACTCACTTAAAAAAGTTGGGTTAAAAACGACCCAACAGCTAACCCAATGGTGGGTTGATATAGCACCGACCTATTGTTGGGTTATTTTAACCCAATAAATTAGGTAACTAGTATTACCCAATAAATTGGGTTACAAAAACGAATCTGTTGGGTTATTTGGCCAAAATGCTTTAATCAACCTATTATTAATATTAATTATAATTACTATTATTTCCATGAAAATAACTCACTCACTCACAACTTATATTAAAAATGCTTTATTTACATTCAATTAGACATTGCATTCAAAAGTTATTGTTGCAATTGTTTCAATAAATAAAAAAAAAAAAAGTAATGCAATTATAAACTGCCTCATAAGGCAACGTGTTGAAGGGAACACCTCCAGGCACAGAATATTAATGTTAAAATTAATTAATTTAGAGTTATGTTTTAAGTTCTAAGAAACATGGATCACAAAAACACAAATAAACAGTTGTAAACATTACAAGTTGTAAACATTTTCATTAAGTTATTGTTTGCAATTGCTTTAATTTACTTCCTTAAAATAAGAAATTCTTTCAATAAATAAATAAATAGAAGTAATGCAATTATAAACTGCCTCATAAGGCGACAGTGTGTTGAGGGAACAGCTCCAGCCACAGAATGCTAACATTAATTTAATTACAATTACAATTATGTTTTAAGTTCTAAGAAACATGGAATACAAATACACAAACAAAACAAACCAAAGCTTGTCCAGCTTATCCAATTATAAACTGCCAAAGTAGGCAACAATGAGTTGATGGAACTCCTCCTGGCACAGAATATGATGTTTTATTAACAAAGTTCGGGAGAAGCACGTTCAGATAATTAACACGGGTGGAGAGCACTCAGCAATCATGATTAAAAACGTGTATATATAGACTCAGCAGTCTCACCTCATTTCTCTGACAGTTTAGCAGCGTCCCTCCACCACCCCTTCTCCACTCTTCTAGTCCTAAACCACTTTACATACGGGGGGAGTACTCTGGGTTCGGGCCGAATTCGGAGCTCGGAGCCCTCCCCCCGGACAGCACGACAAATACGCATTATACTTTATTCCCTTTAATTGTATGTAAGTGTGAACTCGTGAAATATTGTGTGTTGTAGAAACTGCCAAACAGCTGCCGCAGGCTTTGGATACTCAATGTCTAAAACATAAAATAATTTAAAGCATGTATCCACAGCTTGTAAAAGGCTGTCTTGCTCTAGTGCCGTTCCTCCCACAATGACGAAGGCTTGTGAGCAGTTGAATTTATCCCCAAGCTGCAGGACATGAGGGAATTGCCTCCGTTGCTCCTCCTCCTCCAAATACTGGATGATGTTTGTTCCAACCTTTAAATATAAATTTTAAATGGTAAATATGCACAAATGGATCAAATATTACCCCAAATGTGTTGTCATAAATTATTACCTACAGGCTGTAAATCAACAAATGCTTGTTTTGCCTCATGGTAAGAGGGCCGAACCATCTTGCAGCCTGTTTTGTGTGGCAATGGAGGAAGGATAGCTGGCAGGGTTTTTAAAGCAACATCTCCAAGAGTGTCTTTACATAAAACAGAAAGAACAATGGATTAATCTTTAAACAAGTGCATTATATTATAGACAAAATATTATAACTTGACATGAAAGTACAGAGCTGTTGTGCAGGATTTTCTCACCAGAAGAAATGTTAGTCTGAATAGGAAGAAGATCCAAGGCTCTCTTTTCGGTCTTGCAAAAGATAATTAATTTTAAATTAAAAAATATATAAAAAATGTGTATATAAAACCAACACCAATCAATAAGCAGAAATTAAGTTGTGTATGTGTGTGCACCTGGATTTGTGTTTGTGTGGCTGTTAGGTCTCACCCCTTTATATGCATTTGTGGCTGTTCTATACAAATGCACTCTTGCAGTCACACCTGTCTGTGTGTGTGTGTGTGTGTGTGTGTGTGTGTGTGTGTGTGTGTGTGTGTGTGTGTGTGTGTGTGTGTGTGTGTGTGTGAGTGAGAGAAAGCATGTCCCAAAATGCATTTGTGACTCAAGGCTTTCCTTTCTGTATGAAAATGTTCTGATTTCTGGATTTATTGTTGTAAAAAAACTAATACAAAAAATAGGCATAAGTTCTGCTTTTCATTAAGTCAAATTAAAAAGGTTTCACTATATTAGTGATGACATTTTTTAATTGTGAGGAGGGTAAGCAACTGAGACAGGGTTTCCTTTTTCAGACTTGCTACATTATCTCTCACCTGCAAATCTGTCGATTAATGTTTCAAGGTTCCACTTCTGAAGCTTTTCCCTTATGAATCCATAGAATCCTGTGTAAAAAAAACATATAAGTTACAAAAATAAAGCCGAATTGTCACCAACCTACTATAAATTCACTGTAAAATCACAGGAGCTGTAATTTTACAGTATGAGCTTCTGCAATGGCCATGTATTGTGGTAAATGACCTGCATTTAAAATGTCCTTTTACTGCTATGTGTCATTTAATAAGTAATAAGTAATGTTAGCCTATTATAAAGGAATAAAGTCTCAACCAACCGTCATTTTATTTAATGGGCATGTGGCGATCTGAAAAGTGTTATGTAACTCAACTGACTATTGTAATAACTTACTATCTTATTGAGTCATAGTTATCTTTTATAACTTTTAATCTTTATAGAGTTGTCTAGATAACACTTTTTTTTAAAGCAATAAAAAAAAGAACACAATGAATTGCGTCCCGTCCGGACGCATTTTCTTTAGGTCCGAAAAAAGGACATGTCCGGGAAAAGAGGACGTATGGTCACCCTAGTTTAACACTTTGTAGTATTTTAAATTCACACTGTAGTTGGGATAGCTCAAGTAAACATTTGCGCTACAATGTAGACCTATAACACAGCATACCTTCTTCCTGTAAGTGACTGCGACACTGGATGGATGGACCAGGCTTCCGCTGGGTCTTGAAGCCGAGCGCGTCGGTTAATATCTGAAAATATGAATAACTTTCCCAAAAAGTATTGGAAAGACCATAGAAAGTAAGGAAGAGTATCACAACCGAGTAGTACTAAGAAATTGGCTGGCTATATGGCGATATTGGTGTCGTTAGTCGCAGATAGCGGACAAAAAGCAGTCATAGGCTACAGGGGAGATATAAACATGGAAATAATTGGCTGGACATTAAGACCGGAAAAACGGCAATAATACTATGTAAGAGCTTAAAGTCACGTTATAACGAAAAAATAAAAATAACGTAGGCTACAATATGCATACTGTATAGTGTAATATTAACTCACCCGTGTATCTTCTGTCAGCTGTGGTGGTCAACCGTTGAAATTTGAATTTTAACCCAACGGGCTGCGTTGTTATAGAAACAACCAAATAAATGTTCCGAATAACCCAACAGAACGACCCAATATATTTAACCCAGCTATTGGGTACACAAAATAACCCAACGTTTTTTAGAGTGTATATACTAATTGGCTTCATCACTCTGTCTCCTCTCCACCAATAAGCTGGTGTGTGGTGGGCGTCTCTTCATCATCCAGGTGGATGCTGCACATTGGTGGTGGTTGAGGAGATTCCCTAGCCTGGATGCCAGCCCGAACCCCGCCCAACATTTTTTGGTCGGGAAGTTCGGTCTGGACTCGATCCATTGAGGAGTAATTATGATCGGTTCAGAAATCGTCGGGCCAATCAAATTGCCAGGGCGGGCTTTATACGATGATGGACAGATGATCTGCAGTTATGTAATCATCACGTTATCAAAGAGCACTTGGGTTGAACTGGTTGGTTTCCCTCAAAGTTGACTGCAGCTGGAGAATTGAGATGTATAGATTCCACTATCGCGTCTGTTGTAAAAGAAATCGACAGCGCATTAATTTTAAAAGATGAACAGAGAACTGCAATCAAGGCATTTGTCGTTCGGAAAGATGTGTTTGCCGTCCTTCCTACGGGATTCGGCAAAAGTTTAATTTATCAGCTGGCTCCGATAGTCACTAGAAAGATGGGCCGCAATGAAAACCCTGTGGTCGTTGTGGTTTCTCCTTTGGTCGCACTCATGGAGGACAAAGTAAAAGAAGCAACACTCATTATTTCACTACTTCTTACAGCGTGTGTGCAGTTGAGTTCTGTTGACAACTATGTGTAGCTCAACATACATAACGTACTGCGTTGCTCTGATTGGTTGTAGGTCTATCCAATTGAGTGCAGAGTTTTTTTTCCTGGTTCTGTTAAGACACACCTCATAATCAAAGCCCTATGGAGCAGTGTCAGACTCACATCTGACTAGAGTATGAGTATGACGAAGTCAGACTAGAGATTCCCCCCTTCCATATGTGAAGCGCTTTGAAAACCCTGTGGTCTTTGAAAACCCAGACTGTCTGCTTAATATATGCTAACACTTTTTGATGCTCCCCAACAGACATTCTACTGACTATAAGTAACTTTGCAACTACAACTCATTCCACTAACCCGAAGCCTAACCCTATCCTAACTACTACAGTCTACAAATTCTCTAATGAGAGTGTCACGTATTGGGTTTTGTTTCTTGTTTCTTGTTCCTTGTTCTTGTCTGTCATGTGATCCCCTGTTCTAGTCATGTGATCCTGCCATGTGTTCCCTTGTCTGTTGTGTCATGTTGTCATTGGTTCATTGTTTAATTGTTTACAGGTGTCCCTGTCTAGTCGTTTGTCTTGTGTATTTAAGCCCTCATCTGTGCCCTGTGCCCTAACCCTATCCTAACTTCTACAGTCTACAAATTCTCTAATGAGAGTGTCACGTATTGGGTTTTGTTTCTTGTTTCTTGTTCCTTGTTCTTGTCTGTCATGTGATCCCCTGTTCTAGTCATGTGATCCTGCCATGTGTTCCCTTGTCTGTTGTGTCATGTTGTCATTGGTTCATTGTTTAATTGTTTACAGGTGTCCCTGTCTAGTCGTTTGTCTTGTGTATTTAAGCCCTCATGTGTGCCCTGTGTTTTGTCTAGTATTGATTGTTTCCTCGATCCTCGATTCCACCTTATCTTTTCAGTCACACATAAATAATGTTAGCCGGTCTGCATACTTCCACCTACGCAACATTAACCGCCTCCGACCCTCCCTTTCCACTCACACTGCCTCCATTCTTATCCACAGCCTCATCACCTCCCGTCTTGATTATTGCAACTCCCTTCTTTTTGGCCTCCCTCAGAGATCTCTTCATAAACTTCAACTTCTCCAGAACTCAGCAGCTCGTGTCATCACCAGAACCCCCTCTTTTCACCATATAACCCCTGTCCTTCAGCAGCTCCATTGGTTCCCGGTTCAATTCAGAATACAATTTAAAATCCTTCTGCATACTTTCAAAGTTATTCATAACCTTGCTCCTCCATATCAATCTGCCCTCCTTCACATCACCACCTCCTCCCGCTCCCTCAGATCCTCCTCCTCTATTCTCCTCACTGTACCCCCTGCTCGACTTGTCACTATGGGGAGCAGAGCCTTTAGCCGCTCTGCTCCCCAGCTCTGGATCTCACTTCCACCTGACCTCCGCAGTATCAACTCTCTCCCTCTGTTCAAAACCAGACTCAAAACTCATCTGTTCCAGCTTGCTTATTTGTAAATGCACTGTTCTTGTCTTTTTTTTTCATAATTGTTTGTTTACACTTTTCTGTTTTTTGTACCTGTTTTATATTTGTAAAGCGACCTTGAGTGTTAAGAAAGGCGCTGTGAAATAAAATGTATTATTATTATAATTTCATGTACCACTGTTGGGAAGCCCTGTCCATGGTATTATTCCTGTTTCTAGTTTCTTGCCTTTGTTTAATGTTTAATTAAACATTGCATTTGGGTTCTCTACAACTTGCCTTAAGTGGACTATTCATTACAGAATACTAGACCAGACCCAGCATTTCGTCTCTTCCGCATCAGTCAAGGTGACCATCCAATTGAGGATTACGTGGAGGAGTTTTGTGGGCTTTGCCATGGGGTGGATTTTGGTGATGGTGTCTTGAAGGACATGTTTCGCCATGGAGTGGATGAGCGTATTTACTACCTCATGCCTGCCAATACCCCTCACTGCACTCTGGTGCAGTATATGGACTTTGCCTTTTTGTCGAGCGGCTCGTCATTTACTGTGGGTTTTGCGGGTGAGGAGCCCCGAAAGCCCACAGTATCTCCTCAGCATGAGCTTCACGTCAGTCCTGCCGAGCCCGAGCTTCACTTCAGTCCGCCGAGCCATAGACGGTTCACGTCATGTCAGTTGTGCCTGTTTCTTCAGACAAGATGGCCACTGCGCCTGAGTCAGCTCTGGCTGAAATGGCACTTATGATAGTCGTCACAGCTGATGTGTGTGTTGGCAGCACACAAATCGGCTCCAGCCCGCGAACCTTCACCCAAGATGGCCGCCGTTCCAGAGTCTCGTCCCGAGATGGCCGCTGCCACGCCAGAGTCTCGTCCCAAGATGGTAGCCGCCGCTCCAGACTTTCGTCCCAAGATGGCCGCCGCCGTTCCAGAGTCTCGTCCCAAAATAGCCACCGCCACGCCAGAGTCTCGTGAAAATTTTGGGGAGGGGCAGTAGATACCGGATTAAGGCCTCAGAGGCCATGCCTTCTTGACACCCTGAGCTGTCGACGCCGCCCTGGCTCATTGCTATGCCGGCACAGCCCTGGCTTCCAGCACTACTGGCTCCGCCCTGGTCCCTTGCACTGCCGGCTCCACCCTGGCTTGCTGCACGGCCCAGGTCCGCCCACGCTCCACGGCCCAGGCCCGCCATTGCCATGTCCTGGTCCCGTTCCCCTGCACGGGCCTGGCCCTCCAGCCCTCCCCCAAGACCGCCTCCGCTCCACCACCCTGCTGAACTATTGTTTTTTTGGTTTTGATGGGCATCAGGAGCCGCCCATAGTCTCCACATCAACCCCTCATCTCTTCTAATCTCTTCTCACTGTCTCCATCTGTGTCTCTTTCTCTCAATGTAGCTAATTATCAGTCAGGGTCGTGGGTTTGAAACACCAGTGCTGCCCAGCATTACTTACAGTTCTTTAAGTAAAAGCTAACCCTAAAATGAAACAAAATCTTATTTATTATCAGAGAGCTACTTATTTTTGTCATATGGAGATTGATTAACTGAGGATGGGGTTCCTCTGAAGGGTCTTTCCATTCAGTACCCATCTTATCTTTGTTTTTTGTTTTCACAGTTCTCCTGTTAAACAATGACACACATTTTCTGTACATCTGCTTTGAATACATCTGTACATCTGCTAGAATCTTCATGCTTCTCTGGTCCTTCTCTTGTCCAACATGCTGTAGACCCTGTATATGATTTGGGAGTTACTGGAGAGAGGAAGGTTTAAAAAAAAAAAAAAAAAAAACCTGTAAGTCTATCCATGTAGCTAAAATATATTTTTGGCTTATAGAACACTTACTTCCATGTCAAGAGTAGAAACCTCTCCAACAACCCTTTATTTTTCTTCTGATTTTGAGCCAAATAGGCACAGTGGTCTAATTGTTAAGGAATTCACAGGGGTAGCCCCATGATCAGTAGGGGGCTTTGGGTCAATTTCCTGATGCTTTCCTTTCCAAATAAACACAGATGACTGACCTGTTAAGCAGAGGTCCTCAGAACTCTGAAACATTCCACGTAGTGTAAACCTATGTGTGTGCTCGCATATGGCAGTGAATGGGGGAAAGAGAAGTTCCCCCTTTGCTTATTTACACAAAATAGTTTGTGATAACTGCATGTAAACCAGAAATTCTCATAGACATTTGTTTCAAAATAAGCATCTGTTTTTCTTTAGGCCTATAGTCTTTGGTTTGTCAGATAAGCTTTTCTATCCTAATGATGGTAAAGCTGGGACTATAGCTGGGATGCACACATTTTATTTCTTTTCATAGTCCTAATCAAAAGTTAGTGATTATGTACATATCATCTGTTTTTTAGTTTTTTTTTTCTTGTTTGTTTTTTTCTGATTACAAAACAGTGGTATTCAGCTTCGAACTTTGCTTCAAATCCTAGATTATACACTGGACATCAAATTGAATCCCAACCAGTGTTTGGGTTAACTTTATCAAATTTGTGACAGTGATGGATAATTAAAAAGAATTTTCATCATTTTTGACAATTAGACTGAGGTATTTGTTCTATAGCAATTCCTTGCGTTCACACTGTTTTGGTCACGATTTGGCTGTCTGAGACAAATATTGAGAATTTTAAAAGATTCCTCTGATCCTAGGCCAAAATCTTAAGTCTTTAATTGCTAGTTTGACATGTTCCCCAACAGCTGGTAAAGACCGTTGCAATCAAATTTGACCTCAGATAAAATTCTGTCAGTGTCAGAAGTTGAGGCACAGTACTGCAGTGTGGCTTCTCCTACGACAACCGGAAAAACCAAAAACCAATATAAGTGCCGAACCTGATGATGCAATAAGTGAGACAACAACCATCACTTGCTCCACACACATTGTCTTTATTATTTTTCCATTGTTTTTATTAAGACAAGTCATAATCAAAATGAACGTAATTTATCTAATGTGAGGAAATATATATATACATATATATATACACTCACCTAAAGGATTATTAGGAACACCATACTAATACTGTGTTTGACCCCCTTTCACCTTTAGAACTGCCTTAATTCTACGTGGCATTGATTCAACAAGGTGCTGAAAGCATTCTTTAGAAATGTTGGCCCATATTGATAGGATAGCATCTTGCAGTTGATGGAGATTTGTGGGATGCACATCCAGGGCACGAAGCTCCCGTTCCACCACATCCCAAAGATGCTCTATTGGGTTGAGATCTGGTGACTGTGGGGGCCATTTTAGTATGAACTCATTGTCATGTTCAAGAAACCAATTTTAAAGGATTCGAGCTTTGTGACATGCATTATCCTGCTGGAAGTAGCCATCAGAGGATGGGTACATGGTGGCCATAAAGGGATGGACATGGTCAGGAACAATGCTCAGGTAGGCCGTGGCATTTAAACGATGCCCAATTGGCACTAAGGGGCCTAAAGTGTGCCAAGAAAACATGATGGCATGATGGATCCATGTTCTCATTCTGTTTACGCCAAATTCTGACCCTACCATCTGAATGTCTCAACAGAAATCGAGACTCATCAGACCAGGCAACATTTTTCCAGTCTTCAACTGTCCAATTTTGATGAGCTCTTGCAAATTGTAGCCTCTTTTTCCTATTTGTAGTGGAGATGAGTGGTACCCGGTGGGGTCTTCTGCTGTTGTAGCCCATCCGCCTCAAGGTTGTGCGTGATGTGGCTTCACAAATGCTTTGCTACATACCTCGGTTGTAACGAGTGGCTATTTCAGTCAAAGTTGCTCTTCTATCAGCTTGAATCAGTCGGCCCATTCTCCTCTGACCTCTAGCATCAACAAGGCATTTTCGCCCACAGGACTGCCGCATACTGGATGTTTTTCCCTTTTCACACCATTCTTTGTAAACCCTAGAAATGGTTGTGCGTGAAAATCCCAGTAACTGAGCAGATTGTGAAATACTCAGACCGGCCCGTCTGGCACCAACAACCATGCCACGCTCAAAATTGCTTAAATCACCTTTCTTTCCCATTCTGACATTCAGTTTGGAGTTCAGGAGATTGTCTTGAGCAGGACCACACCCCTAAATGCATTGAAGCAACTACCAGGTGATTGGTTGATTAGATAATTGCATTAATGAGAAATTGAACAGGTGTTCCTAATAATCCTTTAGGTGAGTGTATGTATATATATATATATATATATATATTTTTTTTTAAATACATTTCTGTATACAAAAGCACACTGCAAAACCATAGCCACTTATAAAAACACACACATACAACTGGACAGACTTCATGTCAGATCTCACTGAGCGAGCTCATGGAGGTCAGCGGTTGACTCCCACTGGGCATATATGTTCAATCTTTTGACCTACTTCAACCACATTTAGAGCCAGAAACCAACTGTTAAACTCTGCATTTGTAAGGAGTGGTTACTGAATGAAACCAAAATTTATGTTTTCCTTGCTTGTGGCCGATCCATTTGCTACAAAGCCTCTTAGATTCAAACCTTCGTCAGATATTATTGACTGCTTTTGTAAGATGCTTTTTGAAATGGAAAAAAAAGGTGTGTTTCAATACTTTTTAAAATGTTATTTATTTTAATACTTCAAGAATAATTATTTCATTACAGTTTAATTACAAAGTGACCTAATAGCTTTCCAGGCTAAGGTCACTTTTTTTTTGGCAGAGCATGGAAAGCAGCCTCAGTAGGACGGAAAAGCAGTTATTTTCCTTGGCATCTTAAGGTTCAATTTCATTTTAACACCTATTTCTTAATCATGATTTGCTGGGAAATGTGCCAGGTGTGCGATGTGTTTGAAGAAAATTGTGTGTTTATATCTTTTTACAGTGCAAGCCTCAGTCGCATCATCACGTTATATAACGTTGTAGTGTGTAGGTTGTAGTGTGTTGTGCGGTTGCTATGCTGTTCTGGGTGGTTCATAGGGGATTTCTAGATGGTTTCTTAATGGATGCTTACTAGTCCAATTCAAAAGGCCTCACTCCCAAGTCTTTAAATTCTGGTCTTTAAATATGGCTCGTTTCCCACCTTCAATGTGGACGAAGCCATTCAATAACTGTGTGAATTTACTGTTGTTATTCAATAATAACCTTCCCCTCTAGAGAGCTTTTACTCACTGTGACCAGACCTTTGTGAAAAGAGTGGATGCCATGATTTTCATATCGGATCAGATTTTCCTTTTCAGAAGACTTTAAAGAGCTGACTGGAAAGTCAGGTGGACCACTTTTATGATGCTTTTATGATACTTTGATGCTTTTGGATCTTGACAAACCTAGTTCTCATTTACTATCATAATGTGGAGAGAAGGAATATAGGCAAATATATTCTTAAAAGATTAAAACAACGTCATAGAGGTTTGGAATGAAATGAGGGTGAGTAAATAATCACACCACTTGCATCCCTCTCAAAGCAAAGTGAGAATAATTAGCTTATTTAGTGTTAGGTTATTTACAGGGACCACAATTATGTTACAAAATTTTCTCTCATGCTACTCACACACACATACAAAGCTATATAATTGTGTGCCAGTGAACCCCCAAATCCCTCAAGCTACTTTCTCACTGGCTAGATGTAATATTTACATTTAATTCTGTGCCAGTTTAAACATCCAGTCTTTGCCAATACAGAATCAAAATAAAATGAGCTGTTTTTCTTGACTAAAACTCCTTACTAGTCACTGATGTCCCCACCAGAAAGAAAAAAGGAGAAAAAAAAAGAAAAGAAGTTGGAGTGGGGAAAGCCTTGGCAATACAATTGGTGGTTGACACTGCTGTGTGGGATTATACAGCATGTATATGCGCTCGCGTGAGTGTGTTTTAAGAAATTTGAGACCCTGCAATTCAGATCATTTCTAAAAATTTGACACATTAACTTCTAAGGTAATAATGAGCTTTAGAGCTCTATAACTTTAGTTTTCTTTTTGTCCAGACATGCTTTCGATTGCCAGCTGTTTCACATAAATGTACCGGAACAAAGGTGATTTTAACACAGTCCAGTTAATGTGATATGTGATACCAGGCATCATGACCACTGGATTCAAATGTTGAGTATAAAGTAACTGTAACAGGTGCCCTGGGTCTGTGTTCATGGGTTTTACCATATGGACATATTTGCCATATTTTAAAGTTATTTTCTGTTCCCTTTGTCCCTCGCTGCATCTGAAATCGCATGGAGTAGGTACTACGTTTGAATTTGAATAAAGTGAAAGTGAAGTTTGAATTTTGAAAAAAGTATGCTTTATTTAGTATAAATGTGGGTAGTATGAATACTTATGGGATAGTAAAGTAACCATCTAATGCGGTACTATTTGCCTACTGTTTTTTGAAAACTATGTATTCAGACATACTACTCTTTTGGTGTACTGTTTTTCACATACTATAGTAGGGAAGTATTTGATTTCAGACACATCGTCTGTGTTCTCTACCTGTGTTTAATTCCTGTTTGCTTTATGCCTTGTTAGTTTCTGAGTTACCCTTGTCTGTTACCATGGCTACAAATTATGTTTTGTTTTTTTGTGCGAACAAAGCACTGACTTTGCTTCATAAAATTGAGGTCAAACCACTGGATTACTTTAAAGATGTCTTTCCTATCATTCTGGACCTTGAATGTGTAAGTTGCGTTGGATCTCTATGGAAGGACAGATTTAATTAAAAATATCTTAATTTGTGGAGATGAGCGAAGGACTTACGTGGAGCAATTTCAACTTTCTATTATAAGTTAAACAAGATTCAACTTGACTTTTGAGTTTGAAAATGACTTGTATAGCAAATTTCATAATGCTTAATTTAAAGCAGCAACAGAACTCAAGTTTTTAAGTTAAAATAAGTGGATTTGTAATAGAAAAAACAGTGTAGTTTTTAATAGGTTGTTGTTTGCTGTTTTGAAACTTTGAACTTGACTATATTTAATTTGCAAATATTAACTTGCAATACTGTATGTCGGCTCATATTTTTATCTGAACAACTAAAACCTAGAGGATCATATTTGTTATCTACAACAAATATTTGTTTACACCCATTTTTTTTTCCAAGAGTGAGCTCACTCCTACTATATGAAGCATTTATCGATTATGGCGGCTAGCATGTTTCGCTCGTGTCAAAAAACAAAACATATTTGCATTTCCAATAGAAGATGTTTATCAAACCCTCACAGGTGATTGGTTGTTTGTCCACTATGCTTCACATACTCTCATGTGGGAATAAGCTATCCCATGCCAATTTGTGTATATGTGTGTGAATGGGGATTTGTTAGAAGTCCTTTCATGCCAGCTTTCCAAAGTCTGCAACAAGGCCCTCAGGGGATCCTAACATGCAAATCAGCTGTGGTGAAATTGAAATGTATATGGGATTTATTTCCTCTCGATAAATGATAAAGCCTGCCTCTGATAAATAATAGATGGGACATCAAATATTCATAGCATGCAGCAAGTAGATAGAAATACAACGATGGGCCACTGCTTACTTCCCCATGCTTTAATATAAATAATAAAACAATAGTGCAACAAATCCCAGCAGTCCAATTAACACTGTCCAAGAGGAAAAGCTAGCAGAAGAATGACAGGGACTGTGTACTGCATGTGTGTGTGTTGGGGGGATGTTGATTTGTGGGTTTGGGGTGGCGGGGGGGCTTTGATTATCCTGCATTGGAACACATGCACATTTACACACATAGACACACATTACATTTTTTTCCTTAACATGCATGCCACTCACATAAAAACAACTGATGCCGCATCCATTGCTCACAAACACATCAGTGCTGCAAGTTCCCACCACACACCTACATGTACACTTACTCACATAACACACACACACACACACACACACACACACACACACACACACACACACACACACACACACACACACACACACACACACACACACACACACACACACACACACACACACACACACACACACACACACACACACACACACCCACACTCTGTCTCTCTCTGATGAGCCACAAACAGTTGTCGGCTGTCAACCATTTCTCATGCTGACAGCCTCGCTGGTACAGCATGCACTAAAAGACATATAGCTTTAATTTGTGTGCATGGATTCTCAAGTTTACTCTTTTCGTCTGTAGTGACAAATAAATCTCCTGAGAAGGATGGCACAGGAAGGAAAAGATGCCAGCAGTATAAATTCATTCATAGTAAAATTAAAATATAAAAACAAATGCATCAAGCCGGTCTGCAACTTCATTCAAACACTGAAACACAGAAATGTAAATCATTTGCCATTAGTAGCCAAATTATACATAGATTACTATTCATAAAATTATAATGTTATATAAAGCAGGTTATATTATGAACTGTACGTTTAAAATATAATTATTAATGATTTTGATATTGTAACGTTTATGCTCTGTTATGTATTTTGCTTTCATTTTTAATCTGTTAGCTTGTTTCCCGGTTTACTTAGTTTCCGTCTAACTTAATCCGGATACATTTGAAAACGGCATTTTCGTTTAAAAACGCTCTCTGTCCGCATTGACGCTAACGGAAAACGCTAAATTCACCTTACTGCGCATGCTAAAACCTCACAAAAGCTCACTGAGATGATACAGAAGGAAAAATAAATAATAAAGTTATCGCGCAATTCTTCTGCCAGGATAATTTTATCAAAATATATTACCATTCACTGATGCGTTCAGGCCGCTCTCAGTCAACATTATGTTTGGTCTAAAACGCAACTGCCCTCATGTTTTGCCACAGGACAGAAAATGTGAGTAAATTTTCTGTCATCTTTGCAGGACTGTGATATGAAAAGTGTGCAAAGTAACATATTTAGCAACAGAGTGAAAGTGAACATACAGTAACCGGCACAATACAAGTTTAAACATAAATATACGTGAACATGACTAAACTAATCTTCTCATTATCTCCCTGCTTTATATACCCTTAGTTTCCTCAGTTTCTTTGAGGTATTGTTTGTTTATGTGTAGTTGTGATTCTGATACTCAAGCGCGTGCTCCTTACTCATTAAAAGACTCTTTATTTATCTTTAATTTGTGCGTGACATGTTCATCTAAACGTGACATATGTGGGGTTAAATGGGGTTTTAGGCATTCCACTTCATGTTGTGTATAAGAATATTGTCGATCTATATAGACAGAACCATCAGCAGACTATAGCATTCAAACAAAGTATGATTTGAAAGTCAAAATATGTGTTTTAACTGTTGCGCAGGCTGATAATATAGGTGATCTTAAACATTTCAAGTGCATGCTAATGATAAACAATACTGATGCTTGTTCCCAATTGACAACAGGCAAATGTGCATGAAGTTATTTTTAAGCTATAAGGATGAGATCTTATGGTGTTTTGTGAAAAGTATTTTATGAAAATGGAGTACTTGTTTGTTTGCCTTCTATTTTTTTCATCTGTGCCTCATCTTCTACACTTCTTTCCCCAGTGAAGTGAAATGGAGAAACCAATCTAAAATCCATCAGGATCTTCCCAAACCTGCCTACTCCACCCCCCTCTCAGGGATGTGGCGGTGTGTGTGACTGTGTATTGTGACCGTCTGGGAATTGGATGAGATTGCGTGTTTAGCAGGCCAGCTGGCTTGGCTGATATGAATTGTATCCCCCCTCCTCCACCCCCCTCTCACGCTCACAGTGAGAGGTCATGACCTTGCGTCTTGACGGACTGCATCAGCCTATTGTGGGGCACTTTAATCCATTAAGTGACAGCCAATGGCAAGGTAGAAGGGAGAGAAGAGAGCAGGAGTATGAGGGTAGATGCAATTCACAGGCTGTGAGGGAAATTGGAAATTGAAGGGAAAAGGAGGACGATTTGAATCCATTATTGATCACAGGCATGGAAAGCCCCAGGAATGTGACATGGCTGCTTTGAAACCCAAAAAGGCAGCATTACAAATCATCCTAAATCTTTGCGATTACACAGATAAAATAGCGATTTAAAATTACAGTCAGGACTTTAACTTTTTTATGATACATTTTGTGCTAATAATAAATGGTGCAGATCCGGTTAATGACAATAATCGCTTGTAACTCGAACATTTCTATTTTAGCAGCATGGCCTTTCTTAGCAAAAACATTGCCGGCAGAATTACAGCACCAAATAGAAAATGATACTGTAAACTTCAACATTTTTGGGAATGTTGACTTTTATGAAGCAACAAAACATAATTGATGTAGCAATTATATAAAAGACGTTTGTCAGCCTTGATTTAAATTAAACAAACGTTTACAGACACACAGCAGCACTTTTATTCAGTAAGTCTGACAGAATTCAGACATTTTAAGAATTATGTAATTACACTTAGTGGTTTGGGTTCCATTCTGTGTAGACCACCATTTCTCAATGTAATGTAATGTCATATAATGTAATATAATTAAAGAAAATACTATGTATATGGTAACCCAGAAAAGAAAAAAAAAACATCATTTTCAGTTTTAGATCCACAGCTCTGATACAAGAAATTATGTCAGTGAGAAAATTGTATGTAAGTGTGAGGTTGCAGTTAGAGCATACCTCTGCACCGCTGCTTACAGTATGTGCTTTGACTTTTTTGTGCTTTTTATTGGATAGAGACAATCTATTTAAAAACAGGAATACTTAACAGGGGGTTAAAGAGTAACTGACCTCTAGTGTCAGTAGGGTGACAGTATCTTAATCACTGAGAAGCCCAAAGTCATTACATCTGCATTTGGCCCATCCTCCACATTATTGATCCTGGTCCATTCCTATTACCAACCACACCTACTCAATGAGGTCTTGCATTGTGGACAAAGTGAGTGAATGCTCTCTCTCTCTCTCTCTCTCTCTCTCTCTCTCTCTCTGCGTGCATGAATGTGTGTGCGTGTGGAAAGTAGTAGGATAGTGAGTCTATTTTGACATTATGGGGACGTTTTTTTGGCAATCAATCAAATCTAAATATGCTGAAAGTTTTCTGTGATGGGCAAGGGTTACACATGGGTTTAGGGAGAGGGTTAGAGTAAGGGGATAGAATATACCGTTTGCACAGTATAAAAATCACTACAGTATGTGTGTGTCTGTATGTACTGGATATGGGTGTGGTGTGTACATGTGGGATTTTATTGTTGTGTAAAAATCTGTACTACTAGCAGTGATATCCCTGTTTAGGAGCTCAGGCATATTTCCTTTCGACAATAATCCCACTTTTGACTTTGACATCTAAAGAAACATACACAAAGATTACTTCTGACATGAAGTGTGTCTATCTGTGGGTATGTACACACTCAGAGCATCTGCCTCTGCAGACATACACTGCCTCTGGCCACTGCAGTCATCTGAGACATGTTCATATCATTTCATCAACGGTGGATGGAGCAAAGGAGGTTAAGGACTGAAAGGGATGTGATCCACTTGTTGGTCGGTTTCCTTACAGGCAAAATCCCATACGCTCCTTTATTGTCCTTTTCTTACCCCCTTCTCTATAAATCTTTTGTCCTGTCTTCTGGTGGTTCAGTCCAATGTCTCTATTAAAGGTAATTAAAGCTTATAAACTTTAACATTTTATTCTACTTTTCAAAATTCATTGGGCTGTCCTTTTACACACTCTTATACACAGCCTCAGAGGTGACCGCTTAACCAAAGCATAAAAAGACTACAGGAAATTACCCCGACTATGAGCTCCAGCAGGCCTAGTCCCTAAAGATAGCATTATCTTTAAATGTGTATCCTCACAATTGTTATCATTATATATTCATAAGACAGTGTTGTGTGAGCAGTCTTAATTTGATTTTTTTTTTTTTTAAAGGAGGGTGGAAATATTAGCTGACATTAAAAACAGATGTCAATTAAACTATCATTTTAATCATCTACTTTGTGTCTTACAGAATAATACAATTAAAAATATAGGGGTATGTTTGTGGCCGTGAAGGGCTGTGTTGTGGTTTTTGCTGTGTGCAAGTCTACCACCTGGCCCGGATACAGACTGGATTGGGCTGACAACAATAACCTCAACTGTCACAGAATCAAACACATACACCACTGTGACAGTGACTAAAGAAATATCAAAGATGCTGACAAAGTTTTATCACATTTGACATTACCTTGAGATCAACAGTTCTATGTTGGCAGGTGAGACGAGCACACAAGAAGCAGGTGAGTATATCCAACAGGTAAAATTGATAGGGGAGACCGAAAAGACTCCTGATAACAAAGACGAGAGTGGGAGACATCGGTATTGGGAGAGCAGGAGCATTAAGAAATCTGCCCGAGCAAGAGACCATGGTGGAGATGGCGAAGATGCATACAACCACAATGTAACCAGTAGGGACCAGGGCTGCATTTAAGTCCAATTTTTTATGCCCTTCCCTCGCTCAACTTTCCCAAATTTTCATCGTCATTTATGCACCTGTTAAACAATTTAATATAAACATTAAAAATGTATATATTTACATTAAATATATATATAAAAATATATATATATAAACAAAAATAAGACTGAAATACAAACGAAAAGGATAAGAATGCAATAAACTATAACTGTGTTAAACAAAACAAAAAAGCCGGTAGCTACAATTATTAAATGCGGTTAAATGTCAAAACTCCAATATCAAACTCTAGATTGTGTGGGGTGGGGGTGAATTAAGCACAATCCACAGTGACATCACAACTGTGTTGCATTGTGGTCTATGGATCTGCCTGAAGTGTACATATTGAGTAGACTTACTGCCTTAGTTAAAATCGAGGGTTTGTCAAAATAACCCTGACAAAGTTGAAGTGCTCAGGGAAGTTTACAAGTGTTTGCCTAAAAGTGGAGTTATACGCTGCCCATGGTGGACCAGATGGAACTGAAGGAGAAGGGACTATGGCTACTATGCTTGTGGCGAAGGAGAGAAACTCAGTCTCAGCCGTGACAAGGATAACTGAACTTGAGACCACCCAGATCACCAGGCCATCAGACTTGGAACCACCCGAACGTGGGAGCTCTGGGACCACCGGAATTGGGATCTTTCAAGAGTGTTTAGAGCTGGACTTCTTCCTTTGCCTCCTCTGTACTGGGATTGGTCAACAGGAGGGAAATCTAAAGTGGATTCTGGACACTCTGGGATGACCGGAGTGAACTGTGGAGGCTCTGGGGAAAAGGTCTTCCAATTCTCCCAAGGTGAAGTTGGATCCACTCAATTGAAGGGACAGATTCTGAAACTGGCAGGCAGCCGTGATCTGAGGGGTTAGTTAACTAAACTAATGAGAGTCTCATCCTCATAATTCTCTGCATTGGTCTGATGTAAAAACTCACAAATGTTTCCCTTGAGGGAACGGTTGTCCTGGCTGAGGTTAATAAAGCTGAATTCTGGAGTAATGATATCCATCCCTGTGGAGTTCAGTGTGATGGTCTGGTCTTCTGTCACGGGATTCAGACGCAGAGACAGAAGATGAACTTAACAGCAGGGTTTATTGGAAGGTTTGTGGGATGAAAGGAAATGCAGGTAAGCATATTGATAATGGATGGAACAAGGACATCACTTAACTTGAGATCAGCAGTTCTACAGTAGCAGGTGAGACTGAGTGAGCACAGACAACGGAGAACAGCCGAATGAGCAGAAGATGAAGTAATCCAAGCGAGTATGTACAACAGCTAAAATTGTGAACAGTCTTTGGGTGACGCAGACGTGACCAGACAAAGAGTGTGTGTGATCAGAGTATAAATGCTGTTGTTAATGAGTAGGTAATTGGTGACCAGGTGTGTGCAATTAGAATGTGGATGAAAGTGAGCAGAGTGTGTTGGTGACTATATGGCTGCATTTACACTGCAGGTCTTGATGCCCAAATCCGACTTTAAAATGTTTGATTTTTGATTTTTGTTCATGGGTCATATCCGATCTGTGCCACATGAGAGGAAAAAATCGGATTTGGGTCACTTGAACCATGCAGTGTAAATGGGGCCTAAGGGTGCTTCTCAAATGAAAGTCTGCATCCTAGTAAGGTTGTGTCCTTCCTAGTCCAGTCCTTCGTAGTCTTGTAGATTAGAGACCTCCTCAGTATTAGATGCATGAATGCGAACTAGTAAGTGCACATGGCTATGTCATAAATTTCTCCATCCCCGCGGTCACAGCGAGAAAAAAATATTAAAATAATGAATTAAAATTGGCAGCCGAGATATGCAGCTGTACTAGGATGTAGCCTTCCGATTGAGAAGCACCCTGCGAGGAAGATGAGCTCTGTGTAGCCATGACAACTGAGTGTGTAAACATTTAAATGTGCAAAAATGTTGGTGAGTTAAAGGGATAGTTCACCCGAAATTGAACTATCTTGTTCAAACTAACTTGAACTATCCCCCCTCTGTGGACAAAAAAGTTCTTTCCTCTTTAACAAATATTTTGTTTTTAGGCTCATAATGGTTTTCTTAAAGAGTAAAGAGTAAAGATAACTCTCGCTCATTACAAAAAAAAAAAACCATGAGAACATATGATTGTGTAAAACTGAATTTAGAAACTTTTTTCAGTACATTTTATAAAAAAGCCTATTATAACTAATTATAAAACTAAAACTTATAAACCTTAAAATAAGAAAAACAGTTTAACATAGTTCCCTCCTGAAGCTCAAACAGTTGACAGAAGATGGTTCAATTCCCATCTAAATTAACATGCATGAGCTGATAAAAATGTATGCCATCAATGTGGTGTAGTTTTTTTTTTCTCGTATAAAAGCATTTGCTAAATGCATAAATCTAAATGGAAATACCCTTAGAGGACAGTTAACGATATGTTGACAATACAAATCTACAGTATCTACTGGGAAACTGTGCTTGTTCAAAGAATGAAACATGAGTGCCCCCTAATGATTAGGTCTTTTCTGTGCTACAGCATGCCTCAGGATCCCTAAAGATCTCTCTAACCCCCTCACTTAACTTTAAACCTAACTATATTGGGGAGTGAGAGCAATAATAATCTGGCAGGGGTCGGGATTTTGGCATAACACTGAGATTCACACACTGCCAGAGAGTTCCCTCTTCAGCCCCTAAGCTGAAAACCCCTAGTTAAGTTTTCACCACTGTTCTAAAGGATATTCTCATTATCACATAAATGTAGCAGTAATTACCCACACTTGCAGAGGAATGTCTCATATTGTGTGTGTGAGAGGGAGACCGAGAGAGAGAGACAGAGGTGTTAGATAAAACAAGACTTTTTTTGTTTTCTGCTCACGTTTGGGTTTTAAAGTGCACCTATTATGGATTTTTGAAAATGACCTTTATAGTGTGTAACATAGCTCTAAGTGAATGAAAACATCCTGCAAAGTTTTAAATCTGAAAGTGCACCGTATATAAAGTTATTGTCTTTCAAAAGTAAGAGTCGACTCTGAGTCAATGAAATGAATCGTTTTTCAAATGAGTCATAAGCCGTGTGACGACAAGATGAAAAATTACCATATTGCCCGCCCACTTATTGCAAGCGCAGACACCAGGGAAAACTTAAACCTCAAACCGGCAGCTGATTCCTGTGGATACTGGACAGCATCATATCGAGAAGATGCTGTGCTCTACAATGTGCCAGTTTTTTTTTTCACTGTCCAAGGACAAGCATATGAAGAATCAGTGGTTAAAATGTAACTTTACTACAATACCACAGCAGTATAATCCTAAACTTTTGCTGTGTTCCCTTTATTTTACTGACAACTGCTTCTCAAATCTCAGAGTTCAATGCAGGATTCGCAAACCGCTTGCTCTTGAAAGATGGTGTTCAAAAAACTTAGTTTTGAGTTTTATATTGTGTAGGTCTCCTGCTAACTGTCTAACTCACATTATTATTACGGTCTTACTGAAATACTTCTGCTAATCAGTTGAGGGCCACTATTACCTAAAACTGTGTCTATTAAGGCAGATTGTCTGTCGTTCTCACTACTTTGAGGAAAGATTAAGCATGGAGCAAGATTTGTTTTACCAACGTTTATGTTACATCAGTCATTCACGCTAGAGCTCAGCTAATGTATGCACTGTTATTGATACAGTTTCCATATGTTCACCTCAATAAGTTAGAAACATACTAGTGCTGGGCAACGATTAAAAAATGTAATCGCGATTAATCGCATTGTTACGCGCAAAATTGAATAATGAATTCTAAAGTAGTGTATTGCGCATTTTTTATTTAAATGTACTGCTACAAAAGTGCAATAACATATGGTTTGCAAAAACTTTAAACAAATAAGGTGCTTTTATACCAGCAGTATTCCCTTTACACAGTATCAATAAAATATTTCTTTTAAATCTCAACTTAAACATTTATGTAATCAAATCAAATATTTTAACAAAGCTATTTGCCACTGCCAGGGCATTACCTTTTATCTAGCTTGTTAAAACGAGTCCAGTTTTCTTGTTTTTTTTTCTGAACAGGTATCAACAGGTATCTTGTATCAGGGAGCAGCTTAAACAGTCTATGTAGTCAAAGGGTCATGATCACTACTACAGATATAAGTCGACCAACGTTACTTCTCTGATAGCAGCTTAGGTTTGGGCATGGCATGCCATGGTTTCCCACGTAAGATTACATTAAACAGAGGTAATTAAGCCCAATTTATACTTCTGCGTCGAACTCACGCCGTAGCTGTGTAGCGCGCGTACCCTGACGTGCATCTCTCCAAAAATGTAACGTCAACTCTACGCGTACCGCAAGCGCTGTGATTGCTAGAACCGCTCCCCGGGTTTCACACTCTCCCTCTGCATGTGTAATTGCGCGTCAACGCGGACAACGACGCAGATATATAAATGAAAACCAACGCGTAGTCTATAGCGTAGAGGCTCCTGCGTAGGTCCGACGCAGAATTATAAATCAGCCTAGTGAGGTGAAGTGAAGTGGTCGAGCACAGGTGCAGCGACAAGCGGGTGCGTTCCTGTGAAACTGTTGCGGTCATGCTCGCCTCACGCACGGGCCCGCGCGTTACCGAAGTTGAATTGTCTAACTTTTTGTACACGACGCGCAGCACAAATCATTGGAAGAGAGACTGATCCTCGGCTCGCTGTTTGAGTTTCCAGAATCTAAATAGTTATCAGGACATCAACAGGAGGGAATTCACATGCAGAGCATCCCCGCTAAACTAAACGCAGGCCTATCAGGTAAAGTTATGTATAATTTTAATTTAAGTTAAGTTTACGGTAAAGCGTCAGTAAGATGACGCCCTAGGATCGCGTCATGTAACTGACGCTAAAGGGTGCCTAAAGCGTCGAATATTGAAGCATGGTCAAAATGATTCCCAAGGCGTCAGTTTCATGACGCCTCACTCTAAAAAATGGCTGGGTTAAAACAACCCAATTTGGGTTATTTTGGCAACCCAACGCTGGGTCAAATATGGACTAACCCAGCGGTTGGGTTGAAAAAATAACCCAGCATTTTTTAGAGTGTAGGGATGAGAATGGGCTGTAATCCATCTCTGAAAATCCAGTGAATGTGTGCAACTTGGTTTGCACATGAACCGAACAACCAACACTCTAAAAAACACTGGGTGAAAACAATCCAATTTGGTTTGTTTTCAACCCAAGGGCTGGGTAAATATAGGACATACATAACACATGTTGGGTTAATTTTACCCAGCAAATTGGGTTGTTTATTTAACCTAGCATAATGGGTTGATTTAACCCAGCATAGTTGATTCATTTTTATTATTGTCAGAGTGTGGTGCAGGCAGAAGGAGGAGAGCCGTCAGAAGTTCCAATAGCAAAGTGTTTACTTACAAATACAACACAGGTATCTACAGGCAGAGAGTTCACACACACTTGATACTGTACAAAGTAAAACGGACAGAGACTGACTACAAACTAAATACAAACACTGGTTAACAGAAAACAAGTGAAGCAGATGATGGTGACGAGACAATGACAAACAGCTTTGATGGGTGATCAGGTGATGGCCGATAGTGTGCAGGTGGAAAACATGAGGGATGCTGGGAAGTGTAGTGCCGTGGAGGTGACAGAGCTGGTGACTGTGACAACTATAATAATAGCTTCTTCTCTTTTTTTTTTACTTCATACATAAATTAATGTATATGGATTAACTTAAAGGTTGTAACTTAAACCAATCACCGACAGGGGTGGGTTTTGCTCCGACTTCGCGTCCAGCCGTGCCAACCCAACCGCACAAGCGCAAAACCTCACAACACCCGCCCCTGTCGGTGATTGGTTGGAACACTGTTTATTTTGGTTTTGAGTGGTGGTTGTACCCATTTGTTTTTTGTGTGCAGATTTCAGAGCCTAGGCTGCCTACAGAGACGCGTTTTTTTGACAGCCTGCTTATGGGGCGGGCAGCTAGCGGATCGTTAGGAAAAATTAGATGAATGTGATCATTTATTTTTGGGCCTGAAATCACTGATACAACCTTTAAATCCTCTAAACATTTTCTTAAATACTCGATACAACCACTGGCTTGCATGATAATTCCTTTATTTTCAATGATATTTTACAGTATTGTATATTTATATCATTTTTAATACATATTGCCAACATTTAAGCTTGTTTAACAAATATTAGAAATAAAAATTAAACATTTATAAGTAGCCGAATTAATATACGCAAACCTGTATTTTACCAAAGACATGCACCATTTTGACGGAGCTGCACTGCTCTCTCCTGAAGAGATCGAAAAAAGCCTGCGATAAATAACTCAATCCCTGGGTCATGTCTGACCCAGGATCTGGGTAACATATAAACTACCCAAACACTGGATTGTTACGTCTCTCCCAGGAACTGGGTAACGCAAATACTACCCAAATACTGAAAAATAACCCCCAAAAAATAATCCAAAAGGCTCAACCCAGGATTTTTTAGAGTGAAGTGAACTTGATGAATACCCAACAAAGATTGAAGGCAAACAAGCTCAATATAAACAAGACCAAACCAATTAACTAAACAAGCTACATGTGTTACATAATCAGTCAATAAGAAACCAAGGAAACAGACACAAGAAACAGAACCAAAACATGTGAAAAACCCACCCAACAAAAACACAAGAACTGAACCGCTGTTACATTACGGCGCTAGTAGGATTTTCTTTCCAGCTCCAAATGTGTCATTTCTATACTGTAGATTTGAATGTGATTATATGTGTAAGAGAATTAGCTTTGCTTCATTTTACTTCACAAAATATACACACTAATACATGTCAGGCTTCAGGCTGGATATAAGCGCGCTTTTGCCCTTTGAGAATTTTTGTATATATGTATGTGTGTACGTCTAACAAAGCCCCACCCACCCCAACCCTTTCAACCATGTCAGGCACAGCTCTCTCTGTCTGCAGGGGGAGGGGACTGAGGGGGCTGGGGGGGAGGGGGGTGAGATGTTGGCAGGCGAAATGATGATGATGAAATTAAAATTCTGCAGCCAGCAGAAGGGGCTCGCACGATTCCACCGCCGGGCCGGGCCACATCGATCCGTTCCAGCATTTGACTTTCAACCATGACAAAACTGTGGGCAAATTAATTGTTCTCCAGGATATTAAGCATCAGAGTCCATTAATCCTCTTTGGAGCTGCACGCCGTTCGAATACTAATCAGCTGCTAACACTCATCCATATCCCTTCTGCTCTCACTCTATCCCTACCTCCCTAACTTCATAACTCTCCTCTTCTTCTTCCTGTTCTCTATTTCCCATCGTCTCTACGCTTCTCTCACTCACACACACGCACACACACTACACATTACACCTCAGCATTGTTGCTTTCTTAAGTATCAGTGAATGAGTAATATACATTTAGAAATGGAAAAAGAACATCAAGACAGAATTAATAAAATCAACTGATACCAATCACTCATAGGCGTCGATTTCGGTGGGGACGGTGGGTACGCGTCCCCACCAGATTTCGTCATGAGTCATTTTGTACCCACCACTCTTGGAAACATTGAGGTACGGATGTACCTAATACAAATAAAACATCTCCAGTTAACTAGCAGAGCATTCATTTAGTCCGCTCTTAAATAAGAGATCTAGCGCTAAAATGTTTTGTTTTTTAACTCAAGCTGAGCGCTCGTGTCCGCTGCTATCAGTGTCGTGGATACAGTGTTCTCTTTGGCTCGCGCACAGTTTTCACTCGGACGCGCACTTCAATCTATCGCCGTTGCGGAGAGACTCTCTATATATTCATTCCGGTGAAATTACAAAATAAAATGCACACAAACGTGTCCCTGGCTGCTTGATATAGACTGTAACCACTGATGAACGTATTCAGTTTTGAGAGAAAAAAAAACTATACCGAGGGCGGATTAGAACCCGTAACCTCTGACACGCTTGGCAAAAGATCTACCACTAGACCATTTCAGAACTCAAACAAAAATTTGCGGATTGATGCATTTATTTACGGGTTAAACAGGCTGCAGAGTTTGTACCCAGCACTTTTGAAAATGCACTTCTGAATGCGTCTCTGTCCCCACCACATTTCAAACCAAACTGACGCCCATGCAATCACTGCAAAAGCCTGGATGGATGATTTCATTTTATTTTGATGGTCCTTTTAACACATTCTGTTGACTATAAGTAATGTTGCACCTGCATGTCTACTAACTCATTAGATTGTTAGTAATATATTCGTAGATTGGTAGGGTTAGGGTTTAGAATAAGTTGACATGTTGCAATACTTATAGTCAGTAGAATGTCTGTTGGAGGAGCATCATAATAAAGAGTTAGCAGATATTAAGCAGAGAGTTTACTAATACTCTAATGAGAGTTAGTTGACATAACGTAACTTATAGTCAACAATGTTAAAAAAGGACCATCAAAAGATGTTTTTTTTAGTAGAAGCGTCCCTCTCCATTTTCCTCTTCCAATGCAGCCTTGGGTATTCCTAAGAAAATTGTTACAAAAAGATCTAAATGACCTTATTAACAGTACGCCTGTGTGCACCGCTATGTGAATGATCATTTTTATTGCATTTTTATTGTCATCAACCTATTGTAACAGTGATCACATTTTCATGCTGTGCATACATGGTAAGCATTTCTTGAACGTTACATGGCAGTGTCTGCTGGTCTCCATAGTGTACTTTAGCACAACTATTTACATTACATTTTATATAATGAAATTTGAGAACATTATAAACAGAACACAATTACAGTGAGAAATATTCAGACACATTGCTATACCCATCAATTTCTTGTTCACTATTTTTGATCATTTTATATTAAATAAGCAAAAGAAAATAAACACACACTAGGAAGTGTACTCCAGAAGCAGCCTTTGCTATTTTTCACCCGTTTAACTTGAAAAAGTCCTCGCAACCGAAGGGGTCTCTGTCCTCTTGCGCTAAAAAAGAGCTCTGCCCCCAATTGTTTGTCTGTCCTTTGGAATGAGTCTGTTCCCATGCACCAGAGTTTTGGATCAAACAAGAGACAGGATCACCAACCTCATGGACCACAAGAAAAAGCATTTTCCCAAGACTGCATCTGGCAACTATGGAGTATTTAAGTATTTTTTCAAAAATTAAAACTATAATACTGCCTTTTTCATTAAACACACAACGCAGCCTTAACTCAGATGTGTAAAAATGCCTTTAATCTATAAGAAAACTCAATTAAAGACCTTCTGTCTGGATCATAATTCAGACTATTTGTTTACCAAAATGTTCATGTTAAATGATTAAAATATAGCCAAATTTATTATTTATGAGCTAAGCGTTATTCATAACATCACAACCAAGCGTGCCTGTGTTTTTTTTTTAGGTTAAAAACTTATTGTATTTCTAATGTTTCATAAAATGGGTGGGTCTTATTCAAGAATTTCTAGATAAATCGTTCATATATCTATTTGAATGTGCATTATACAATTTTTCAATGAGATAGATTATGTACATAGTTTTATTATCAATTTACACTGTTTTATGTAAATATGTCCAAAGTTTTTTATTTAAAATGTATGCCATCATAAATGTTATATAATAAAATAATGCTATTTAAAAAAAAAAAGGGTTTGACACTGACAAAAGCATATATAAGTTGGACAAGTGTTGCTAACACATTTCGCTAAATAAATTCTTGATGCAAGAATTCTTCTCCATGTTGGTGTGGGCGAAAGAGGCAATCACAGAATGTACAGGCAGCTCAGCTTTCACTCCGCTCTCCAAATTACAAAGTACCATATTTTAAAAGTCATACTGACATTCCAAGCAACTGCCAAGAACAACCTGAGCTAGGCTTATTTTGGCTCCAGATAAGAAAAAGGAGACAAGGAGAAAAATAAAGGAGGAAGAGTATGAAATAAAAAAAAAAACAGCTTTAGTCGCCCAGCGACCAAAAACATTTACACAGCTGGGGTACTGGAACTTCCAATCTGCGTGCAATCCCGAAGCCTGGTACTGTGTGGCTATAGAAAGGAGGAAAACCTCTTAAATCTTCCCTTTGTTTTGGAGAATTGTTGCAACAGATTGTTAAAAAAAAATACTATACAGTAATTTGCATTTCAGCTGCATCAAATGTAGAAAGAAGACATTTCTGTTCATTATAATAGATTCTTGTTTCTTCATTGCTGTTTCACTTAGATGCCTTTCTCCATGGTTTTGCAGGCAGACAACAAAATATTTTACACTAGTTTCTATTCAGTGCAATATTTAGAAAAAAGTGGAACTGTTTACCATGGGTGAACATTTTATTAATGTAATAGTAAAGTGTCAAACCTTTTTATTTGCACAAACAAATTATGAGGATATTTTATTATCCATCCATTCTCCAAACCACTTGTCCTATAGGATCACAGGGATGTTGAGTGCCTATCTCAACATTTCGGACCACCAGGGAACCACCCTGGATGTATGGCCAGTCCTTCACGGCTAGGGCTAACGCGCATCCGCATACTCACTCACACTTATGGGGAATTTAGTACCTTAATTTTAGCTATCCTGCATGTATTTGGATTTTAGGAGAAACCAGAGCACCCAGAGGTAATATTACTACACATAATAATGTTACAATAATTTTATTCACCTTTATAATGAAAAAAAAAAAAATTTGTAAGCTAAATTATAAGATGTATTAATTTTATGAATATGTTAATACTCATGTGACGCCGTTCTGTCACTTCGGTCTGTTTATTCTTGGTTTGGTGACAGAGCTCTGACACATGTCTTGTCGTTGTGAGCGTGCAGATCCGAGTTTGCTCGGGCCGTACACTCCTCTGTCCACATGATTTGTTTTGTGTGCAGAGCGTGGTGTTCGGATCCCGGAACTTCGGTTGAGTTAATTCGGACATTCCGTGCTCCGTGTGTTTTTGTCTTCTGTTGTGAGCGTGCGGTTTGTGATGTTGTACACAATACACATAGCCTACTGATCTTTGCACCAATAAAAAGACACTTTAACAATTTGTTTTACTACCAAATTACATGTTTCTAATTAATTGAACTTACAGTGGAGTAGCCTCTGTAGCCTCTTAGCCTCGAATACCGCTCCGATGCGGTATTCAAGATGGTGTGCGTTTAATATGCGTTCAGGGCACTGCACTTTGGCAGTTTTAAGACATGGGACAGTCTTGCACACTTACTTCCTGTCGCGTACATGCGTTCTCAAGTGGCCAAGAACGCAAGTGTGGGTATTTGGAAAGGCCCATTCTCCTTATGTTTAAAGTCCTGTGCCAGATTGCCGCTTAATGTTTGCTGTCGTGTTTAGTCTGTGTGCCTTCCCTATTCTGCCTTGTCCAGTCCAGTCCAGTCCAGTCAAGTGATTGGAGAAATTAAGCTTTTCAAAGCATCGAATCAATTGCATCAATTTCTTCTCAAAATGATTCACTTTTTCGAATGGTTCAAAACGCCACGCGCAAGTGACCCTGCTGGTCAGGGGTGCGTTTCCCGAAAGCATTGTTAGCCAACTATGGTCGCAAGTTCCGTCGTTACCAATAGAGTTCAATGGAAATTGCGACCATAGTTGGCTAACGATCCTTTCGGTAAACGCACCTCAGAACAGTAGAAATGCAGTGAAAACTCAGGCCAAACATGCATAAAAACACCTTTTACAAACACATTGCAAGTGTTTTATTGAAAATAAAATCTATGAAATGCAATTAACTAATCATTTAATAAGATTAAATATCAAGTGTCTGTGTAATATGTGTTCTTTTATCAATTTTCATGGCTTTTTATTTTTTTTGTTCCATGGATTGCTCAGCTAAACAGGTTAATACGAGAACTTATTTTAATGTCTAATTAAAATGTGCACAAATGTATAAAACTGATCAGAGTTCAGGTAAAACCCATAGAGACTTGTTCAATGGTTCGCCGCTTGTGCATGATCTCAGTGAATCCACATGATTCATGGGTTCACAGAGATCGTCCCACAGTGGTAAACCATTGAAATTTCGAAATGTTTCAAAACAGTTATGACGTAACGAAATCACAGAAATTCCCCGTTTACAGAAATCACATGACTTTGGCAGTTTGAGACATGCTCCGAACCACTGATTTGAAACAAAAGATTCATAAAGGTCTCGAAGCTTCATGAAGCAGTGTTTCAAAAGCACACATCACTAGTCCAGTTCAGTCCAGTCGCAGGTTGTGTTTTTCCCCCATGGGGTAGTTTTTGTTGTTTGTTTTGTTTTTGATTAAATAAAAACCCATCTTCTACATCGAGTTCTTGTCTCATCCCTCAACGCCTACTCTGACATCATGTCATAAACACCTGTAGCCATGCATGGAAAATGGCCTGTTTGCTGCCAAATTGCATCGCCAAGATGTTTCATTATTAACAGTAAGGCTAGTCTACTTGCCAAGTCCTCATAAAGGAGTCATTTATATTATAGGCCTATTACCTATTTTGAAAGATCAAACTGTTAAATTCCACTGTATTAGTCCAGTCTCATTTGATTTAAAGACACTGCGACATTTGATTGTATTAGCATCAGAGTGCACACTTACATATGTTAATGATGCAGGCTAATACAAATAATATTTAGTCAGACACTCTCTTCTGCACCCTCTCATAGAACATTAAATGGATAAAACAGTATTTTTTTTAAGCTTTCACACAATATATCAATATTACAATTCCGAATCTCCAGGGTATGTGTGCGCCAATGCCACTTTTTAAATTACTGATCCTAATACCCGAATTCTGATTTTGCCCATTTTTCTGGGTCAACATATTTTGTTGATCCTGGAATAACATTCCTGTCTGAAAATGTAGTCCTAACCATAGCCCTACCCCTACACCTAACCCTAACCATCAGTTATCCCCAAAATCAGAGGGAAATGATAGGTGAATAACACTGATGTTGAAGCATCTAACCCTAGTTGTAAGCCTAACCTGATATAAACTGTAAACTTTTTCCTTACATCTGATTGGTTGATTGGAATGTTGTTCCAGGATCAACAAAGATCTTTGGGCATCGCGTTTAGAGTTTGGCTGAGCAGTCGTTGGGTGGCTCACTAATGTATTAGATTTTTCTAGTAGTAGCACAGTTTTTCAACAGCAATGTTAATGTGTCTGCCTTTGAAGAATCTTAACCCAAAGTTCTGTTTGTGTGAAAGATTTATACCTAAAGCTAATTACCATACAGAGAATATCACAGGGACCTCCTGAGAAGAACACAGCAGGTGACTCCACAGTAAGACCTTAGCAAATTGGATCCCAAAACCCTGTGAAGATAACCCAACCAATAGCTGTGTCTCATTTTGAAGGCTGCACCTTCCGGTAGTCACATTTGTTTGCTGCATACATACATGCGGTCTGTCATGAGACAGGTGCAACTGTGTCCGGCGACCGCTGCCTTTTGGACAGAGGATCCTTGTTTCCCCCCTAAGGACTGTGAGTTCTCATCTGTTCCGACGGGCAGAGATTACAAAGCCTGTGGGCAAGCCGCCTCCTCTTTGCATGCCATGGCGTTGCTACAGGTCTATCAGGTCAGGCTCAAAATAGCGCTTTTTACAATAAAGATTGTTTCAAAGCAGCTTTACAGAGATAACAGGAAAATGATGTTGTTATTATATTGTTAAATATAAAATTAAATGTCCCCAACTAAGCAAGCCAAAAGCCAATGGCGACAAAGGCGAAGAAAGGCGAAAGAGGCAACAGTGGCAAGGAACCAAAACTCCATCAGGTGACAGAATGGAGAAAAAAACCTTGGGAGAACCCAGGCTCAGTCAGGGGTCCAGTTCTCCTCTGGCCAACGAACGAACAGTGTATGATTATGATTCAGGCAGGATTATAGGTCAGAAGTCAGATTGGATCGGAACATTCGCAATATTTATCCAGTTCCATCTGGTTGGAGGTTCCCGTCGTTATGGAGATGAGCTTGTTGGAGTGTCCATGAGGCCTTCACAGGGCTGATGAGGCTGGTACTTCAGGGATGTGTTGTGGTTGTGTCAAGGCGCAAGTCCACCATCTGATCTGGATACAGCCCGGGTCCGGCTGATTACAGTTAACCTCAAAATAAACAGAAAGACTAAAATTAGCATAGATGTCATTCTTTTTATGATGTAGCGAGTACATTAGGTGTTGTAGGAAGTGTTCCCAGTTCCGGCTGACCTAATTTATGCAGCCTAATAATCATTTAACTGATTTGAATTATAGGAATGTATAGTGTTCTATGTATATGCCAGGTTGAAGAGATGTGTTTTTAATCTAGATTTAAACTGACAGAGTGTGTCTGCTTCCCGGACAATGTTAGGAAGACTGTTCCAAAGTTTAGGTGCTAGATAGGAAAAGGATATACCGCCAGCAGTCGATTTTGATATTCTAGGTATTATCAACTGGCCGGAATTTTGAGATCGCAATAGACGTGAAGGACTATAATGCGTCAAAAGCTCGCTCAAGTACTGGGGAGCTAAACCATTTAGTGCTTTGTAAGTAATCAGCAATATTTAAAATTTATACGATGTTTAATAGGGAGCCAATGCAGTGTTGACAGAACCGGGCTAATATGGTCATACTTCCTGGTTCTGGTAAGAACTCGAGCTGCTGCGTTTTGGACCAGCTGTAGTTTGTTTATTAAGCGTGCAGGGCAACCACCCATAATAGCATTACAATAATTTAGCCTTGATGTCATGAACGCATTAACTAATTGTTCTGCATTTGTCATTGAGAGCATATGACACAATTTAGATATATTTTTAAGATGGAAAAATGCAGTTTTACAGATACTAGACACGTGACTTTCAAATGAAAGATTGGTATCAAAGAGCACACCTAGGTTCCTAACCGACAACGGAGACTTGACAGAGCATCCATCAATTGTTAGACAGAATTATAGGTTATTACGTGAGGACGTTTTTTGTCCAATAATTAGAATCTCTGTTTTTTCAGAATTAAGTAGTAGGAAATTAATCATCCAGTTTTTTATATCAGCTATGCATTCCGTTATTTTTGTGAATTGGTAAGTTTCGTCAGGGTGTGAAGAAATATAGAGCTGAGTATCATCAGCATAACAGTGAAAACTAATGCCATGCTTCCTAATGAGATCTCCTAAGGGTAGCATGTACAGAGTAAACAGCAACGGTCCTAGTACTGAGCCTTGTGGTACGCCTTACTGGACTTTTGATCGATAAGACGTCTCTTCATTTACTGCTTCAAACTGATAACGGTCAGATAAGTATAATTAAACCATGCTAATTCAATTCCACTAATGCCAACATAATTTTCGAGTCTATTTAAAAGAATGTTGTGGTCAATGGTATCAAATGCAGCATCGAGTATCAGCATTGAGTAGCAGTATGAGTATCAGTTGGTTAGTAGTGGTATCGAGTAGCACTAATAGAGAGATACAACCACGATCGGATGATAAGAGCAAATCATTTGTGACTCTAATGAGAGCTGTCTCAGTGCTATGGTACGGTCAAAATCCTGACTGGAAATCCTTGCACATACCATTTCTTTCTGGAAAGGAACATAGTTGTGAGGATACTGCCTTTTCTAGTATCTTTGACAGAAAAGGTAGATTCGAGATCGGCCTGTAATTGTCTAATTCTGTAGGATCAAGTTGCGTTTTTTTAACAAGCGGTTTAATCATAGCCAGCTTAAAAGTTTTTGGTACGTATCCTAATGACAAAGATGAATTAATGATATTAAGAAGAGGATCTATGACCTCTGGAAGCATCTCTTTCAATAACTTATGCCGAGTTCAGACTGCACGATTTTCAAAATAATCGGGTCACTGTTGTTTTCACACTGCATGACTATCTGGGGTAACATTCAGTTGCTGCTGTGTTCACACTGCACGATGAATCGGCGACAGGAGGTTTCACACTGCATGACTTTACAAAAGAAAGAATCGCCGACAACTTCTGTCTGGTCCGCAAACTACGTTTCACAATCACAACCAAACAAATGCGAGAAGTGATAGGAAATAACGGAAGATCACGCGTGCGTGAGACCGGAGTTCTAGCGCGACACTGAATTTGTTATTAAAAATGATAGCCTACAAATTGTATGTGCACTGATTTGTAGCGAAAATGAAAAAGAAAAAAAAAACAGTTTATGCAGGAAATGGTTGGGAAGACGAGGGGAGCAAGGACTGTGTTTTGCAAAGAGAGTTTGGGGTAAATAAATAATTTTGCAAATGTCCTGCTGTTGCTGCTGGTCATGCAAACGTTTGTGCTTTGTTTCTGTTTGATATAATTGTAAATATAGGCCTATCTATTAAAATACTGATATTCTGGTCTATAACTCCCCCTCCTCCTCCCTGTATCTTGCTCTCTCATTGGCTGTCGGTCATCGCCAATGTAGTTTTCAGTCAGAACACATTCACACAGCAGGATTGTGAATCGCCGACAGGTCCAGATATTTAGCATGCCAAATATCTCACGGGCGTCGGCGACTCGTCTGCGATTCTCTCAGATCGCGTCTTTGCTCATTCACACTGCGTGATTGTCACTCGCGTGATCGAGCACCGATTTGCCTGTGATTTCGGGCATTTGTCTGCGATTTCTCAAAACCTTTCGGCGAGCCAAAATCGGGGCTAAAATCGTGCAGTCTGAACTCGGCATTAGTCGGTATAGGGTCTAGCATACATGTTGTCGATTTAGATGATTTAACGAGTTTCGAAAATTCTTCCTCTCCTGTAGCAATGAATGAATAAAATTTTTCCTCAGGGAGACTACAATGCACTTCCTGATGCGATACCATGGTAGACGGTTGCATAGTTATAATTTTCTCCCTGATATTATCAATCTTGTAAGTAAAGAAGTTCATAAAGTCATTACTGCTGTGCTGCTTGGAAACGTCTGAGATTGAAGCTTTATTTTTAGTTAATTTAGCCACTGTTTCAAATAAATACCTAGGGTTTTTTTTTTTTCCTCTAATAGGGTTGAAAATAAGCAGATCTAGCAGCTTGTATTGCCTCTCTGTACGCAATCGTGCTCTCTTTCCATGAAATGCGGGGAAAAAAAACTCTACTGTAGTTTTGTTTTCTTCCAGTTTCTCTAAATTTTTCTGGCTGCTCTCTTAAGGGCCCGAGTGTGCTCGTTGTACCACGGCGTTGGACTATTTTCTTTAATCTTCTTTAAGCGCAAAGCAACTGTGTCTAAAGTGCTTGAAAAGAGAGAGTCAAAAGTTGCTGTCGCAATATCGAGTTCTCCAGAGCTATCTGAGATGCTGAGGAGATGAAACTGATCAGGCATATTATTAATAAAGCAATCTTTAGTGGCAGAAGTGATAGGTTTAACATATTTGTAACACGGAGTCGACTTTGCAGCCTTGGCTAAATTAAGTATACACGATGTTATGATGGTGAGAATGAAACCCAAGCGCAGACAGTATGCTAACACACAACGTTAATTATGACAGAAAACAGGGGAAAACAAAACCCACTAGGGGGCAAAACGAGCAATGGGTAACAAAACTAGACTTCACTTGACAAGAACAAGACAATAAACTGACAGTAAATACAAGATGCAAACTAACACAAGACTTCTTACTAGACAGGGTTCTCACAGGTAAAATATCACAAAGTTTCACACGCAGCTAAGAATCACAATGAACCAGCACGTGGGTCTTGACACGTGTTGTCTAACTCCAATAGAGTTCAGAATTTCTTTAAATGCCAATCCCAATGCTTCTTTTTCGTTATCTACATGTATATTAAAATCACCAACAATTAGGACTTTCTCTGCAGCCAGTACTAACTCTGATAGAACATCAGCAAATTCTTTGATAAAGTCTGTATGGTACCCTGGTGGCCTGTATACAGTAGCCAGCACAAATCTCAAACGTGATTTATCATTTACACTAGACAGTGTTACATTAAGCACCAACACTTCAAAATAATTATATTTAAAACTAGACTTCTCAGTAATTCTGAAGATATTACTATAAATTACAGCAACACCTCCCCCTTTGCCTTTCAGACGAGGCTCATGTTTATAACAATAATCTTGAGGGGTGGATTCATTTAAAGTAATGTAATCGTCTAGTTTTAGCCAGGTTTCTGTCAAACACAGCACATCTAGGTTATAATCTTTAATTATTGACAATAAGTGCTTTTGAAGTAAGGGATCGAATATTCAGCAACCCGAGCTTTATCATTTGTTCATCTGTATTATGTTTTTTATTTGTTGAACATCAATTAAATGTTTACCCTTAAATGGGTTCAGGAGTTTTTTGTATGTCCTAATTCGGGGAACAGACACAGTCTCTATATGATGATATCTAGGTGAAAGAGTCTCTATGTGATGAGACCTGACCTCAGTGACGTGAGACAGCTAGCAGACGGTCGATTTAGCTAGTCTGTCTGCTTCCTGACCTGATCCCCAGATTGTCATGTTTGAGCTCTAAGACTATGTGCCATATTACTAGAGAGAAGAGCAGCGCCATCCCAGGAGGGATGAATACCATCTCTTTTCAACAGGTCAGGTCTGCCCCAAAAACTTTTCCAATTGTCTATGAATTCTATATTATTTTGCGGACACCACTTAGACAGCCACCATTGAGTGAGGACAGTCTACTAAGTATCTCATCACTCCTGTGAAAACTAAGGGGGCCATATCAAATTACAGTGCCTGACATCGTACTTGCGAGTTCACACACCTCTTTAACGTTAATTTTAGTGATCTCCGACTGGCGAAGTCGAACATCATTAGTGCCGACATAAATAATAATCTTAGAGAATTTACGATTAGCATTAGCCAGCACTTTTAAATTTGCTTGGTAACACTTTAGAATACGGTTCCCTCGTTAATGAATAACTACACAGGAACAAATGAGTAACACAATATTAACAATCTAGTAACTACTATTAACTAACAAGAAATTCTGATTAACGAATTAGTAAGTAATAGCGTACAGATGAAAGTGATAGTTCACTATTAACTAGTTGATAACTACTATTTTTTTAATGCTTCCCAGATAACTACTGAAAAAGATTAATAATTCAGACAAAACTAATCAATAACTAATGCAGGACAAATGACTAGCACTACATTAACATTAATAACTGCTACTGTAAACAAATACACAAGGTTTATCAATATGTAATAGCATAGCAGACTTATGATTTGGGAAATAATTAGCCTATGCTCTCTCCTAGAGAACTATTTATCAACTGAATAATTTTAAAGAAATGACTTTTTAAATGCAGTTGTCGGGACCTTACTTGTCCTGTAGTGATTCAATGCCAGTCCAGAGGAATGCCAGAAAATTGTCCAGAGTCACGGTGACGGCTGGAACATATTGAGTTATCGGCCATCCAAATATCATATACAGTGATTTTATTATTTAACCTACCTCGCAAAAAAATGTTTTGGTAACACTTTATTTTACGGTGTCCTTGATACAGAGTAATTACTTAGTTAATTACTTAGTAATAAACGTTGTAATTACATGTACCAAAATGTAATTAACATGTAACTAAGTTATGGTACAGCCTGTACTTACAGATTGTAATTACACACATGTAATAGGCAGCTACTGTTACACATATGTAACAAGCCGAGTCTGTTACATATGTGTTACAAACTTGGTACACTGTAATTATGTAAGAAAGTACTTAGTACCACACAATGTAACAAGAAGTACTTAAATATATTAGGCTACTAAGCTCTGCAGTTACACATGGTAAATGTGTACATTTTGTAGCATTACATGTATGTAACATAAAATAAAGTGTATCAAGATTGTACTTGAGTGCAATTCATGTGTATCTACATACCTTATCCATCTTAAATAACCCACTAGTTCACCGCTAAAATACATGCATTAGCTTCCTAATTACATTGCAACTACAGAATATTACACAGGTATAAGCTACGTAAAATAAAGTGTATCAAGACTGTACTTAAGTGGACTTCATGTGTATCTACATACCTTATCCATATGTACCTTAGTTTGAATTAACTCTCTAGTTCACAGCTTAAATACATGCATTAGCTTCTTAATTACATTGCAACTACAGAATATTACACAGGTATAAGCTACGTAAAATAAAGTGTATCATGACTGTACTTAAGTGTACTTCATGTGTATCTACATACCTTATCCATATGTACCTTAGTTTGAATTAACTCTCTAGTTTACAGCTTAAATACATGCATTAGCTTCCTAATTACATTGCAACTACAGAATATTACACAGGTATAAGCTACGTAAAATAAAGTGTATCAAGACTGTACTTAAGTGGACTTCATGTGTATCTACATACCTTATCCATATGTACCTTATTTCGAATTAACTCTCTAGTTCACAGCTTAAATACATGCATTAGCTTCCTAATTACATTGCAACTACAGAATATTACACAGGTATAAGCTACGTAAAATAAAGTGTATCATGACTGTACTTAAGTGGACTTCATGTGTATCTACATAACTTATCCATGTACCTTAGTATGAATTAACTCTCTAGTTCACAGCTTAAATGCAGGCATTAGCTTCCTAATTACATTGCAACTACAGAATATTACACAGGTATAAGCTACGTAAAATAAAGTGTATCATGACTGTACTTAAGTGTACTTCATGTGTATCTACATACCTTATCCATATGTACCTTAGTTTGAATTAACTCTCTAGTTCACAGCTTAAATGCAGGCATTAGCTTCCTAATTACATTGCAACTACAGAATATTACACAGGTATAAGCTACGTAAAATAAAGTGTATCAAGACTGTACTTAAGTGTACTTCATGTGTATCTACATACCTTATCCATATGTACCTTAGTTTGAATTAACTCTCTAGTTTACAGCTTAAATACATGCATTAGCTTCCTAATTACATTGCAACTACAGAATATTACACAGGTATAAGCTACGTAAAATAAAGTGTATCATGACTGTACTTAAGTGTACTTCATGTGTATCTACATACCTTATCCATATGTACCTTAGTTTGAATTAACTCTCTAGTTTACAGCTTAAATACATGCATTAGCTTCCTAATTACATTGCAACTACAGAATATTACACAGGTATAAGCTACGTAAAATAAAGTGTATCATGACTGTACTTAAGTGGACTTCATGTGTATCTACATAACTTATCCATATGTACCTTAGTTTGAATTAACTCTCTAGTTCACAGCTTAAATACATGTAATAGCTTCCTAATTACATTGCAACTACAGAATATTACACAGGTATAAGCTACGTAAAATAAAGTGTATCAAGACTGTACTTAAGTGGACTTCATGTGTATCTACATACCTTATCCATATGTACCTTAGTTTGAATTAACTCTCTAGTTCACAGCTTAAATACATGTAATAGCTTCCTAATTACATTGCAACTACAGAATATTACACAGGTATAAGCTACGTAAAATAAAGTGTATCAAGACTGTACTTAAGTGGACTTCATGTGTATCTACATACCTTATCCATATGTACCTTATTTCGAATTAACTCTCTAGTTCACAGCTTAAATACATGCAATAGCTTCCTAATTACATTGCAACTACAGAATATTACACAGGTATAAGCTACGTAAAATAAAGTTTATCAAGACTGTACTTAAGTGGACTTCATTTCTATCTAACCTTATTCATATGTACCTTCGTTTGGGTAAACTCACTAGTTTACAGCATAAATACAAGCAGTAGCTTCCCAACTACATTACAATTACAGAATACTGTATTTTAACTCAATAGTGTAGAGTTGAATTGATGTGGTGTTACCCTTTCCACCCACCTGCCTGCACACAAAAGGTGACATTATCAAAATTACAAGTCAAATTCTAAATTTATTTTCCCCCTTCAAATACAACATATAATTAACTGCTAAAATGTACAATGTTTCACAAACATTAATGAGAATACATATTTTATAAATGAAATCTACACTCTAAAGTGTATTCTTGAAAGTCCACTGAGGTCAGTGGACAGAAGTCAAAACTAATGGACTCATACTCTGTATTTTTGACTTATGTCGTGAATGAGCCTTCCAAAGATGCCTTTCTTGCTTTTCTTTCCTAGCCAATATGTCCATTCAATAAACTTCAAGTGGCTCTTCAGCATTTTCTCAGTACGGTTCCCCCTTAATCTCCACACTTGTCCTTTAATTGTTTGCCAGTATCTCTCAATGTGTTGAGTGTGGCTGCCAGTCTGTGGATCCACAAAGTTATTCTTGTGGTTTACCGGATAGTGATGATATCCTTCTGTAGTGAGGGACTGTACATATGCCCGCCAGGAATCACTGTAGATTGTTGAACCGCTTCTAACATGCCGTTTAATGATTGGGATCAGAGTTGTGCGTGCTCGTGAAGGGACCAGCTTAAGAACAGGCCTTCGGCTACTGTGGTGTACTTCTAACAGGCCAAACACCCATCCATGTCTTGCCCAAGTACCACCATAACGTCCACGGTTATACTATAAGAAATACATAATTTCAGTTATGTATACACAAATACACAATACATCTTAGTAGTTTACACATAAAATCTTAACCAAATGCAGTTCTGCTATGCTAAATTACTAGTAATTACTAATTACTAACTAGATTTGAGCTGACTTTTTATTTTTTACCTTTCTTTTATGAGTGAATTTTGACTCATCAATTACAACGAAACGATGTCTCGATCGCCCTCCAATTTTGAATTGGTGCTTTCTTTTCATCCTTCTCAATGCATTTGTGCACACCTTTTAATTAAAAACCATTGTTAGAAAGCATAAAAAGCAAACTATTAACATCATATTTAGTTTCAAGCATATGTACTCTAAACTTGATTTGTTTACAAATTTTTCAACAATCCCAGGATGCACACCAGAGTTGTATTCAACGAAATGGGAATTTACATGATAACAGAACAGAATCCAAAACTAATCAAATCAAAACTAACACTTAAGCTTACCTTTCTGAGCTTTTTGTTCATTTTTGAGAGTGTTGTTGAACTGGATGCCACTCCATCTTCCATCATGTCAATCTGGCGTAGTCTCAATCCTTGAGCAAACCTATAAAACAACAAAGTTAGTATTTACAAAATTGAAAACCTTACCAATGTCATAAATTAAAGTTTGTGACATTTTCCCAATGAAAATTATTTCCAGGGGATTTGTTTTTACTAACATTATATAATGTATCTGTCCCATCTTTTATATAAAAACAAAATACTTAAAATTGCATCAGTAGGGGCAAATTGTTTAATGCTGCCCAGATGTTGCATAAATGCATTTACACAGCAGTTAAAATCACACAAGTAACATAATGAAATTTCTTTATTCCTAATTTTATATTTAAATTAACAATAATAAAATGACTGAAAAAGGCCAATGGTACCTTTAAATAACCTAAATTATGAGGCATGTTATATATTTATAGATTTTTGTCATGCTTGCAAAAAAAAAAAAAACTATTAGATTTTTTTTTTTTAAATGTTCCAAAATTAATTTGAGCAAGAACATCAGTGTTTTTAAGCCTGCACAAATAAATACCACATGTTCATACAGAGCAAACCCATACAATAAGGAAATAAATCATATATATCAGATTCTTTCAGATTGGGGTCTATGGTTGGGGCATACATTCAACTGCAGAACAAGGTAAATGCAAGTAACTCAAGACATTTGTATTCTATTTTTACATAATAAACTTGGTTTATGTACTAACACATCAATACATACTAATTAGAGGTTGATGATATTTTAGTTTCCTAGTATAAAATTGTGTTTAAAGAAACACAACAAATAGATTATTTTGTTGATACTACTATACCTACTGTATATAATTGAATTTGTTAGATAATGTTATTTGTATTTCCTTCCTGTAATGGGGTGGCTCAGGGAGGAGCCACAGAAATAGCTTATTTTATAAACAAAAGAATATCCAGTAAAAAAAAAAAAAAAAAAAAAAAAAAAAAAAACCTGCAAGCATAATTGTAAACAAGCCAGAAATTCACTGGGACTCTTATTTTGACATGGTCTTCTTTTTTTTCTTCGTGTTTTTTTTTTTTTTTTTTTTTTACCACAGATGATCGAGGGACATAAAATATGCCCTTTTACAACCATATAACATATTACAATAATAATAAAAAAACGGGAACACAATTCCACGAGCCAGTACAATGTGCAACATCGCAGCATTTTGACTTGGAAATCACATGTATCGACATTTCTCTGTTTTTCCATCGGCAGGAAAAATTAATAACACTTAATATTATAATTAAGAATTTTGCTATAATAATTAAGCTATTTTATCCTCTTTATATGGCCTTAAATCTGATCAAACAGAACCACGGAAATCCTAAACATGTCTGATGACTTCTAAAGCATGTTGTGGAGTTTAATGATATATATATATATATATATATATATATATATATAATTGTGTGAATTACCTGTAAATAAACATCAACCATTGATGAAGTTCTTTATGGGATCCTGAAAAAATTGATCCGGTCCGGATTGATTTTTTCTTCCTTTGGGTGTGGTTCTGTTTGCGATTGCACACCCTGTTTTTTTAAAAAAAAAGATAGAAAAAGATTAATGGTACTAAAGTGATCCGTAAATTAAAAATAAATAAATGATTTTTTTTTTCCAAACCACTTACCAGGTATATCCATCTTTTCTGTTGTCTTTCACGAACTTCATTTTTCTTCTGCAGTGTCCACATCGCATTTTTGGGGCCAATAATTTATTTCGCTGCATCCATTTAATAAGCTTTATCTTGTCATTTTGTTTGTGCTGTGGCTGTCACTACTCGATCCGTACCGGAAACACGATCTGTACTGCGCATGTGCGAGAACGCGTCTCCTTCCTGTCTGATGTCGAAACCATTTACGGCAGTTGTTGTTTGACACTACACGATCCGTATGGTAACCATGATCGTAACTGAAGCCCCCTTAACTGACTTTTATTTATCCTTCGTCATTTTATTTATTGTTTATTTATTTTTATCTTTAATTTATTTTCTTCTCCCTAAAGTTGTGTTATTCTACGTGTTCCGTTTCCTGTTAACACTCATATTTTTGTCAATTCTGTTTAAGCCAGTTACTGTTGTCAATTTTACATACAGATGTACATTAAGTGTGGGCAGTATGATGGTTGTAGTGTGCGATCAGCCTCCTCTACAGAAGTAATATTGTAATATATTAACAATATTAGGCTACTACATGTAATATTTCATTTTCTAAAGGTTTTTTCTACTTATTTCAGCATACTTTAACAAATGTCTGCACTCAAGAAAACACACAGAAACACTCAGAATAACATTATTTATTTATTAATAAATGAATTCATCCATACCTACCTCCATCCATCTATCATCCATCCCTCCTTCTATATCCCTCCCTCCTTCCTTCCTTCTATATTTATCCCTCCCTCCATCTATCCCTCCCTCCCTCCCTCCCTCCCTATCTATCCATCCCTCCTTCTATATCCCTCCCTCCTTCCTTCCTTCTATATTTATCCCTCCCTCCATCCCTCCATTTATCCATCCCTCCATTTATCCCTCCCTCCATCCATCCATATCCATCCCTCCCTATCCATCCATCCCTCCCTCCATCCATCCATCCCTCCCTCCCTATCTATCATCCCTCCCTCCCTCCATATCCATCCATCCCACACGCTCTCACTCTCACCACACGCTCTCTCACTCTCACCACACGCTCTCTCACTCTCACCACACGCTCTCTCACTCTCACCACACGCTCTCACTCTCACCACACGCTCTCACTCTCACGCTCTCTCACTCTCACTCTCACGCTCTCTCACTCTCACCACACGCTCTCTCACTCTCACCACACGCTCTCTCACTCTCACCACACGCTCTCTCACTCTCACCACACGCTCTCACTCTCACCACACGCTCTCTCACTCTCACCACACGCTCTCTCACTCTCACCACACGCTCTCACTCTCACGCTCTCTCACTCTCACCACACGCTCTCACTCTCACCACACGCTCTCACTCTCACCACACGCTCTCTCACTCTCACCACACGCTCTCACTCTCACCACACGCTCTCACTCTCACGCTCTCTCACTCACGCTCTCTCACTCTCACCACACGCTCTCTCACTCTCACCACACGCTCTCACTCTCACCACACGCTCTCACTCTCACCACACGCTCTCTCACTCTCACCACACGCTCTCTCACTCTCACCACACGCTCTCTCACTCTCACCACACGCTCTCTCACTCTCACCACACGCTCTCTCACTCTCACCACACGCTCTCACTCTCACCACACGCTCTCACTCTCACCACACGCTCTCTCACTCTCACCACACGCTCTCACTCTCACCACACGCTCTCACTCTCACCACACGCTCTCACTCTCACCACACGCTCTCTCACTCTCACCACACGCTCTCTCACTCTCACCACACGCTCTCTCACTCTCACCACACGCTCTCTCACTCTCACCACACGCTCTCTCACTCTCACCACACGCTCTCACTCTCACGCTCTCTCACTCTCACCACACGCTCTCTCACTCTCACCACACGCTCTCACTCTCACCACACGCTCTCACTCTCACCACACGATCATCAGTTAAATTTGCAAGACTAGAGTACGGTAATTGCAGACAACAACAACATATATGTTGAGAGTGACTAGAGTAGGGGGAAAACAATTAAACCTTTACAAAACTTCACCTTGTTGACAAACTCCTTCCCTTGGTCGGTAATTATTTTTCTGACCGTGCCGAACAAGTACAACTTTTTGATTATTTTTGCAGACACCTCAGCTGCTGTCTTAGATTGCAGGGGCGCTGCAATCACCCACTTAGTGTACAGGTCTGTCATGGTAAGGACATACTTCTTGTTGCGTGCCGTTTCTGGCAGTGGTCCAATCAGATCCAAACCAACCACCTCCCAAGCTTCTTTTACCTGCATGCCACAAAATTAGTATTAGTCAAATGCTGGTAAAACTGTACACAAGCTTGAGACTAGCTTGTTAGTTTCATCAGTATGCTAAAACATTGTAAGCAGTACCTTAATGGAATGCAAAACTGGCACAACAGTCTTGATGGGGTCATTCAGCTGGCAGCGGTGACAACATCTGACCTAAAAAGCAACACATTTTTTCAACAAATTGTCTAGAAAAATAGCCAGTTGATGAGAGGCGGTATTAACATTAAGTGACATGGCATCTGTGGCTTTAATATGTTAAGTCCATATGCTACTGCAGTTGATACAAGTTGGTGATAATACAGTAGTCAACATTTTAAGTGGATAAAGACCTTTCATTAAAGTTATATGACTTTTGAACAATACTCATTCTTGTCTTAGGACAACTTCGATTAACTTTTTTGATCCACATCAAATATAACTTTTAAAACAAGGAGGTATCAAACAAAGGTGGCAAAGGTAGACACAATCTTAAGTATAGATATAAGATACCCATTAAGTTTGTAAAATTACCCATTCTTTCACATCCTGGATAATTGTAGACCAATAGTAGCCAGCAATAACCCGGTTTTGAGTGCCTCTGACACCACTATGATTGCCAGTCCCAGGATTATTGTGGCACTCCGTGAGAACAGACCTCTTCTTTTCCTCTGACAGGACAACTAGCCGCATATACTGCATACTGGGGCCGATGTAGAAGAGTCTGTCGTCTGTTTTAAAAGGAAAAAAGAAAACGTCTGAAAGAGTTGAAGTTCAAAGTAAATAGAAAAATATCATATTACTATCTGATATCTGACAGGTTTAACTACATTAAAGTCACGTATTAATACACAGATATGGGAGCTGAACAAGTAAAACAACTCAAATTTAAACAATTAAAATAACTTGATATTTTAAACTAATTTGTCCATTTAGCACATGAGGTTGTACCAGTCAGTCAGTTCTCTTCTATTTTTCATTATAAAATCTTCGGTTCTTTCTTACCCCCGGTTTCACACAGACAAGGCCCAGAGTGTAAAATGCATATTGAGCTGTTTTAACTAAAAGCAACACCGTGACTGATACATCTTAAAATATGTCAGTGCCATTTTTTGTACACACGAGTAATGTTTTTTTTTTCTAAAGCATGTTTATAAAAGCTGGCAGTAACGATACCCTCATTTCACAATTCGATACTGAACTCACGATACGATATTATTGCGATACTCCCAAGAAATATTATAAAAGGTTAACACAAAATGCACTGTTGATTAAAATGCTAACTTTGATATTACATTGTGGGTTTAAATTAATAGGCTTGGAATTGGTGCTTGTAACCCAAGGATGTTTCCACCAGAATAAACATATTCATGATTCTGAAGCTGAAAATACTTAATTATTTTAGACTAATATAGCCTACTTAACATTCTGGTAACTTAAGACGTTTGGCATTGATTATCAGGACCCACAAATATTCCCCATTTATTACACATTATAATCAACATTATATAGTAGTTTAATGTAGTACTTACACAAAAACTCTGAAAACATCAAATTTCTTCCTCACACAGTAATTTTTATTTTGGGTGAACTATCCACGATACATATTGCATTTTTGTATTACGAAATATTGTGACACGATATATTGTTACACAACACAATTGAACTAAGGCATAATCCTGGATTAGTCTAAGCCTTACTTGTCATAGTTACCTTTGATGATAAAATTCGCAGACGACCGTTTCACTTTCCGACGCTCAGCGGGATTGTCAGGCATTTCTCCTTTTAAGAGAAATTCTTGAACTTTCACATAAAATGCAAAAGAATCCATGTTTTTTTCGCACATGCAGGACAGTACAGTACAAATCGTGCCAGTAAAATTCGGATCGAGTAGTGACAGTGAAGTTGTCGTAAAAACATTGATGATGACAGGAAGTGGCGGAAAAACTTCGTTCTCGCACATGCGCAGTACAGATCGTGTAACCGGTACGGATCGAGTAGCGACAGTGGCAATGGTACAGACACCATATTTGAAATCCCGCGCTGCCGCGCCTAGCCGCCAACCTGCGCGTGCGCGGTTTCTGTAGGTCAACCGCATTGCCACGTGACACAATAACGTTTAAAAAAAGGAATCGTCTGGAGTCTGGAGACGCTTGCAAAACGAGTACTAGTCGAGAAGACACTGTAGGTATGGTATAAGTGTTTTTGTTGCTATACAGTACATATTTAGATAATATATTGATGTGAGATGTATTAAATTATGTTTAGGATTGTCTCATTTGACTGCTTTACTATAAACTTTACAATAGGCAATGTCAGATAACAGACTGATCTCATGAAATGGCGTATGTATGACACGCCAATTCGTATTTCCATTTTTGGCGTGCTATCAACACGCATAATCGCTTTTCAGCGTGTTTATCAACGCCTTTGACTTAACGTTATATTACTGTATTATGCATATATAAATATATGACCTACCCCAACCCCGTCCCTAAACCTACCCGTCACTGGGGTTAATACCATTTATGAGTCTTCTCCTACCATCCTAGGAAAAGAAATATCGCTCCACAGATGTAGATATAGATTTTGCTTCGTTTCGCTCGGACATTTAACGGCGTAGACATACACGCGGAATCACTCGGACATTTAATGGCGTAGACATACACGCAAAAGATTTCGGCGTGGACATACACGCGGATATTTCAAAATGCGTATAGATAACACGCCACTTGAATTGAAAGTGGCGTGTATGTTTACGCAAAGTCATGATGTCATGTTGCAGATAACCACTACAGTCAATGGTCAGACTCTCTCTCTCTCTCTCTCTCTCTCTCTCTCTCTCTCTCTCTCTCTCTCTCTCTCTCTCTCTCTCTCTCTCTCTCTATACATATATATATATATATATATATATATGTGTGTGTGTATCTCTATCTATGTATCTATCTCTTTCTCTCTATCTTGATAGATATATACATATACTTACTTTTAATAAAAATAAAGTACATTCACTGATTTTAATATTAAATACCATAGCCAAACATTTTTAATGATGTGGTTTATATCATATCTGCTGTGTGGATCACTATTTATTCTGACCCAGGTCCACCATGGCCAGCAAAAGAGGGAAAAAGAAAATGAAAAAAAGTATGGATGTAAAGATTGTAGAGAGCCCCAAAAATGTGACAGAAGATGTACAAGTTGCTGAACAAGTAGAGAAGCATGGAGAAGACCAGATCATGCTAGATGAAGATAATGTGTCCAGCGAGGAGAGTGTACAGTGTGATGAGATGGTTCTGTCCAGTGGTAAGAGTTTAATCATTGTATTCGGTCTTGATTCTGAGAATGTAAGCATTCCTCAATTGAAATTTTGAAATATAGATATGTGCCTTAGATTTTTAACTGGTACACAGAAACGGGACCACACTTTAGGTTTTACCCATACATTGCTTATTTTATTAACATTGATTTCTCAAGTTCATTTTTATTATCAGACAATGTCACTGATTTTAATTTAGTAGATTATTTTTAACATCATGTTTTTTATCTTATGTTAAAATGGCATTGTCAAATAACCTTTGTTTATCTTTTTTTATCTCTTATTGAAATCTTTATTTAGCGCTTTGGTTAAAGTGGAAATCTAAGTGCTTCATAAATATGCCTTAACTCTACATTGAATATTTTGTTGATTGCAGATAAAACCAGCTCCCTGAAGTTGCTGAAGAAAAATAAAAGACTGCGGAAAAAAATTAAGAAAATGCATGAGGAAATTGACATTTTGAAGAAAAAATTGAGGGCAAGAACAGGTTGGTGACTATGGCTGGGTGAGGTCTGTTAAGATGTAAGCGGAATGAAATGTAGAACTGCTTTGCGACAACAGGATGGGGCTGATTTTAAAATAAGTCATTTTTGCAAAGTCTGTCAAGTGTCAAAATATCAAGGACAATTTGATTACCCATTTCATTTCAAACTAAACAAATGTTGCATGCAAGCTTTAGTTCTAGCGCCAAAGCTCAAATACATCCACAGTAAAAAACAAAACAAAAAAATGACTGGCAGTTTAGGCTTATTTATGGTGTGAACTGAAGGCACTTGAATACAAATGAAAACCAGTTCACAAAAAAAGTTAATTTTTATAATGTGATGGTTTTTTTTTTGGGTTGGCAGGGAAGTCAAAAAAGTACAAATCCCGTGATTCAGATGATTCCAGCTCCACCTCCAGCTCCAGCTCAAGCTCCACCTCCAGCTCCACCTTCAAGTCCACCTCAAGCTCCTCACTTTCATCCTCTTCGTTCTCCAAAATGAAGAAATCCCGCAAGAAGAGTAAAAAGGAGCACTGTCATCCTCTAGCAATGGCGAGAGGTACTGTTGTGTTTGGCAACCATTTTGCAATTAAGGGCCATAGTGTTACCTTTTTTTTTCTAACAGGAATAACTACTATTAGGGATAATTCAGCATGCAGATACAGTTATTCAACACTCCTTGCACTTATCATTTGAAATGGTTATCCCTTGGCACACCTTCCTAGGCTTGCCAACGTCTTATTATATTTAGTATATGAATACATAAGACTATTTCAATTAACATCAAATTTACATCACAATAACAAGATACAATGATTAAATACAAATGTGTAAAAGAGTCATGATTGTGATTCTAAGAATGTTTTGTAAATATGCAATTTGCTAGAATGTTGTTGGGCTTACCTCACATGTTTCTTGTTTATCTTCAGAAATAATGGGATAGCCTGGAGTAGATTAGCCAGCAGACAGGAAAGTTCACAGTAGAGTGCACATACTGGATAACAGTGTTCTTCAAATCTGACTTTGGTGGGCCTGTATAGTTTAGCTCCATCCCTAATCATTTTTTTTTTTTTTTTTACTATTGATAGAATCCTCCTGTTCTTACCTGCAGTCATGGGCGTAGATTACGCGGGGGACGGGAGGGACGTGTCCCCCCCACTTTTTATACAATGTAAATTCGTCCCCCGCACTTTTTCATAGGGCAAGTGTTTCAACGACAAGCTGAGGTTTTCACGGGTGTGTATACATCGATATTTAAAATCAAAAGAGTCAAGGATAGTCTATACGTGACTTCACGTTTCCATGGTAATCAGTCACTCGTGCATTAGCTTACGACACACCCGCATCCGCGTCGAATCCATCAGTTTCATAGAGTTCAAAATGGCAAAAAACTCTTCACTCCTTTTTCACGAAAAAGTCAAGCACTGTAAGTAAGTTGTCATGTAGTATCCGAATTGTGTTGCACAATGATGAATAACTCCACCTATTTCTCTTGTTGAATAATTAACAGGTTTTGTTGTAAATTCACTACCCGAACAAACATGCCATATTTTCAATCTTTTTTTACTCGTAATGCATTTTATTTTCACAGATATGTTATCAAAGCCCTTCAATTTAAGTTTGTAAGTTTGTAGTAGTTTTAAAAGCTTGAAGTTTGAAGGTTTTCAATTGGAAAGTTTTAGTTTAGTAAGACAGACTTTGTTTAGGCTAGTAAGAAAATGTAATTTTGCCAAAAGAAGAACTTTTATTTTAAGTAAATTTTATTTTTAAATCAGCTTCAGTGTGATATTTAACCATATTATCATGCTTAACACTGATAATTTGAATAATTGTAATGCGATGATCAGATATCTAAATCAGAGAATATCATATGTTTGGGCAGTTGGATTATTTATTTTTAACAGCGGATTCGGGGCACTCAAAGTGCACCTGATTAGTGAATTTATCTTTAAAATGTACAAAATCTTCTTTCAGGGGGGCATGTCCCCGGACCCCCCTAAAGGTACAGAGATCCACCTACGAAAATACTGTGGTAAAACAGTAGACTATATGATGGTCTATGAAAAATACACATTTTATTATCTTATTAAAATACATGATCAGGATTTTACCACCTTCGCCTAGTTTTAAGCCAGGAAAAATCCTGCATGTGCAATATAAAGTACTGGACAACTTTCTTTATTTTTTTCTGCTTTATTGCTTTAAAATAAATAGCATATTAAGCCAATTAAGCAAAAATCTGTCAACAAAAGTCTGAAGAAAAATAAAACTGGTATTACACTTGACATTCTGTCCCCCTCACTTTTGAAATGATGGCCACGCCCCTGCCTGCAGTGGTTCCCAAACCCTGTTTTTGTAGCCCCCAACACTGTACATTTCATATGTCCTCATTGAACACACCCAATTCAATACAACATCTCAATTCGCCTTCATATACTACACCCTAAAAGTATACTCCTTTTGTGAGGAAAAAGTACATACATTTGAGTATGTATGAGAGGCATGTAGTAGTAACCAGCTTTGGGACATAATACTTCATCATCTTTAACAGACAGCTCTGTTGCTTAGTTATGTGCATCCTGTCACCGTTTAAACTGCCCTGTCAATCATCTTGTCACAGTTCCACATTCCACAGATCCACACTCTTTCATGAGGAGAAACTCTCATGTGGATAACATTTAATAAATATGTTTTCATATATTAAACAACATTGAATAAATATATATATTCAATGCATGTATATAAGCAAGTTGTTTGGCTGGCAGTTTATATGACACACACTTATATTGATTCTTGTCTGTACTTTGATCATTTACAATGCTGCCTAAGACAATTGGGTGGGAGTAAGCAATGCTATTTAATATATAATTTCAGTCCTATTCTAGTCAGTTTAAAGTAAATGGCTTATAATTCTGTTTTTCTTGTTTTCTTTGCAGCTCGCACAATTGACGATGTGGTACGTCGGTACCACAAAGTTGTGAAGGCCTACAAGAGTCAGGGGAGCATGAATAAGGCCTTCAGAATTGTTGGTGTGGATCGTAACACACTGGCTCTGTCTGCTCCCCTGGCTGAAATTACAATCGCAGCTCCAAAATTTTTAAAGAGCCTCCCACCATTTAATCTCAAAAAAGAGAAGCTTTTAGATTATTCAAAGCGTTGTGCGGAATCAATGACTCCAGAGGTCCGTGCTAAAATTGAAGAGCTAAAAGCGAAAGGCAAGCTTCTGCCAATCAAGTATAAATATAGATAAGATCCTTATTTTTCAGTTGTTTTATATTGGGGCTATTGTATTATTTGTTTCTGAATCAGTCCCAGTAACATGTTTTGCTTAACAATGTTTAAAAAGCCATTTTATTTTTGTGTTGCAATCTTTTAAAACTTCAGAATAAAGTTTTGAATTGTAAAAATCTGCTCACATCTCATTAATTTCCATTATTTGTATTGGCAGGCAGGTGGCTAAAAAGGGTAGGTACACTTAAAGTTTGGGTATATTTAATTTGTAGCCTTATGCTTTGTTTATTTAGCACTCAAAAATCACTCGTCCATGAACAGGCTACAGTCAAATAGTGTATGCAGATATCAGCGGACTGTGCTGATGACAAAAATCATGTATTTATGCTGTGAACTAGTGAGTTAATTCAATCTAAGGCACAGATGGATAAGGTTAGATAGAAATGAAGTACACTTAAGTACAGTCTTGAAACACTTTATTTTACGTAGCTTATACCTGTGTAATATTCTGTAGTTGCAATGTAATTAAGAAGCTATTACATGTATTTAAGCTGTGAACTAGAGAGTTAATTCAAACTAAGGTACATATGGATAAGGTATGTAGATACACATGAAGTACACTTAAGTACAGTCTTGATACACTTTATTTTACGTAGCTTATACCTGTGTAATATTCTGTAGTTGCAATGTAATTAGGAAGCTAATGCATGTATTTAAGCTGTGAACTAGAGAGTTAATATAAACTAAGGTACATATGGATAAGGTATGTAGATACACATGAAGTACACTTAAGTACAGTCTTGATACACTTTATTTTACGTAGCTTATACCTGTGTAATATTCTGTAGTTGCAATGTAATTAGGAAGCTATTACATGTATTTAAGCTGTGAACTAGAGAGTTAATTCAAACTAAGGTACATATGGATAAGGTATGTAGATACACATGAAGTCCACTTAAGTACAGTCATGATACACTTTATTTTACGTAGCTCTTACTGTGTAATATTCTGTAGTTGCAATGTAATTAAGAAGCTAATGCATGTATTTAAGCTGTGAACTAGAGAGTTAATTCAAACTAAGGTACATATGGATAAGGTATGTAGATACACATGAAGTCCACTTAAGTACAGTCTTGATACACTTTATTTTACGTAGCTTATACCTGTGTAATATTCTGTAGTTGCAATGTAATTAGGAAGCTAATGCATGTATTTAAGCTGTAAACTAGAGAGTTAATTCAAACTAAGGTACATATGGATAAGGTATGTAGATACACATGAAGTACACTTAAGTACAGTCATGATACACTTTATTTTACGTAGCTTATACCTGTGTAATATTCTGTAGTTGCAATGTAATTAAGAAGCTAATGCATGTATTTAAGCTGTGAACTAGAGAGTTAATTCAAACTAAGGTACATATGGATAAGGTATGTAGATACACATGAAGTCCACTTAAGTACAGTCTTGATACACTTTATTTTACGTAGCTTATACCTGTGTAATATTCTGTAGTTGCAATGTAATTAGGAAGCTAATGCATGTATTTTAGCGGTGAACTAGTGGGTTATTTAAGATGGATAAGGTATGTAGATACACATGAATTGCACTCAAGTACAATCTTGATACACTTTATTTTATGTTACATACATGTAATGCTACAAAATGTACACATTTACCATGTGTAACTGCAGAGCTTAGTAGCCTAATATATTTAAGTACTTCTTGTTACATTGTGTGGTACTAAGTACTTTCTTACATAATTACAGTGTACCAAGTTTGTAACACATATGTAACAGACTCGGCTTGTTACATATGTGTAACAGTAGCTGCCTATTACATGTGTGTAATTACAATCTGTAAGTACAGGCTGTACCATAACTTAGTTACATGTTAATTACATTTTGGTACATGTAATTACAACGTTTATTACTAAGTAATTAACTAAGTAATTACTCTGTATCAAGGACACCGTAAAATAAAGTGTTACCAATGTTTTTATTTATGTCTCCTAGCTCATATACGTGTGTGCAAATATCTTGTGAAGGATTAGATTCTACACTTTAGGATTGGATTTTCATGTAAGAATCATGGTAACTAACTAGTAATGACTCAAGTGTTACTACATAGTTCTAAAGGAATTACTAATTATTTGGATCCGTATTCTAAAGTGAAGATCATGGTAACTAACCAGTAATGACTCAAGTGTTACTACATGGTAATTACGATCTAAAACTTCACCAAAAACCTCAAAGCTTAAAAGAATTAGTAATTCCTTGTAGAAGTATGTAGTAACACTTGAGTAATTACTAGTTAGTTACCATGATCTTCACTTTAGAATACGGATCCAAATAATTAGTCATTCCTTTAGAAGTATGTAGTAACACTTGAGTCATTACTAGTTAGTTACCATGATTCTTACAGTAGTTCTCTGGGAAGCATTAAAAAAAGTAGTTATTGATTAGTTAACAGTGAACTACCACTTTCATCTGTGCGCTATTACTTACTAATTTGTTAATCAGAATTTCTTTTTAGTTAATAGTAGTTACTAGATTGTTAATATTGTGTTACTCATTTGTTCCTGTGTAGTTATTCATTAACGAAGGAACCGTATTCTAAAGTGTTACCATTTGCTTTGATGTCAGGCGCTCTGGCTCCCGGCAAACATGTGACTATGGTGGCTGGTGTCTCTATTTTCACGTTCCGTGTAATAGAATCGCCAATAACTAGGGCACATTTAACAGGATTCTCAGTGGGTGTTTCACTGAGAGGGGAGAAACTGTTTAATGTTGTTATCAGAACGGAAGAGCGGTGTTTTGTCCCGCGACTACAGCATCTCACGGTCACCCAGTTGCCCTGCTGCATGGGCTCTACAGCCGGAACCGAACAATGTTCAGAGTTCACTAAGCTAGTCGCATCCAAACCATCCTTTCCTGCAAGATGGGTTGGAGTGAGGCCTGTCTCCCTCCACCCTCCAAATGTGTTGCCTCTATGAATTGACACACACATATGATGCAGTGGACACAGCTCCATGGGGAAACACGATTGATCATCAGGTTCCTGAGGCGAGCAAGGAGACTGAATCCGCCTTGCGCCCCCTCTACACCCTCCTGGGACATATCTCTGGTGGTACTGCACTTCAGAGACCTCCCTTGAGCCTTTGCAGGCAGTGAGTTAAAAAATCCTGTTTTTAAATAAACAGTTCTCCTGCTTGCTGAGACCCAGCAAGAGGGTAGGGGACCTGCATGCATATTCGGTCGACGATTCGAACCTGGAATTCAGGACGGCCAACTCTCACGCTATCCTGACACCCCTGCCTGGATATTTGCCCAAGGTTCCTACCTCTCCCTTAAACGGGACCAGGTGGTGAGCATGCAAGTGCTGCCCCGGAGGAGGCAGACCCAGCCCTGGCTTTTCTCGTTCCCGTGCGCTCCTTGCGATTATACGTGGACAGAACGCAAAGCCTTGGTACCTCAGACCAGCTCTTGTCTGTTACGGAGAGCAGCAGAAAGGGAAGGCTGCATAGTGGTTGCCATTTTCTTGGTGTGTTATCCCAAGGTGCACGTGCCCCCCTGGGTAGTGAACTCCTCCAAAGAGAGAGTATAGCTCCTGCCGAGGCGTTGACACAGAGTGCCTCGCTGACAGATGCTTTAGAGCAGGGGTCGGCAACAGGCGGCCCGCGGGCCAAAACTGGCCCGCCGGCAATAATATCTGGCCCGCGCCGCAGCCTGAAAAGTTCTGAAAGACATTCAAAAGAGTCTGTGGATCGCTAGACACACCTCTAAAATAACCGTCATGAAATGTCTAATATTATATTAAATGTGTCTCTATAGCACGCGTTGTGTTTATCGTGCAATTTATACACGAAAATGTGTTTTTACGTGCATATGATACGCAGTTTTTCGCGTGCATTTGATACGCACTTTATTGCGTGTAATACACACGCATCCCACACCACTAATCCTACCCAACGCATAATACACACGCACCAGACACCACTACTAAACCTACCCATGCGTATCATATGCACGTAAAAACTCTTTTTCGCGTATAAATTGCACGATAGACACAATGCGTGCTATAGAGACGCATTTAGTGTGATCGGGTTGTCGTTGCAGATAAGACACACCGGCTTTGCATTTACAAAACTAGGTAGGATGAACGCATTGTCTTTTTATTATTCTTTGTATAACTATTTTCGCTGTCAACTTCCCTTTTTAGACTCTTTGATAGTGCCATTTTCTCTCACCAGCTTAAATGTTAACACGACGTAATAGCGTAAAAAAAGTAGCTATGCAGTTTAGTAGGCTATGCGAGGATGCCAAGGAATAATTCTAAGTTTAAAAGTAGTCTACGTCAAATAATTATTACAATAAGTTAGACTCCATTGTGTAACAAGCTAATTAAAATGATACACATTTATTCACAATATGGAAAGAGGAAATAAAACATAGTTCGTTAAGAGCATGACTCAAAAATGCCATTAATGGGCTTATTCAAGTCCTCTTTTATTTTTTCAGTTATTTTTATCCATTCCGCATCTCCCACATGTGTGTTTTAGCAAGGCAGGATGTGTTGCAAGATGCCGCAATATATCGGGAGACATGTGGGTCAGACATGATTTTGACCACTTCATTAAGTTTTGTTTTGTAGAAAGCCTATCTAAAAATTTAATTTCGTTTTGTATCATTTGTATCTTATTTTTAATCAATGTTTTATCAACCAATTGCCTGTATTTAATAAAAGCAAATATAGCAGACAATATAATCGGACATGGAGGCGCCGGCGAGATTGCATTGCTCGTGAACTGGAGCTCGTCTCATAAATTAACCGAAACTCAGCGTTTAAGCTGCCTCACAGACACGAAAATATATAGAAAGCTTAAAAATGTCTAATTTTAAACGAAACAATTCAAAACGAAAAGAAACCGACTACTCTCTGCTTATGTAATCCATATGAAATGTGCATTTCTCTCTATAGGCGCGTTAACTACTGCGGTCACTATTGCAGCCGACTGAGCCGACACAAGACACTTATAAACAATTAAAATGTCTCCTTGTGTCACGGTTTGGGTTTTGTTTCTTGTTCCTGGTTCTTGTCTGTCATGTGATCCCCTGTTTTAGTCATGTGATCTTGCCTTGTGTTCCCCTGTCTGTTGTGTCATGTTGTCATTGGTTGATTGTTTAAATGTTCACAGGTGTCCCTTGTCTCGTTGTTAGTCCAGTATGTATTTAAGCCCTGTGTCTTGTTCAGTCTTTATGAGTTCTTAATGTTGTAATTTTGAATGTTGGCTGTCCTGTTCCTGAGTCTGTATTTGTTTAGGTTCTAGTTTATTTAAATAGAGACACTACTGCACGTGGATCCTGGTTCTGCCTCTGCTTCAGCCGCATCGTAACAGAAGAACTCATCGCCAATGGATCCAGCAGTTGTTAGCAATCAGGCCTTAGGGAAATTTCTATCATCTCTGTCTCAAGATGGCCAGCCCTTGGAGAGGTATGTGAGGGACTTTTTGGCGTGTTGTCATCTGGGAGCGCTAAATGACGCCCAGCTCGTGGACCTGTTTTGTAGCGGGCTGGATTGGCACATCGCTCAAGTTATGCCGGATGATCATAGTGGCTGGACCCTGAAAGGGTTTGTTGATCTGGCCCTTTCCTTGGGCGGTTCGGCACTTGCAGAGCCTGAGTTTCCCCACGTCGCGCCAACCATCAACCCAGCCATCGGATCGGTCTATGGCCATCCAGGACTTATTTCCAGTGTGGCTGACCCCCCGCTGATGTCAGCTCGTGCTACCAAGAGAACCATCACTCCCATGCCCCTCCAGTCAGAGACCGCCGTCCAGCCAGAGACCGCCGTCCAGCCAGAGACCTCCGTCCAGCCAGAGACCTCCGTCCAGCCAGAGACCGCCGTCCAGCCAGAGACCGCCGTCCAGCCAGAGACCGCCGTCCAGCCAGAGACCGCCGTCCAGCCAGAGACCGCCGTCCAGCCAGAGACCGCCGTCCAGCCAGAGACCGCCGTCCACGTCACGTCTGCCCAGCCAGAGACTGAGCTTCACGTCCCGTCTGCCCAGCCAGAGACTGAGCTTCACGTCCCGTCTGCCCAGCCAGAGACTGAGCTTCACGTCCCGTCTGCCCAGCCAGAGACTGAGCTTCACGTCCCGTCTGCCCAACCAGAGACTGAGCTTCACGTCCCGTCTGCCCAGCCAGAGACTGAGCTTCACGTCCCGTCTGCCCAGCCAGAGACTGAGCTTCACGTCCCGTCTGCCCAGCCAGAGACTGAGCGTCACGTCCCGTCTGCCCAGCCAGAGACTGTTCACGTCCCGTCCAGCCCAGAGACCCCTTCACCGCTGGTTCCGTCCAGCCCAGAGACCCCTTCACCGCTGGTTCCGTCCAGCCCAGAGACTAGTAATGACTCTGTCACTCTCCCCATTAAATTTTTTGGGGGGGGCCATAGGGCTCCGCCATGGCCGCCCGAAGGGCCTCCATCGCCATGGCCACCCGAAGGATCCGCACCGCCATGGCCACCCGAAGGGTCCGCACCGCCATGGCCGCCCGAAGGGCCTCCATCGCCATGGCCGCCCGAAGGGTCCGCACCGCCATGGCCGCCTGAAGGGTCTTCACCACCGTGGCCACCCGAAGAGTCTTCACCGGCGTGGCCACCCGAAGGGTCTTCACCGCCCTGGCCGCCCGAAGGGTCCGCACCGCCATGGCCGCCCGAAGGGTCTTCACCACCGTGGCCACCCGAAGAGTCTTCACCGGCGTGGCCACCCGAAGGGTCTTCACCGCCCTGGCCGCCCGATGGACTGTTTGCTCCGCCCTGGCCGCCCGAAGGGTCTTCTCTGCCATGGCCGCTCGAGGGGTCTTCTCCGTCATGGCCACCCGAAGGGTCTTCTCCGTCATGGCCGCCCGAAGGGTCTTCACCGCCGTGGCCGCCCGAGGGCTCTTCACTGCCCCGGCCGCCGCCTGCGCTTCCTGCTCCGTCCTGGTCGCTCACGAGCCAGGTCCACCCATGCTCCGTGGCCCAGGCTCGCCATCCCTGTGTCCTGGTTCCTGGTCCCAGTTTGAGCCTGGCCCTCCGTCCCTCCCCCAAGACCGCCTCCACTCACCACCCTCCTGAACTTGTGTTTTTGGTTTTGTTTTGAGGGGCGTCGGGAGCCGCCCATAGAGGGGGGGCCATGTCACGGTTTGGGTTTTGTTTCTTGTTCCTGGTTCTTGTCTGTCATGTGATCCCCTGTTTTAGTCATGTGATCTTGCCTTGTGTTCCCCTGTCTGTTGTGTCATGTTGTCATTGGTTGATTGTTTAAATGTTCACAGGTGTCCCTTGTCTCGTTGTTAGTCCAGTATGTATTTAAGCCCTGTGTCTTGTTCAGTCTTTATGAGTTCTTAATGTTGTAATTTTGAATGTTGGCTGTCCTGTTCCTGAGTCTGTATTTGTTTAGGTTCTAGTTTATTTAAATAAAGACACTACTGCACGTGGATCCTGGTTCTGCCTCTGCTTCAGCCGCATCGTAACACCTTGCTATATTTGAAACATTCATAATCATTACTTTTGCCGGTTCCTTGTGACAGCTTTTGCGTTATTGGCAGCGTCACCCTCTGGTTACATGAACACGGCGTCACCACCGAATCAGCACCGAAAACATGGGAATTTTTTTAGACAATAATCCCACGACCTATTCGATATTCTATAATTAAATCAACAAATCGAATATTCGAAAATCGTGACTCATCCCTACTGCTTTATTAATGTATCCAGTATAAAACCCGGACACTGCCACACTGACTGTCCTACTACAGTATTTAACACAGAGTAACAGCTCACTAACATTCTAGTTGCATTTTTCATCAATTAATTTCTTAAATTATCCATTAACTATGTTCTGGCCCGCCATCTAGTGTAAAAAATTTTTTTTGGCCCGATGCCAACCTTACTTGCCGACCCCTGCTTTAGAGAGTGGGCAACACTAATCATGTTCGCTAGAAGAATAGCCTACGTGTCGAACCGCTGCTTCCAGTGGGCTCCCTTCTCATAAAGCCAGTTTTCACTGTAAGCCCGGTTCGAAATGTCGGCTTGCTGCGCCATTCCCCTCCTATGGACTGGATACGTGCGCAATCCTTGCTCCAGTAGAGTTCCTCTTTAGCCGAACCCTGCCGAGTTCTTCCATACCCTTCGGCTACGGACGTGGTGGAGCGTCCGAAGGCAGGCCTTTCACTCATATGCTCTGGTGGAACCTGGCTGGGTCCATATGTTGTGATCCCTACAGCAATCCCATATGTGTATTCTTCCACGGTACGGCTTCCTGCAGCGAGCCCATGTCTTCCCTTGGCAAAGCCCGGTCTGCCATCACTGACCGGTTGAGTCTCCCACCTGTTTTAGGCTGGAGCCACCCCAGTGACATTCCACATGTTGTACTGCCATATGTGTATCCTCCACATGTTACCTCCCTATGGGCTGGATGTGGCTTCCGCAGCGTATTCCTTTCCAACGAAAGAGAACGCTTTCCCAGTGGTCTTGTGGAACAGCAGTGACTTCCCTGGCCTAAGCCCTGTCCTATCTCCGCCTCAATAATGCGGGGGGATCAGAAGGCTTTTGTCTAGGCACTGGAAGGTGGCAGCACTAGTGGCGTTTTAATTGGCATCCCAATCAGTCGACACGTCGACTACGACGAACGTGAGCGACTAAAAGGGAACGGCTCAGTTACGTATGTAACCCTCGTTCACTGAAGGAGGGAATGGAGACGTAGTCCCGTCGCCACTATTGCTGGACCACCGCTGACTCCCGGCTCCGCTCGGCTCCTCAGCGAAAAAAAACAACTGGTGTGTGCATCCACTTCCGTATTTATACCTGAGGCGTGGGGCGGAGTGTGAGATGCAAATCTCGCACGCCAATGTGCATTGGCTCGTTTTAATAGTACTCGAGGATGACAGGCTCCCTAAGCATGATCCCAATCAGTCGATATGTCGACTACGTCTCCGTTCCCTCCTTCAGGGAATGAGGGTTACATTAGTAACCAAGACATTCTCTAACATACACTGAGGCAAGTGAATCATTAGCCTGTTTGTATGCTGCCTCCCGTGGGAGTCATGTAGAGTTACATAGAGCTCAAATGCTTATTTTTTTATTACAAGGGTCCTCCCCTCCTTTTCACTAGTACTTTCTGACTATTTCATTTGTGTTTTCTGTATTTATTTATTTATTTATTTATTACAGAGTGTTTCTGAATAGTAAGCATCCCAGTGTCATTTTTGCTGGTTTCTATTTTTTAAATGTTCTAAAATTATGATTGCATACATTTTATATATTTTCAGGCTATAGACTCTTGTTTTCATTGCACCAGCCATACTGCTCATTTTGTGTGTGGTTTCCTGTTCTGCCATATCCAGCTAAGAGCCGGATCACAAACCCATTGTGCAAAGCTGGAACCTGTTGGATCGAAAGCTGTGGGCCATTCCCCCAAAAATGTCCAGGAACTTGCAAATGCCTTGGTGGAAGAGTGAGGTAACATCTCACAGCAAGCACTGTCTGTTGCAGTTGATCTGGTGTAGTTCATGAGAAGGCTGGCCACACCAGATACTGGTGAGAGCAGTCTACTAACTAACTGTCTTTTAATATTGACAAATTATGTCACATACATGCAGCAAATGAGAGGGAGAGAAACGGAATAAAATAGATACACTGAACAAATTAAGTCAGGGTCTATTATAGGAGCAAACGGTTTGTAGCAAATAGTTTGTTCTGGCAGCTTGCCCAGATGTTAGTCTCTGAAACCCTGTAGCCTATATGTACACCGAGCAACTTAATAAGCACATAAAACGCGTGCATGTATCCAAACAGACAAACAAAGCTACAGATTTTTTAATCACAATGTTGAAATAAGCAAATATATACAGTTCTCTTTGTGAGAGGTAAAACTGTGTGCGTACGTGTGTGTGTGTGTGACAGAGAGAGGGAGAGAGGGGGTATTTTTATGAGGGGAGGGTGGGCTGTCAAGATGTGCGAGGGATGTGTCTGAAAGTGTTTGCATGTCAGAGAGTTTGTGTGTGTGCGCATGTTTGCGCTCTCTTGCAGAGTGGAGCCTGCCACAGACATCAGCCCCTATATTTGCATATTCATGGATCAATTTGCACTTGCCTATGCAAATGTATGCAAACATCATTTCAGAACATTTCAAAAATAGAAACCAGCATGCAAAACGGCACTGGGCTGTTTAGTATTCAGAACCACTCCAAAATTAATAAATAAATGCAGAAAACACAAATGAAGAGGCAGAAAGTACTAGACTATCAATGTGGAAGTTTAGTTCTTATAAGTTAGTTTAGATCACACTCATCAAGAATCAAGCCCTGGCTTCTCCATGGTTTTATAGTCTCCTTTTTTAATTCATTACAGGTATATTCAAAAAAATTTCAAGCATGGGCTAGTTGCTATAATAAATGTTTAATAAAAAAAAAAATCATTCTTCTTGTATAAGATCTTACCAAATTACATGTATACAGTTTTGATTATTCTGCACCTTCTGGATAAGCCCCTTATATTGTCTTTGCTTCCTTGGATAAAGGTTTACCCAAAACCTGAATGAGTGGCCATGTGGGAGGGCTCTGAGAAAGCACTTTGCCCACCCAAAACCCATTCATCTTTTGGCTCGCAGGAGGAGATAATCTGCTCACCTGGCACAGTTGTATTTCTGAGGTTCTCTGGGGAACCAACGCCAGTTCAACTGTGTTTTTATCTTCTTTAGCTGGTTTTCAGGATAAACAGCTCCACATTGAATGCTAATCCCCTTCTTCTAAACCCCTGCTCTGTTTTCCTTTCTGTTAATGTGTCTCATGCATGCTTTCCTTTTTTTCTTATTTGGTTGGTCTGTGGTTTTTAACAGTAAAGTGTGTAATACAACTTAGCCATTTGTAGACAGACATACTCAAGCGTGTAAACATTTGTGACTGGTGCTTCCAAAAAACATCTGTTTGGTTGAACAGACCGACATTTCCAACTTCTGCCTCAACCAATGGTGTGCTAATCAACCACAAAGAGGATTTTATTGCTCATCAAAGGGTCTTTAATGTGGTTAATGTGTAATTTTACAACACTGTTCCAGCCAAGGACAATCCTGTGGTCAAGCCATGGTGCCTTTTTTTTTTAGTTAGTTTAAGACAATGATATTGGCCTTAATTGCTGTTTAAAAGAGATAATTGTGCCGTTATCGGATTTTCTATTTTTAAATATCTGCACTATATAGATAGCAGCACTGCATCTTTTATTTTATTATTGATAGTGAAAATTTATACGAGCATTAAGTTTCAGCATTTAAATTATTATACATCATTGTAGTGTTTGTTGAGGTGTGGTCACTTTTCTAACCAACTTTCATTTCATGAGTTTTTACACTTACAAATAATCAGATGTATGCATATTTGAAAAGAGTGAAGAGTGAAAAGAGTAAACGAGTGTATGCATATTTGGAATGCTGTCCGAGGGGAGGTCTCCGAGCTTGGAATTTGGCCGAATGCAGAGTACTCCCCTGGTATCCCTGGCTTGTATAGGAACCAGACGATAGTGAGGAGTCGGGGTGGCGATAGGCCTCCTCTCATGCCGACTGGATAGACCATTTGAATGTGTTCATTGACCAAAAAAGATGGAAAATCCTTGCAACAAAATGCCCTAGAAAACACTCTTTGACACTAAACACTCACACAGAATTTTTTTTTCCATTCTACTTCACATCTTCCGTTGTTTTTCAATGTAAAAGTACTAGATGGACGTCTATAACTGTTGCGCTTGCATCTTGTGCAGCGTCCGCAGTGTTCTAAAAATGTGGCACTCAAGCTAAAAGAAGGTCAGCTTTTAAAAAAAACAAGTCTCTAGATTTTTTTTTTTTTTTTTTTTTTATCTGACCTCTGTGAACACAAAGCACAATTTTCCATTTCACTGCCACTTTTCCATGGTTTTTCAAAATAAACACACTAGACGGACATCTTTAACAGACGCGCTCGCGCCTTGCTTCTTTTGCAGTGTCTCGTGCATAACATAGCGTTCTAAAAATGTGGTGCTCAAGTCAAAAGTATAGTTAAACTTAACTAAAAAAAATGAAGCGTAGCGGCAGTTCTGGAAGGTCACATTAGTCAAGCTCGCATCAGCTGACTCACAGCTGATCCACGTCTACCTATTGGAATACAACGCCTATTACTGTATACATATACAATCTCCTTCAGTATTATCAGCAGGTATCGCGTTTCTCAGGAGCTAATTACCCTCCTCCATCCCCAGCTCCTCCTCTCGTCCAGTCAGGATTTGGCCTTCTGAGTGCCCTTTGAATCAGAATAAATTCTCAAATGATGTTGTACTTTAAAATCTTGAATTAATGATATCTGCAATACATTCATATTGGTTCTGTTCTGTTTACCCTAAGGGGGGTTATTCCTGCTCTCCCTGTTTTTATCCATGCTAGGCTGCATGTATGTGCAGGGAGTTATTGCCCAGAACAGAAGCAAACAGCCAATCCTAACTATATGTTAATTGTCAATCGTATTTGAAGATAGTGGTCCTGACAGAAGTGCATCTCTAGACCTTTTGCTTTTTTTTTGCTCCACTGAACTGCATCTCTAAATAACGACGCTCAAGGAAAAAGTAGTTCAACTTTTAAAATGTGCATCTCTAGACCCTCTGGGTTTTTTTCAGGTTTTTTTTTTTCTTCACTGAGATACATCTTTTATTTTTAACAGCAAATATGTGTCCTAAGTGCCGGTTTACACAGACTTTTTTTTTTTTTTCGCTAATTTTCAATTGTTTTTTCTATGTACTGCAAACATGCAAATACTGCAAACACGTTTGACCGTTGCGCTTGTATTTCGTGTCTTTTGCAACAGAAGACAAGAAGTTAAAAGAACCATTTTTTTGTTCCACTGACCTGAATCTCGAATTTTTAACTACAAAAACACATTCTGTGTGAACCAGCACTTACTTTTTACTGTGTGGGTCAGACAATGGCCACTGGTTCTTTAACATTTAGGCTTTAAGTGATTAAAATTGAACGCATGACTGCTATTAGAGGTATAATGTTACGGTTTAAGGGTTGTCTAATAGTTGCCACATGTGCAGACATTCTGTGTGTATCGTGAGTGCAGTGGGGTGGGGGTTGGGTTGCCAGCTGATGTTGAAGGTCCTGAGAAGACTGTGAGGCAAACAAGAAAATGGTGTTCCTGCATATGTGCTTGTAATTTGAAAAAGACAGAACAAGAGGGATGACCTCACAAAATCTGTAAGGTCAACCATATGAGATTACATCACTACTGAAATGTGCAAGCCGGAGAAAGTGGGAGATGCTCCAAATTTTCAACAGTAAAGTAAACAAGTTGGGTTTATTTTATTCTTTTCTCCTTTAATCTCATGTTTTTAGGGAGCAATTTGCTGTGTATAATATTGAATACAAAGGCTAACATGAAAAGCATGTGTGCTCTGCTGTCCCTTTGTTTCTCTAATCGAACAGAGGTGGAGATCTTTTGACTCATTAACAACTAACAATTATAAAAAAGATAGGATCCAGTTCTTTATTATGATTGGTTGAGCCGCGCTCGGAGCCGTTGTAAATTACACAAACATACACATGTGACCGCATGACATCAGTATAAAAGTCCCTTTGAGACAAGTAATTTCACTCGGCGGCCATCTTTTAAACGCCTCTCAGGCATGCAAGTGCAGCTCCAATCTCTTTGAATGGGGAAACATCAAACCGGAGCTTCTAACTATCACATGTCTGTCCTGTCTTTGTGTGCACATGAGTGTTTTGTTATGTTGGGCCATGTGCTCTTGTCATTGTCTGGTCCTTCCCCCTTGTTATCTGATCATTGGTTTATTTGTCCCACCTGTTATCCTCGTTACCCTCCTTATTTGCATTCCTATTTAATCTACCTGTGTTTGCTGTCCTGTGCTCGTACGTTGTTTATTGTTTCGGTGTGAGTCGGGTGGAGTTCTGTACCGGTCCTGTTTTGCCATGTCTGTGTTGGATTTAGTTCGGAAATCATTGGATTCTTTTGTTGGTTTGTTTATTTCATGTTTTCTTTATTAAAATCTCATCATTCACTCTGCGCTTGAATCCTCTCTTCCATTCTTCACGAGCCAATGTGGATTCAGCGGAGCGAACTCTCTCCTGAGGAGAGAGAGAATGGGATTTCTTTGTTTAAATACCTCACCATGTGTGTTCAAAGGAATGAGGAAGGGAGGGCAGCAGAGTCTTCCTCACTGGTCTCATCAGGAATGAAGTCCTCATCTCTGGATCTGTCGAGCGTGGGGACTTCATCGATGGTTTTAACCAGCCTCGAGTCTGCAGACATCCGTCAGAAGGGACGGAGAAGGAGAAGGGGGAGACACGTCCCGTCTGCCCAGCGAGAGACTGTTCACGTCACGTCTGCCCAGCGAGAGACTGTTCACGTCACGTCTGCCCAGCGAGAGACTGTTCACGTCACGTCTGCCCAGCGAGAGACTGTTCACGTCACGTCTGCCCAGCGAGAGACTGTTCACGTCACGTCTGCCCAGTCAGAGACTGCTCACGTCCCGTCCAGTCTGGGACAGAGCAAGAGATGCCCATTCGCGTGGTCACCAAGGCTGTGCTGGACTATCTGGAGCGTCTGGCTCGGATCCTGGACATGCCGGTGGATGCTGCTCCAGAGCCGAAGGCAGAGCCAGTTTCTGCTGTTCCGGAGCCGAAGGCAGAGCCAGTTTCTGCTGTTCCAGAGCCGAAGGCAGAGCCAGTGTCTGCTGTTCCGGAGCCGAAGGCAGAGCCAGTGTCTGCTGTTCCGGAGCCGAAGGCAGAGCCAGTTTCTGCTGTTCCAGAGCCGGAGGCAGAGCCAGTGCCTGTTCCAGAGCCGGAGGCAGAGCCAGTGCCTGTTCCAGAGCCGGAGCCGGAGCCAATGTCTGTTCCAGACCCAGTGTTTGTTTCTGTGTTTGTGTCTGTCCTTGTGACTATTTCTGTTCTAGTGATTGTTCCTGAGCCAGTGTTTGCAGTTTCTGAGCCGGTGGCTCCTGCTCCAGAGCCGGAGGCAGAAGCAGTGCCTGTTCCAGAGCCGAAGGCAGAGCCAGTGCCTGTTCCAGAGCCGGAGGCAGAGCCAGTGCCTGTTCCAGAGCCGGAGACAGAGCCAGTGCCTGTTCCAGAGCCAGAGCCGGAGACAGAGCCAGTGCCTGTTCCAGAGCCAGAGCCGGAGACAGAGCCAGTGCCTGTTCCAGAGCCGGAGACAGAGCCAGTGCCTGTTCCAGAGCCGGAGACAGAGCCAGTGCCTGTTCCAGAGCCGGAGACAGAGCCAGTGCCTGTTCCAGAGCCGGAGACAGAGCCAGTGCCTGTTCCAGAGCCGGAGACAGAGCCAGTGCCTGTTCCAGAGCCGGAGACAGAGCCAGTGCCTGTTCCAGAGCCGGTGCCTGTTCCAGAGCCAGTGCCTGTTCCAGAGCCAGTGCCTGTTCCAGAGCCAGTGCCTGTTCCAGAGCCGGAGGCAGGGCCAATGCCTGTTCCAGAGCCGGGCCAATGCCTGTTCCAGAGCCGGAGGCAGGGCCAATGCCTGTTCCTGTGTTGGTGTCTGTTCTTGTGGATGTTACAGTTCTTATGTCTGTTCCTGAGCCGGTGTCTGGTCCCGAGCCGGTGTCTGGTCCTGAGAGGGCATCACTGCCCTGGCCGCCCGAGGGGTCTTCACCGCCCTGGCCGCCCGAGGGGTCTTCACGACCCTGGCCGCCCGAGGGGTCTTCACCGCCCTGGCCGCCCGAGGGGTCTGTTCCTCCCGCCCCGCCCTGGTCGGTCCCTCCCGCCCCGCCCTGGTCTTATGGAGCGTCTGGTAGCCGCTCCGTAGGGAGGTGGTAGTGTCACATGTCTGTCCTGTCTTTGTGTGCACATGAGTGTTTTGTTATGTTGGGCCATGTGCTCTTGTCATTGTCTGGTTCCTCCCCCTTGTTATCTGATGATTGGTTTATTTGTCCCACCTGTTATCCTCGTTACCCTCCTTATTTGCCTTCCTATTTAATCTACCTGTGTTTGCTGTCCTGTGCTTGTACGTTGTTTATTGTTTCGGTGTTAGTCGGGTGGAGTTCTGTACCGGTCCTGTTTTGCCATGTCTGTGTTGGATTTAGTTCGGAAATCATTGGATTCTTTTGTTGGTTTGTTTATTTCATGTTTTCTTTATTAAAATCTCATAATTCACTCTGCGCTTGAATCCTCTCTTCCATTCTCCACAACCCACCGTGACACTAACGTCAGCTGCAGTGACGCGATGACTTTACCAATCGGGGTTTGGCTCTTATTTAGAAGGCTGGACTTATTCCGCCATATTGAGTGTTGCACTCTTCCCCATTCAAAACAATACAAATGGCGCGTCTTGTGTTATTCTATAGTCTTTGATCAGTGTTACTGAGCCACTACGTCTGTGTGTTGCTTGACAATCATTCCACTTCTAAAGAACTAAATTGCTTTGTGGAAGAATTCAAAATGTTATCAATAGCATTACATTTTTGTGTCTGTGTATTTATTTAGTGAAACCTTGCCAGGCATGTGGAATGACGTTTCATAAAAGCAATAAGCCCCATGAAGCTGTGATTTACAGTGAATTTAGAATAGCTAAGGGGGTTTTAGGCACTCCACTCTGCGTAGTGCCTAACAACGGCCCTTGGCTGTTCTAAATTCACTGTTAATCACGGCTTTACAGTGCTTATTGCTTTAATATATTCTACTGTGGCCCCAACAAATTCCATATAATATGATGAACTATACGCTGGTGGTTATTCTTCTAGGACACATGCGTGAACATGATGGGAACGGACTTCATACATCCATGAAAAATTACCTTGAGAGAAGGTTAAAAATAATTTGAAGAATGACTCAAAAAAAAAAAAAAAGTTCTGAGAAAAGTTGATTTGTATGAGTTTAAGTGTATCCAAATACTTTTTGGAGCCACTTATGTGAACATGTTCATTTTATGACAGGATGGTCATTTTCAAAATGTAATTTCATTTTATTTCAACATTTCATTAAAAATTGGTTCATACACATAATACACCTCTTCAATGATGAAAGTTAGAAGGATACATCAACCTACAATGAAAATTCTCTCATTTACTCACCCTCATGCCATCCCAGATGTGCAGATTCTTAAACTGTTTATTTTTCAGGCATTCTGAATGACAGATTTATAATCTCAAATCTCAAAGTTAAAATTAATGAGAAAGCTGTAGAAATATAGTGGAGGCAACTCATACTCTAATGAAGGTGGGCAGAATAAAACCAGAGTGCTGGGGTCCATCGCGTGGCTTCCACTTTCCCATCAGCCTGCCTTGATTGAAAACAGAACAGCTGTGATGATTTAATTTACATGTTAATAACCAACAGGCCTGACAATAAACGCCTTTTTATCGCCGCTTACATCTCCTCCCTACAGAGGGAGGGTAGAAAGAGGGGAGTAGTGAGGGAATGAGGAGCTAGTAATTAATTGTTTTAAGAGATTCTATTAAAATACAATTTTGTGCGATAAATGAATGTGGCCTTGCTGCAGACAGAGGAAGAAGAGAATGTAAAAAAATGAGATGCATTATCATGTACATACTAAACTTCTCTAAATATGCTAAATAAGATTTAAGATGGGGGAAGACCCCCACACACAGAGAAAGTCATGATAATGCATGTTATTAAGGGAAATAAATAGAGACATTTGCTAATTTAACAAAAACTCTAACAAAGACAAATGTCTTTATCATCTTCTTTTGTTCTCTCCAGATACACATTTAGCAATGTGTTATTAAAGGAAATAAACAGAAACTTTTGCTAATCTGTAGACAAAGAAAGATGAAAATATTTTTACTAATGTCTATCAATCCTTGCAATGAATAGGACCGCTGAAAGAACGAGTGAAGGAGAGAGTTACGTACCACATCAGGATTTTTTTTTTTATGCAAATGAATTGAGTTTGCCATTGTAGATTAATTGCACATTGATGCTTTTTTTTGCATATCCAGATTTTATTCAGATGGGTTTTGAAAGTCTGGACAACTAAAAAGGAGGTGGTTTGAAATGCGATTCCAATAAGATTTTTACAGATGCGTCTCAGTCTGGATGCTCAGGCTGTTTAAAACAGATTTCAAATTGTCTTTTGCATCACTCCTAATCCAACACACAACGACACATAAAAACCGGTCATGGAAATGCTGGAAATATTGATACATTCATATTCATATATACCAGTCTCCTCCATTGCTGAGTTTTTCTTGTGTCCCCTATTTGGAGAATGAGATGATGCACTTCCATTTTTCCTGCATCAGTTTTGAAAGCCTATGTCTTATTAGACCACTTGCAATCAATAGTGCGGACAATCTGCCTGAAAAGATCTGATTTGAGAAAAAATCTGATTTGACTGCAGCCTGAATATAGCCTAAGAAACACTGCAGCAGGTGTACATTTAAAAGTATGCCCATCTTCCTGCCTTATTTGTAGATGAAATTCATTGTTTGATCCTTCTTCGTAACGTTTACATTAGCTACGTTTTTAACTCATGTTGCCAGATAAAAAAAGCCTATATGCCTTACTTTGTGTATGTCAAAAATCTAGGAGAACATTATTTCTGTGGATTTTCACAAATTGTTTTGTTTGAGGAGAAAAATGAAAATATAGCCTTTAGTTATGGTTTTCAATTTTGTTAATTTGATTTAGTTTAGGTGGTTTTCTGTAATCTATTTGGCAAGCTTTATCGTTATTCCGCTTGGGCGAGCACTTCCAAAACAGCTCAAGCGTTATGTTTACCTCAAATAACAAGGTTATATATATATATGTATGTTAATATTAAGAAACAAATCCCCTCACTCATCTTCTCAAATGACTTGGGTATTGCAAAGCACATTTTTATGTGGAGCACATGCCGCTGCTGCTGCATGCACCAGTATCTTGGAGGGTTTGGTAATTTACACACAGAAGCGCCTATTGACAGAGAAGAAGGGGGATAATAACGTTGTCATATAATTATTTAATATGAATTTGTTTGAAATAATAAAATATTGCTAAACACCTGAAACGAAGAGTGATTGGCATATTATAAAATAATTCGGGTCTTGGGTCCATTCAGTAAAAGCACATTTATTTTAAATTACCTGAGACCCAAGGCTTCTAATATCAGACCCGACCCATGTCTGAGGCACTCATCAAAGTTTTGGACCATAACCCGCTCAGGTTTTTCAGATTCAATTGGACCCTTGAAGACTTCTAGTATATAAGATTTTTTTAATGTTAAAATACATTCTCTTTTACAGTTTATTGTTCATTGACTACTATTAGTATACCATTTATGGGTTAATCTCCCCCAAAGGTGTAAACACCTCCCAGGCACCATCAAAACATTAATAGCAGTCTGCTCAGATCCATCAATCTCTTTTCAGCTCAACCTATAGCGTGAGTTTGGGGCGTGGCTACTGTAGCAGGCGGAGCCAGAGGGTGTTTAGTCATTGTTGGAACATGACTGATGCGTTACATGGGAAAATAAATGTAGTTTCGATTACAGAAGTGCAAGCCAAAAATTCACTGCATTTAGACATTCAAGATTAAACTGGTCACACAGCGAAGCTACGCACTACAACTTGCTCTTCAATATAAAATCATCATGCACCCGTTCAAAATGAATATAATGTTTCAGCTTATATGGTTTACTTGGACATATAAAGTGTGAACAGCCTCAAATAGTTGTGGCTCGTCATGTCAAAAATGTGCCCAGTACAGATACATAGGATGGGATTATTATAAGCAAGGCGCTCACGTTTGCTCTAGTCCGTGTATTACTCAATTGTTTACTCATGACTCATAGAAACACAGCTAAACGAATTCCTAATATGTTGGACCTTCTATTGAAAGGCAACTGAAAGACATGACTTCACAACAGATAGGGGATGTCCAATGCAGGAAAGGGGTGTTTGTAATACAGGTCCTTCTCAAAAAATTAGCATATTGTGATAAAGTTCATTATTTTCCATAATGTAATGATAAAAATTAAACTTTCATATATTTTAGATTCATTGCACACCAACTGAAATATTTCAGGTCTTTTATTGTTTTAATACTGATGATTTTGGCATACAGCTCATGAAAACCCAAAATTCCTGTCTCAAAAAATTAGCATATCATGAAAAGGGTCTCTAAACGAGCTATTAACCTAATCATCTGAATCAACTAATTAACTCTAAACACCTGCAAAAGATTCCTGAGGCTTTTAAAAACTCCCAGCCTGTTTCATTACTCAAAACTGCAATCATGGGTAAGACTGCCGACCTGACTGCTGTCCAGAAGGCCATCATTGACACCCTCAAGCCAGAGGGTAAGACAGAAAGAAATTTCTGAACAAATAGGCTGTTCCCAGAGTGCTGTATCAAGGCACCTCAGTGGGAAGTCTGTGGGAAGGAAAAAGTGTGGCAAAAAACGCTGCACAACGAGAAGAGGTGACCGGACCCTGAGGAAGATTGTGGAGAAGGACCGATTCCAGACCTTGGGGGATCTGCGGAAGCAGTGGACTGAGTCTGGAGAAACATCCAGAGCCACCGTGCACAGGCGTGTGCAGGAAATGGGCTACAGGTGCCGCATTCCCCAGGTCAAGCCACTTTTGAACCAGAAACAGCGGGAGAAGTGCCTGACCTGGGCTACAGAGAAGCACCATCACTGACTGTGGGTACTTGACACTGGACTTCAGGCATTTTGGCATTTCCTTCTCCCCAGTCTTCCTCCAGACTCTGGCACCTTGATTTCCGAATGACATGCAAAACTGAGCAACAGTCCAGTGCTGCTTCTCTGTAGCCCAGGTCAGGCGCTTCTGCCGCTGTTTCTGGTTCAAAAGTGGCTTGACCTGGGGAATGCGGCACCTGTAGCCCATTTCCTGCACACGCCTGTGCACGGTGGCTATTACGGTTTTATTAAAACAATAAAAGACCTGAAATATTTCAGTTGGTGTGCAATGAATCTAAAATATATGAAAGTTTAATTTTTATCATTACATTATGGAAAATAATGAACTTTATCACAATATACTAATTTTTTGAGAAGGACCTGTATATGCTTTATTTTTGTAATTCTGCTAAGTGCCACTAGTGTCACAGAAACTACAAGCCTTACGTTTAAATAAAGGCATCCACTCACTACAATATAATCAGGCCGATTTTGCGCCCAATTCTCCCTTCCCACAATCCTAGGTAAAGTCACAAATCACGATTATCTTGATGGTTCTACTGATTATCTTATCAGATTATCTTATCAGATTTTCCTGTGGTGTGAGGCATGTTTAAGAGTGATTGGATCTGAATCGAAACATTTATTTATGATCAGAAATCCTGTTGAGTGGGGGAAGCCCAGAGGACAAACGCGCGCACACTTTTTAGATTGTCACAATCAGAAAGCAAACTGATGGAAGACTTCATCCAAACCTCCCCCTCCTCCTTTTTCTTGATTTACCCCGAAAGAATGGAAGTGAAATGTGACAACATGCCCCATAGGTGGGGTACATTGTAACATGTGAGGGGCACATTGTAACATCACCATATGACAGCTTAAAATGCTATCTGATCTAATAAAAAAAAAATTCAAGTCAAACCAAAATATTTTCTTAATAAAATACAATTATTAACTTTTTCATATAAAATAATGGAATTTTTTAATAATTAAAAATAAACTAATTTTTGAGTTTGACAACAAACACCCCGGAAAACACAGCTATACAGCATAGTTCAAAACAAAATAATAATTAATCATTTCTGAACATTGACTCTCATTCTTTATTTACATGTTTCTCATGTTTTCTCAATAGAATTCATAAAAGTATAGAACATAATAGCATATTTCTAATAGGGGCACATTGTAACGCAGTGTTACAACATGCCCCAACTGCACAACTGCGGTTTAAACCCTGCTAGTGTCTTCTGCTAGTTAGCGAAGCATTAAAGAACTACATCAACTGTTAAACAACAGATTGGAGATTAAAATAATATCAGATTTCTCTCATTTTAAATAAACACAAAAAATAGAGATGAAAAATTAACTTAAGTATGTACTTTTGCTGTGGTTAAATAAATATTCAGTGATATCTTACAAAGATTTCTGAATTTTGGCGCAATTTTTCTCTATATAGTGGCAACTAGTAAATACACCAAGTTTCGTCATGCTGGCATGTGTGGAAGTATTTAAAACAAGTGCGTTACAACCAACGCTATCTCACGACCAATTCATACGAATTTGTACGAGTGATTAAAAGGTGGCTAATTCGTACGAATTCGTACGAATTTGTACGATTTGTCTAAACCCACGTGATGGGTAGGTTTAGGGGCGGGGTCAGGGGTATGTCATTCGTACGAATTCATACGAATTGGGCAACTCGTAAAATATGTACGATTTAGCAAAAATCGCACTAATTCATACGAGTGAGGTCGTACGAATTGTTACGAATTAGCCACATCGTAAAATTCGTACGAATTGCCGTGAGATCGGGTTGGTTACAACTAGCCCCGCGTTACGTTGTGCCCCACGCTCCCCTTTAAATGTGGCAAGGGTGTAGAGTTACATTCTAGCTATATTAAGGCATGAATAATTTTTTTCACTATGTCATTTTGGAGATTAAAGATGAGTTTTAAGTGATACAATTATTGATTACAAGGGGACTTTAACAAGTTATCGTATATTGCATTTTTCTTGAATATTGTGCAGCTCTACATTTTAAGCAAATCAACCTACAAATGGCTTATAGTGTTTGTGCATAGGGTTTAAAAAAATATTTAAAGATGAAAAAAATACACACTTCCCCTTTAAATTAATTACCATTAAAAAAAATGTAAGTGCTGTGAAATTCCTAAGACACTCAAGTGAATAAGATAGACCAAACACTAGATGAGTACGAAATATCTTCTTTTCTTATAATTCCTCAAACAGTTCAACAGAGAAGCAAAACAATTCCCCTTCTATGAAGACTTGCAGATCTTTTTTTCCAAAGTGTTTGCAGTCAGCTTCGCCGCAGCTCCTTCCCTGTTGCTCACCCTTCCTACGCACTTCTGCCATGGCACTGTGGGTGCAGAGGGAGAGAAAATGGAAGCACAGAGAAGGCAAATTGTTTGTGCTGTGGGCCTTGACAGCAGTGTGGTGTGGCCTCAGTATTAGCTAAGGATAAAGGTAATGGGATTTGTGGTGTGAAAATGGCATGTCACAGGTTGCTGTTGATGAGAGATCCGTAGCGGAAAATACATGCCTTTAAGAGCTGATAAATATCTGGGAGGGAACGAGAAAAGATGGGAACACAAGAGATAAGAAAAGGTGATCCATGTAGAAGCTCGTCCAAAATGAAAGTCTATGCTGCTATTTTCGAATTGAATATAAGCAGAGAAATGAGATTTGTGGGATTTTGCAAAAAGGAAGATAATATGTTGAATTATGGTCTGTTTTTTAGACAAAGCTATAGCAAGTTGGGGGTAGCAGGAGAAAAAAAAAACCTTAGGAGAAAGCAGGGCCATCTTAAAGTAAGAGAGAGGACAGTTTAGGAGACTGTTTGATCGTGTGCAAAAAAAAAATATATATATATTTATATATATAAACAGCTGCAATGTAATGGGAAAAAAAGAGCTTATTATTGTAAAAGCTCATTATGATTTTGAAAATGGGTAAAATTAGTAGAGTTACTACTTTAAGATATTTTCTACCCAACAGTCATAAGGGAGAATATATAATGACAAAAAGTTTTGGTTGAACTATTCCTCTATTAAATATTTTAGGAGGGTCTATTTTTTACGAGTGCAACATAGTCTCATCAGTGATTCTCAGTGAAGAAATGTCATCTGCAGTTGTGTTTGAATTGTGCTGTTTATCAAAAAAAAGAAATAAAACAAGGCAAGAAGAAAATAGTAATCACATCATGTGTGCTTGTGATATAGGCCACATACATATTCAATGGAAAAATGGAAGTCAGTATGTCAAGTAAAGGTATCTGGTGTCAGTGAATTCACCAGAAGATCCTGTAAATCTCAGGGATGAGCATCTTGACGTATCAGCTGGCTTCTCATAAACAGCCTGAGAGCTCTAATAGTGTGAATAGGTTATTTTTGGAGCCTGACTAAAATGCTAGAAGAACTCAACTGACAAGCTTTGACTAGAGAAAGAAAATGAGCTGGGAAGCAAAAAAAAGTAGACAGAAAAGATGGCCAGAAAGGTTTAAATAAATCCCACGAAAAGAGGCAAAGTGGCCAGGTGAGAGATCGAAAGATAGAAAGAAGGAAGTAGCAAATAACTTGACTAGATAGAATGACGGTGGTTGTGTTTGAAATCACCCCATACCATCTTTCACTATTCCCTACATCACTCCACTAATATAGGTCACTTGAAGGAGTGAATGAAAACGAATGAATTTTGAGACTGAGGGAGCCAGACGGGATGCCGCTTTTGCATAAATTGTGCTCACTGTTTAATAATCATTTGAAACTTAGCAAACGGGCAGCTCCAGTAGTTAATGAAAAGATTTATCTTGAAATCTGTCATGGAAATAAACTTTAATTAAACAATTTAATAATCACTTAAAAAGCAATTTATGCCTGAATGCTATTACGCTGTAGCCACATTGGACCAATCGTTTGGAAAATGAATGAATGGATGATTCAGCTGCAGGCGCCACCTTCTGGTCAGACGTGGGAGTTTATACGGTGCGCGACTCTCATAGTGCATTATGGGTATTCTTTAGCCATTGAGCGTACAGTTGTACATAAGTTGTACACTTGTTGTTGTGCATTGTGGGATTGAAAGAGTGCACTCGAAAATGTCCACTGGTTTCTGACCAGGCCAGTAGTTTGTGATGTCACTTTGTAAAGAAACACTACTGACTGAACTATAAACTGAACATGTAGTACTCATGTGCATGACGTCACTGTTTTTACAAATTGCTTTTTTGTAGTTTACACAGAGACAATAACGGTATTTTTTTTTTAACTTGTACTTTAAAACACCCAAAACGGCCAAAATGCATAAAAAGTTTTCCGTTTTTAGTTGAAAACGGTGCCGTGTAAACAGCCCATATGGCATGGTTCACACTAAGCAATCTTCTTGAGAAAACACCAGGCTTTGTGTGTCTTTTTAATTAAAATGGCACCTGTGCAACCCATTCTTCAATCTCATCTTGTCAATTGACCAATTACCTTTAGAGAACACAGAGGTTTACTCACTTTATCCAGGCTGGCCAGTCAATAACCACTCTGTATTTTTAATAAAATTCAATACAGTTTTGAAAGTACACATTATTAGCTAATTCAGATTGTGTTTGTCTATAATTGTGACTTAGATCAGTGGTTCCCAACCTTGGTCCTGGAGTACCCCAATGCACATTTTGGATGTCTCTCTTATCTGACACACCCACTCTTATCTTGAAGTCTTTTCTATGAGCTGATGCGTTGAATCGAGTGTGTTTGATTAGGGCAGTGGTTCCCAAAAAAAGGGCACGCCAAGGTTAAGGGATAGTGTACAGTCAGCATATTGTTATGCAAAAGAAACCTCTTCAGGGTGATACAAGACCCAACTGCGTAATTAGCTATCCTGTAATTATCCCGCTTATTATGTGGCTACTTGAGACATAAGTAAAAAAATTGAATGCAAAATATTAATTTGACATACTACCTCAAGATGACCCAGTACTCTCTTGAGCAGTCTATTATGGTAGCCCTGTTTGTGCTAAATAGAGTGGCATGACACCTTTGCCATTGATATGTTTATAAGCAACTGAAAAAAGCACAAATGTCAGGGCATGTCAAAACATCTCAAGGACCCCAAAAACACCTTAGACCCCAGAGGGTTAAATGTAAATATTAAATGATCATGTCAGATGTATTTGTGATTCTATGGTATGTTTTATCCATCCATTCTTAAAACCATTTGACCTTTCTCTAATCAATTGTCCAAAGAACAATATCCTGTTCCTTCATGCCTAACTGGTCAACATCAACAAATGACATTGCCCTGCTTTTTATATATCACAGGTGTCCATTATTATGAGAACAACATATTATTTAATAAGATTTAAATACCTTTTGTAGTATGTGGATGGGGTCTTAATAAATTCACAGTATTGCCTACTTGGAAATGAACACACACACACAAATATATTTTAGGTAATAAAGCTGACAAAAGTGTGTATTTTTATGCATATCTGAAATATAGTATAATGAGGGATTATAATAAATGGGCATAATAAACTGGCATTTTTTAAAATCCCAGTCCATCTCCATTACACCCACCCACATAAATAAAGCCAATAGTTTCAAATAGTTTTCCACCGCTCCAGTTCTTCACCAGACAAACCAGAATTATATTTCTTTACCCATAATTAACTCACCATTCCTTATACGACACGCTGCATTGATCATCAACCCAATTACATTTAACAATGAATGATATCTTGTAAAAAAAATTGGATATTTAATGAAGATATCGTGTTTTGATTCTTACCGTCAATTAGGGTTGTTATCGGCTGTTACGATGGGTTTGTATTTAGTGATGGTGTGATGTGCTGCAATTAACAGTTATACATACACTATTGTGTGGCGTCTCATCTAAAGCACTCATCAAACATCGGTATCCGTTACATTTGAATCGATTGGAAAGGGAAACTGATGATTGGTAAAGTAGTGCTGGATTGGGCGAGTGAGTTGTGTAGTGAGTTTTCAACAGGGGGTTGTCAGTCCTCTGCCAAGTGACAGGCTTACTCACCTGAAGGAATTTCCCAGCATCCTTTTTGTCGCCCCCCTGTAAAGGCATACTAATTGCCACCCCACTGTCATTCCCACAAACTCAAAAGCATAAATAACAGATGCTTCCCAACAGTCACATCTACAGACTTAAGTCAAGAAATTTAATTTCTATGCCACGATTTTATTTTGCATTTAAAATGCATTTTAATCCAGAGACTGTTATCAATCCAGATTACCTAGTGAGAGTTACTGCAGTTATAAGATTAGTAAATGGTGTGATAAAACAGAGTATAACATTTATTGTGAGTTTTAATAAATCCTTGGACCAATACTGATATATGGTTGTGGTCTGGCCAATCACAGTTTTCCTTATAAAACTTTAATCCTATGACAATTTATTTTTATAGGTTGTGTATCTTGTCCATGCGATCACTGTGATCCGATCAAGCAGATTGGATTATCAGCCAATCAGGATACGGTTTACGTTTTACGTTAACCTCTTAAGTTGATGAACATGAAAAATCATGAAAGAAGGGTAGAAACCTCAGTTTGTTTTCATGCCAAGAGTTCAAAAGATAGCATCCATTCAATTATTTTAGAAAAAAAGGTCTGAAATTTTTATAAATATAAAGAAAAAAAATATAGATTCACCATCTGTGAGGTGGCAGGAAGCTATAACGCTGACTTGTTCTTTTTGTGTTTCTTAGAGGTTGAATTCATATCAAAATCTGCCAAACTTCTCATATTACTTCTGAATAGGATGTCTACTTCATAAATTGTATGAAAATTGTGGAAATAATGGTTCAGATCACTCAAAACACATATGCAAATGGAGGCGCCCTTATATGGGCAGTAATGGAGTTTGGTCGTGCCCTAGTGGAAGCGTTCGGTACTGCGCCCAAACACACTCTCACTGAAAGCTCATTTTTTTGATATATCAACCTAAAATTTGAAACAAAACTTGTTCAGATTTCTGGCTTTGATTTTTTTGCAGTTTTACTGTGCGTTCACACCGGACGCGAATAGCGCGACAAATTCGCGTCTGCCGCGTCTAGTTTGACGCTTGACCACTTTGTGTTAATTCGCGCGTCAAGAGTGAAACTGACGCGCGTAAAAACAGAAGTTTGAAGCGAAATTTACGCGCGTCACGCGCGTCAGAGGCGAAAAGTTTCAAACCCCGTTGGCGGCCATCTTTTTACAAGATGTCTGTTGTTGATCGGTCATTTATCGTGAGAGTCACCGCTCTGTATTTGCTCTGGAGAGCAGAACAGCGACGTAGGGATCATCATCGCCGTATTTGGGTCCACCAGACCCTTCGGAGGCGAACCCAGTTCGGCGAGTTTCACCGTTTGCTCAAGGAGCTGCGCCTGGATGACGGCCGCTTTCAGCGGTACTTCCGCCTCTCCCGTGCCCAGTTCGATGACCTGCTGTCCCGCATCGGAGCGAGGATCACCCTCCAGGACACCAACTACAGGCGCTCTATCCCGGCTGCGGAGCGCCTGTCCATCTGTCTTCGGTTAGTAAAATGTATTTGATATTTTAAATACAGTATATTCAATATGCTAACATATGCTATCAATGTTTTTTTTTTAACTGTGTTCGGATACCACTGTTGGCGCTCTTTTTAGTGATAACGTTACTCAGTTAACTGACATAAATATTCTCTTGGCAGACGTGATACTGTACATGTTTCTCTGTATAAACACTGTGATCTTTCTAGTGATTCTGAGTTAACTGCTATAACCTAGACATTAAGATATTCTTGGCATGCGTGATATTGTCATGTTTCTCTGTATAAACAGTAATCTTTCTAGTGATACTGAACCTAGAAATTAAAATATTCTTGGCATACGTGATACTGTCATGTTTCTCTGTATAAACACAGTAATCTTTCTAGGGATACTGAGTTAACTGCTATAACCTAGACATTAACCTAGAAATTAAATATATCTGTAAGCAATATGTAGTGCTTGATTATTGTCTATATGTAGTGCTTGATTATTGCCATTTTAATTTACCATAAACCATTTAATAGTATACCTGTTGATTGTATAGTTTAATATGTAACTACAAGTGTACTTGTAATAATATTTATAACAATGTTTTCTAGGTTTCTTGCCACTGGGGACTCATTCAGGACGATAGCGTCCAGCTACCGGGTTGTTGTCTCCACAGTATGCCAGATCGTCGCCCAGGTAGTGGCTGCCATCTGGGACTGCCTTGTGGAGGACTACATGGCTGTTCCCACCACAGATGACTGGAGGTCCATTGCCGAGGGATTTCAGGAGCGGTGGAACTTCCCTCTGTGCTGTGGAGCGGTGGATGGGAAGCATGTGGTGATCAAGGCACCCCCCAACTCAGGATCCCAGTTCCACAACTACAAGGGAACCTTCTCTATCGTTCTCCTTGCAGTTGTGGATGCGAAGTATCGCTTCCGGGTGATTGATGTTGGGGGATACGGCAGGACCAGTGATGGTGGGATTCTTGCCAACTCCACCTTTGGACAGGCTCTCCGGGCTGGCACACTTCATCTTCCTCCTGACCACCCTCTACCTGGTGCTGAAGACAGAAGACCCCAGCCCCATGTCTTTGTGGCTGATGAGGCGTTCCCGCTGCGGAGGAACCTCATGCGGCCCTTCCCTGGACGCACCCTTCCTCCAGAGAGGCGTGTCTTTAATTACCGCCTCTCCAGCGCCAGGCTGGTGGTGGAGAACGCCTTTGGCATCCTCTCGTCACAGTGGAGGTTGTACCGCCGCCTCATCGAGGTCCACCCTGAAGTTGCGGAGAACTGTGTGAAGGCAACGTGTGTTCTCCACAACTTCATGAGGTATTCGGAAGGGAGAGAGGCACCTGCTGTGAGGGGCGCGGGACATGCTGGAGAGGAGCCACTGCCAGGTCTGGGTCGGGTTGCGGCCAACAACTCCTCCAGAGAAGCACTCCAGGTGAGGGATGCTTTCATGGCACACTTCTCAGCGGAGGGAGCAGTACCATGGCAGCCGACGGAGTAGCATTTGAAGTCCTCCTCATGACTTCCCCACAACGGCTCTTTTAAGAGCCACCCACAAACCTATAAAGAGCATAACTTTCTAAAAACTGTTTTCTTCCATTGTTATATTTAGTATTTTTTTCCAGGTTGTCAGCATCAGTTCCAGGCTGTCAGGTCCACAACATGCACATGTATTAAGTATTTTTTTTAATAAATAAAATGGAGCCAGCCTCCAAAAGTAATTAACCTGTCATTTTTTTTCCCCTCACTCAACACCATTGAGCCACTTTTATACACTAAAATATGTTGGTTGTCTTTACATTACAATGATGTTTCATATAATCTATATTTAGATATGGACTAAATAACATTCAATACAAAATTAATACGTCTCGTATATAAATAATGAAGTTATGTGATAAAAGATTTGCTTTGTTATGCATAGAACCACACCAGGCATTTAGTCAAATTGCAAAATAATTTATTAAGGCCAATGAAATAAAATCAATATGAACAGAAAAATAATGTGCAAACTATAGAGACAGTAATAAAAAGGACCTCGCTTGGAAGGTGGAAAAGCCACAGGGAACAACATGTAGGAGAAGAGGAAGGAGGGCGTTCTGCGTTTCCTGCAAAGCCTGCTGCCTCATTTTTTTGCTCCAAATTTAGCACAATGGTGCTGTTTTCCATTAATAATTTGTAAATTTTAAATTTAATGTTTTCTTTCAGGTGAGGCGGCATGCTCTGTAAAAAAGGCAGAAGGCCGAGGAGGAAGTGTTCGTCTGCGGACAGTGGCGGTGGTGTTGGAGGTCGCGCCGGAGGTTGCGCCTGAGTTTGCGCCAGAACAGCATGAAGTTGCTGTTCCACCTCTGACGGACCATCCTGTGACCGCTCACAGGGCCGCCGACGGGCTCTCCTCCTCTGTTGGCCTGTGAAATAAAAAAATACAACACACGGTGCAATGAGAAGGCAGAAAGATGATACCTGATTTTCAAGTTCACAGTGAAAAAATTCAATTTAAAAACAACATTGTCTAGATTTTGTGAGAATAATATCTGTGCCTGTGTGAGTGAAATAGACAGTGCTTAAATGCACGTGTGATATTGTTTTGAACTTCCTTTAACAATTAAGTAATTAAAGTTATACTTCAGACATATACATATATAAACATGCAAATGAACAGTAACTAAAAAGTATGTATGCAGATGATTGGTTGCATAGATTGCAATGGATTTGTGTCTGCATTTACAAAAACAATGATTATTAGTAAGGGGACTAATGTTTTGTGCACGTAACATGTTGAAATATTGTTTGTACTATTGCCTTCACCCACCTGTAGATTCAGCAGCAGGGGCTGAGGGACCAGGGACTGGGGAGACAGGAGAAGAGGAGGGGGTTCTTTGACCACCCTCTCTCTGATCAAATGGCTCTGTCAAGACAATATTAAATGTTAATACATTGGTTACAATGGACGTTGGTAACAATACTCAGAGAGATTACATTTCTTCCTCTGTAAACATGACAGCATATATGCCATGTAATTTGGGTTTATTGGAAACACACCTATCACTGTCTCCCCTGATGGTTCTCCTAGGTGTCCCTGGTCCTCGAGGTGGTCGTCCTCTCTGATCTGGGCCTCGACCCCCTCCATATTACTTGTTGTCTCCCTTGGGGTGATGAAGGGGTCGAGGAATCCCAAAATCTGAGCAAATTTCCACCTCTTCCCAGACCCTGCTGCTGACCCACTCCTCTTGTCGGTCTCCTTCCTCTTTTCCTTCAGGTATGTGTCCCTGAGGCTTTTCCACTTTTTACGGCAGAAATCCTCTGAATAAACACATTATCTTGTTAGCGAAAATTAGTTGTATATTTTAGCAGGAAAATATTTGTAAAATAGCTGCTAGCTGGTTAGTAGGTCAATAAAGTGACTCAAAAGTAAAATTTTGTACATCTTAAACTTACCAGGTTGTAAAATCTCCTCACTAATCCTCTTCCAAGCGAGGTCCTTTTTACTCCTGTCTCGATAAAAGTACGACGTTGAGTCGTAAATCTCCGGGTATCCGCTCACAGCTAAAATTAAGTTCTCCTCCATTTCGAATGAGTGAATTCGAGCGGGAGTTTATTATGTCACGTTGCCACGTGAAGCAAGCAGGCTCCTGATTGGTTAACGTGGCGCGAATTGACGCAGAAGTTCAAATTTTCAACTGGGGCGGCAGACGCGAATTCGCGTCAAACGCGAGAATGCACAAAAAGCACTACATAAAACATTCGCGAGGCGTATTCGCGTCTACCGCGCCGCGCTCTACGCCTCATTCGCGCCGCAGGAATTTTTTACGCGCGTAACGCGTCTTTGCATTGACTTAACATTGAAATCACTCGCGCCTGACGCGCTGTTCGCGTCCGGTGTGAACGCACCATTAGAGTCGCCCAGGTTTTGAAAATATATATTTTATATAAAATATGAATAATTACATTTTTTACATTGTACATTTTTATAAACTCAAACTTCTATAACTTTTTTCTGTTTCACTTTCTTAATTTATTTCTACAAAATTTCGTATTTCTTACTTCTACAAAAATCTGCCAAATGTCTTCTTTAAAACGAGACCAATCTTACGTCTATATTCCAAAGCATTCTTGAATTACAACCATTTAAGTTCGAAATGTGCATTTTCATTCAAAAAAGGGGGGTGACACTTAACAGGTTAAGATTAGGCTTAAATTTAAACATGTAAACATCAAGTGGCTTCTGTATATGGATAACTGTTTGGATCTGTTTCCTGCGCAATAATTAAAATAAGTCTGTAATGGAAAAATGGCCCAGATGCAAAGGGTTTCTTTTAAAAACAAATTTTCACAGGTCTACACATTTCAAATATCATAAAACAAGGAGTAGGAGGTTGCAAATAATAAAACATTTCAAAGATTCCATGATTGAAATGGCAAAAAGAGACATATGGGTCCGAAATCGTTGCCAGATGTGGTGGGAAAATTACACATCCTTTATAGTCAATGAATGGCTGTACAACGTTCAGGTACGAAAGCAAACTTTCAACCAAATATGCGATCAACTCCATTCACTGTGATTTTGCCGTGTAAGATATGTTCCTGGATCAGTATATTTTGTTGATCCTGGAACAACATTCTTGTCCTTAATAAAGTTCATCCTAATCCTAACCCTACCCCTAAACCTAACCCATAACTTATACCTAAAATCAGAGGGATATGATAGGTGAATAACACTGATGTAGAAGCACCCAACCTTAGTTGTAAGCCTAAACTTGACATAAACTGTAAACTTATCCCTCAAAACTGTTTGGTTGATTGTAATGTTGTTTCAGGAACAACAAGGATGTTGATCCAGGATCATGTTGTACTATGACCTCGATTGACTCTCAAAAACACCCAGCTATGTGCTGTGACTCCCGTGAAGTCATGACGGTGACCTGTGAATGCAGATACGATGGCTAGATTGCATTTACATTATCCAATCATAATGCATCCTGGTTTACCTCTGTACCAGAACACACAGGTCGGATAACATTCCAATATTCATAAACAAGTTTACGTGTTCGTGTGTATGTGGATAACATCCGGATACAGCTCACATGTTGATTCCAAGTGTAAACGAGCCCCCCCCACACACACACACACACACACAACAGCTAAATACTGCTTTCACCCCTAGAGCGTGCATGACTACTTATATTTAATAATCAACTTGGCTTCCTTAAAAGTAGTTGGCTAGTCGGCAGGTCAAAGTTAACCTTATGCAAATGGTTCATTATACGTAAAATGTCATACAAATTGTGTTACTTTTACACTAACCCTAACTATTACACCAAATGCTCTAAATTGTAAAAAAAGAAAAAAAAAGAAAAAAAAAATTAGGTTTCTGAACATATTTGATCAAATTCTTCTTTTCTTTCAGCATTGCCCTCAGCAGGGCACCACACTACGGTCTATGTGACCTTTCTCAAAACCTCACCTGACGTTGCCTCCAGTCTAAAGCTTGAGCATTCATAACTGAATGCACAGATATACCTGTCACTCACTTACCATGTCATCTCAGTGAAGGAAACTGACCATCATGTGCGGTCAAGCTCAGCTTCAGTGCCCAAAGACATGTGGAGCTCTTGATGAACCATTCAGTTTTATACTTGTCAGATGCTTGAAATGAACACTTTTTGATTTCTCCTTGAGTCATTTTGGAGACTGCAACAAATCTGTATGCAGTAAATGGAAGTATATACTAGGTACACTGAGTATACTAGTATCTTCTTTACAGAAGCTGGATGTCAAGCTCCACCCATGGCTCTGCAGTGAGCAGCCTTGCAGTTTTTGGACTGTTTTGAAGGTGACCTGCCCATTCCTAATTTTATGCACAAACATCCTGAGTAAGACACACCTGTGAGTCTCCAGGCAATCTGAGAGCATCGGTGGTCTCTCTGTTTTCATGATTTACTTCTTCCATCTGTGTTTGTGCTGGGGTGCTATGAGATTAGTCTACAGAATGCCAGGGAAAATAACTCACCCCTTATTTTTATTTTTCACTTTCTCTCCTCATCTTTCTGTCTTTCTGAGTATGTGTTGAAGGGTTTGGATATCTTGTATTATTCATGAGGTCTTATTGCTTTGCATTTTTTACTCCCCATAGCCATTCAAATTTTATTTTATTCTATTTGGGATATTTATTTTCATCTATCTTCATTTATCTCTGTAGACTGTGGGTGTGCTGGTGTAACACACAACCACTACAAAATAATCTGACACATTGCCCCATCTGAGCTTTACTCTGCAAAAATTTGCACAGAAATATTATGCTTCATTTTCACTTCACCCAAAGTATACTTCACCTTTGACATGAATACTAGCTTATATGTTTTATCACAAAAAATGTTTATTTCTGTTTATGCATTGCATTGGTAAATTAAGACTAATGGTCAACTAACATTGTTCCACTTAGCATTGTAGAAAAGGAAATGGACTCTTATTAGTTGTTAGGGAATTATTAACGGTCATTGCTTTGTCCCACCCCTAGAGTTTGCTCTCCATATCCCTGTAATAATGTGACGATTTAATATTTGTTCAAGCATAAGATCTGCAATAAAACAGAGAAAGCTTTAGTTATAGCCATGCAAAGTTGAAATAGTCTAAAGTTAATAAGGCAAAAAACAAAACAAAAAACCGAACATACAGAAACTGACCAAAAGCTGCAACTTTTTAAGTCACAGATTCATACACAGGATATCCTAAGCAGCAAATCCTAATCCTAATCCTATCAGATTAAAGTTTCTCAGTAGACAGAAAAGACTTGTGTCTTATTCCCTTCCTACGTTCGTCTTTTTTTTTTTTAGCTATTTCATCTACAGTACTTATACTTTTGAGCGTGCAGCAGAAGAGTAGGCAAGCTCTAGGGCACACTACCCTGTCCTAACACTCCACATTGTATTTAATGCAATAGTTGCTACTTCAACAATTTTTATACCATATTACAGAGAAAACAAGTAGCACGTTGATAGGCTAGCTGTGGGTCTTTAATGCAGTGAACTTATAGCATTTATCATTTAATGGACACACATATCTGTTTTGCCAATGTGCTGTTCGATTATAACCTTTTCATTGTGTCTCTACTTAACCATTGGTCTCACAAACATCCAGCATGTTATAGTTCTTTGTGTATGCATGTGTAACCAATAGCTTCTCCAAAGTGCAGTAGGTTGTGGGCAATATCAGTCGTTAGAATGTGCATGGATCCTCATTCCTCACTTCAAAAATCTACCAGAAATAGTAGCCCATCTGGGGACTTTTGGTATTTTCTTTTCAACATAATATGCTTTGGAAAAACGTATTCTACACACTGTGAGTGGGACGCAGGGATTGAGTCCTGGTGATGGGGTGATTTGGAAAATCATTCCACTGCGCTTCTTTTCCATTGTTTTTCAATGTAAACACACACTAGACGGACATCTTTAACTGTTGCGCTCGCATCTTTTGCAGCATCTTGCGCATGACGTGTCTCTCTAGAGCAGGGTTCCTCAAACTCGGTCCTGGAGGGCCACTGTCCTGCAGAGTTTAGCTCCAACCCTGATCAAACACACCTACCTGTGAGTCTCTAGTGATCCTGAAGACCTTGATTAGCTTGCTCAGGTGTGTTTGATCAGGGTTGGAGCTAAACTCTGTAGGACAGTGGCCCTCCAGGACCGAGTTTGAGGAACCCTGCTCTAGAGTCTAGACCTTGCACTTTTACTCATTCCACTGACCTGCGTCTCTCGTTTAACAGCAAAAACGCAAAAAACATGTTCTGTGAGTAGCAGCCCTAAGACTGTGTGACCGCAAGGGTTCTGCCCTGACAGTCTTGTCAGTCTGGACTCTGTTCAATGTTTCCTTGTTTGTCTTGAGCCTGAGCACATGGCTTTGTCTTTGTTTGTGTTGGCCATTTGCTCCTCTTGTCCCGCCTCCTTGTTTCCCGTTACCACGCCCCCTTGTTTAGTCCACGTCTAGTCCTCATTCACTAATTGTGCTCACCTGCTCCTCGTTTGCTCTGGTCCCTTTATATTGTGTCTCTTTCCCGCATGTCCTTGCTGGTTTGTTTTATGCGTTGTCTGCATTCATTGGGTCTCATTCATGAAACATTCGTAAATATACGAGTAAATATGCGAGTGATTAGCACGTAAAGAGACCTTCCCGAAAACTCTTCTCCTGATTCACAAATACTTCGTAAACGTCAGATGTGATAGTGAAATGTATGTGTGTGTTAATGAATTCCAATCAGTCGTAAATGGGATGCGCGTGCACGTTCATTCTCAATTACCATAAATCCCGCCCATTGAATCCGACTGACAACTATATATGGGCATCATATTATGACATGAATGCGAATGAAAAAAAAAATTCTCAGATGCAGAAATTGAAGTTTTATTATCAGAAGTTCATTCAAAACGCCACATTTATTTTCACGCGTACATAGTGGCGTATCGGGTCCTAAAAAAAAGGAAGCTTGGCAGCATATTACAGATGCAGTTAATGGAGTTTCATCTGTTAATCAAACATTCCAGTGAGAAGAAAATGGTTCGACATTAAGCTTGAGAGCAAAAAACGGAAAAATTGTGAAACGGTTCACTTCGGAAAAATAGTACTCAAACTGGAGAAGGACCACCATCGCAGATGCTATTACTGACTCTCATAATAATAAAAAACGTATGTAATTACTATATATAATATTTTTTCAAAATGCTGTGCAAATATGTACCTGATTAAGGTGAATTAAAATGCAGCCTTATTAATGAGCAAAACGTTCGGGTGTTAAGGGCACTATTTACGCGTGGCTGGGAGCAGGTGTAGATTTCTTGTGTACCAACTAACATTTGGAAAATACAAACATTTTAATGAATCCGAAAATTTACGCCAGAACCACTTTACACACGATTTACACAAAAATTAGTTCTGCTCGTGTTTCATGAATGAGACCCATTGTGTGCACGCATTCTTTCTTCTTGTCAGTCAGTGCTAGATTTAATTTCTCTGTCAGTTCTGGCTTTGTGTTTGTATTGATTTTTATCCAGTTTTTTCTTTGTTCCTGATTTTAAGTCTAGTTCTAGTCTTTATCTTGATCTAGTTCTTTCAAGTTTTATTTTTGGTTTCTTGCTTATTGTTTTTTGATTATTAACCCATCTAGTTCCCTACAAGGTTGCTGTCTTGTTTTATTTATTTTTGCAAGTTTCAGTTATTTATATCTAGATATTTTATTTATTTTGCTAGATCCTGTTATTACAATATTTTGTCTCATTATCAGTTTTATTTTGCTTTCATTACTTGTTGTCTTGGCCTGTTCAGTCTTGTCTCGTGTTGGTTCCTGCCCCGCATCCTCTTGCACCCTGGCCGTTGACTCTCCTGGTCTGGCAGCTAGCCTGGCGCTACGTCCAGTCTCTTCACCAACTGTCAAGCCTCTGATTCCCTGAGCCGCTGCCTTGTCTTCATATTTGGTCGTCACGTCTTTGCTCTCCTCGACCTACCTGTTCTCCAGTTGTGCCCTTGACCTACCTGTTCTCCAGTTGTGCCCTTGACCTACCTGTCCTCCAGTTGTGCCCTTGACCTACCTGTTCTCCAGTTGTGTGCCCTGCCCTATTGTTTGGACTGTATTCCTACTTCACCTATCTTGTGCAGTTACTTGTTGTCAATAAATAACACCCCTTGTTTATTCTGCATCTGGGTCCTCCTCCTCAGAATTCCTGACAGTGACTGCATGGCAGGGAGAAGCCAATGTAGGAGTCAGTAATAAGATTAATGGTCAAAACATTCATATACAAATGTCTGGTTATGTGAGACTAGTGTCTCAATGGCTTCAAAAATAGAGAAACAATTCGGAACAAAAATGTGGGTCTCAGTGAAAAATTAATTACTAATTAAGGTAGAAGTTATCTCTCTTAAGGTCCTTTAATGTATTAGTCATGCCTGTTTGGGTTTGAAGCTGTTGGCTCTTGGTTTATTGATGAGGCCTGCTCAGCTCTAATCAATTAGTAATTGGAGCTCCGCTTTTAAATAATGCACTTATTAGCCCTTGTGATGTGTTTAATGGCCGCCCCCTCGCCACGCAAATGTTTAACAGAGCTTAACAAGAGCTTAAACAGGACTTTTATGGGCTGTCAAAGTAAGCACAATAGCACTTTTAATTCCATTGTGTTCCCACAATTAGCCCTTGTTTACATTCCACAGGCCTTCATGCAAAACCAACATGTTTAAGTCACAACAAATTGTTGTTATTGTTGTCATTAGCAGCTGTTGTGTTCACTTATATTTGTTATCTACGCGGGAGGATGTTTGTTTTAGTGCTGTGAAGAGTGAAACTGTATGATTAATAAATGAAATGGTTAAAATCAGAGACACAATGAAGGTCCCTAAATATTATTAATAAAAGAATAAGCAGCATTCTTTGACTCATGACAACTAATCTTAATGATGTTTTTTTATTTTAAAACAATTTAAATTTATTTAGTTCAACTGTAACTATAACGGTCACTATTACCTGGAAGATTCTAGTCAGTGATCACTTTACAGTGGCTAACAAAGATATTCTCTATATCAGGGGTATACCAGTAAATGAACCCTCCTCAGCTGAGGTCCGGACAATTATATACCTAAAAACATGAATTGATGCTTTATGCCAGACTAAAAAAATGAGTGTAGATAAAAAAACAATCCAACCGTCCATTGACGTTGCATCGCGAGCTGCCTGCTTGTCATTTATGACTTATAACAAAATACAAAACAATGTCAAAAGGCTGCTATGTGACAAGGTCTAAAGCAAACAAGCTAAAAAAAAACCAGAAATAAGTTTTTATTACCTGTCGACCGAGCTTTTTTTGACACAAAAGTGGATACAAGCAGTTGAGACAGAGCGCAATGTGTCTCATTACTCTGAGAACTAACATTACGTGCACTGGAGGGGAACGTAATCGGCGACAGGATAGCTTATCTTACAGAAATATAATATATAAAACTGATATTTGGATATTTGACTCACCAGTGACAAAATGTTTAACTTACTGCACATGTAGGGTATTTTTAGTGCATGCTGAGTGTCAGGATCCCACAATTTACCCATTCGTTCCAGCCTGTATCCACTTTTGTGTCCTTAAAAGCTAGTTTTTTTGGGGGGGGGGTCGACAGCTTATAAAAACTTATTTCTTGGTTTTTTAGCTGGTTTGCTTTACACCTTGTCACATAGCATCTTTTAGACACGGTTGGATTGTTTAGTATTGTTTCGTGGATTGGAACGTTTTCATAACATTTCCAAAATGATAGAATGAAACGTTCCTATAACGTTCACATAAACAAAGAAAAAAACTTTCTTAATACAAAAAAAAAAAACCTGGACGTTTTTAACGTTTAAAAAACATTCAGAAATATCGTTTTCATTACCTAATGGGAATGTTAGCAAAACATTCTAAGAATATATTCAGAGGCCGACAGAGTACACAGCTTCGTTACTTGAGTAAAAGTACAGATACCCCTTGCTAAATTTTACTCAAGTACAAGTAAAAGTACTAAAGTCAGATGTCTACTTAAGTAAAACTACTGAAGTACTTGTTTTTAAAAGTACTTGAGTATCAAGAGTACAAGAGTAAATTTTCTAAATATTGCATTATACTGCCACAGTGTCTAGTTAAGTCATCTTCATTTATATAGCGTTTTTAACAATGTAGATTGTTTCAAAGCGGCTTTACAGAGATAAACATAATTTAAGGTAACAGAGATAGTTTTGGCACACATCCGTACAAACACGCACATACTAAGTCACTCGTGCTTGGTGTTGCAAAGGAAGTGGAGGCTGACAAGAACAAGTGACAGCTCTCTAATTACCTCCTCACCACACACTCATGCTGGCTGAAAAACATTGCTCCTTTACCTCATCTAAGTCTCTATTTTTTGCTCTTCTCTTCAAACGTTCTTTTATTTAATCTTTAATCATGCTGCCCATTGTATGATATTCAGATGCTATGCCAAGTTTTGTAATTCAAGTAATTTAAAAACTTTTCTGTTTTAAAAACTAATTTTACACCATTACCTCTTGTACTCTCATTTTGCACAAGCTCCATCCATCCATCCATCCATCCATCCATCCATCCATCCACATTAGAGTAAATGTAATCAGAGTATCAGGATATTAGAAACTTTTAGTTGTTGTTGAGAACTAGTACATCTTTGAGCTTACATTCAGAATGAGTCAAATCTGTCTCCTCTCCACCAATAAGCTGGTGTGTGGTGGGCGTTCTGGCGCAATATGGCTGGCGTCGCATCCTCCCGGTGGATGCTGCACATTGGTGGTGGTTGAGGAGATTCCTCCTTCCATGTAAAGCGATTTGAGTACCCAGAAAAGCGCTATATAAATGAAGGGCGTAGGTTTAGGGGGGGACGCTAGGTACTAGTCCCAATCAATATTTTGAGATGACAAATTTGTCCCCACCAATATTTAGCAAGCTCCTTTGAACTGCTATTTTGATATTTGCGCTGCATTTGGATCTTTGCGCTGCCATTTGGATCGATTCCAACGGCCAGGACGACGACAGTACAAGATACGCCGTAATTTGATTGGCGGCGGGGTATCTGACAGGCAGGCTACACGCGCGGGCCGGGACTACTTTTTGTGCTTGCACTCACTGGCAGCGAGCGAGCGGGTGGTGTGTGTGTGTGTGTGTGCGCGCGTGACGACGCCGACGGTAAGTTACCAGGGCTGTCTCTGCGTGCCATATACAAAGGCCAGAGTAAAACATTTTAATATTCCGGTTTTTTGCCCCTTTTTGTACTTTGTAGATCAGCTATGTCACCCAAGAAGAAGAAAGGGGACATACGAAGCTTTTTCATAAAGCAGAGTGTAAGTAGGCAAAAATAACTAGCAGTAGTAGTGACAGGCTTTCAAATGCAGATTCTAGTGGAAAATAGTAACTGGTGATCCTGGTTACCCAGGATATTGTTACAGTTAAACCTAGCTTGAAGCTTCTGCAATCTTTCAAGGTTAGGAGCATTAATTAGGGGTGTGCAGCAGAGCACAGATAGACTCATAGAAGTCGCACTATCATGATAGAATGCTACGTTAGCAAGTCACTGAATGTTAATTAGCCTACCTTAACTTAGAATCTTGCCGTCATAAACAGTGGATCATCTGAGACATTTTTCGTTTCTACATTCTGTTTATGTAATGTATTTGTGAGTGTAGCCTACTTGCTTAGACACATGTGCTGGAAAAACATGTTGGCAATGTTAAAAAGGCAAAAGTTAACACTGTTGGTTATTCAAATATAATAAATCATTATTTGATTGATAATATCCAAAATAACAATATCTGGTAGGAGGGTTAAACTTGCTAGCCATAGGATAGACTACGAATTTAATTAACCATTTTGTATGCAGGAAAGACAGCATCAAACCACAACAGATTTACATTTATTCATTTAGCAGACACTTTTTATCCAACGACTTACAATTGAGAAGAATAGAAATGACAAAGGAAATCACCATTAAAGCACTGTTACTTATCTTACAACAAAATAATTTCCGGGGGGGGGGGGGGGGGGGGGGTGTTTGGTTGGGGGCGGGGGATGTCCCCACCAAAGCTGAGACCAAACCTACGCCCATGTAACAAATTATTATTATTAAAATGCTTAAGTACTGCTAAAATCAGAAACGCCAATACTTTTTCTCAAGTAGCTAGTATTGAAATTGGTGACTTGTAACTTGTAGTGGAGTAATTTTCACTGTAATGTATCTGTACTTTTACTTAAAGCTGCAGTAGGGAGTTTTGAGAAAACGTTGACTTAGCCTGAAAACAAGCACAACTTACAGGTCCCACCCCCTTGCTCTCTGCTGCGCTACAGCCCTCCCTCCACAGCTCGTCCTCCACAGCGGACCCTGTCGTGAACGCGCAGGCTAGTAAACAAACAGGGCCACCGATAACAGCGGATAAAAAGTTATATGGCACATTCACTAATAGGGACTAAACGTCAATAATATGCTTTACATTGACTATGGCCTGCACATACTTGTCACGATTCATGAATTCGCTGTTTCCTTCATGTCTCGTGTTATTGTTGTTCTGTGAGTATGAGCGCGTGTGCGTGGGCGTTACCGCTCGTTCAGCTGATCAGTTCACCGGCTGATCTCATTATCAGCGCCAGCTGCTGTCAATTCACCTCACTATAAAGACTCATCACAAACTCCTCTCTTTGTCAGATCGTTGGTTTGGTGTCCTCTGTGTCGTGCTTCGTGTTCCTGTTGCAGTCTGTTCCAGTTCGAGTTCCTGTTCGGTGTCTTCGTGTCCTGTCTCGTCTGATGTTCACCTGCACTGGATTCCCTGTCACCCGCTCTGGAATCACCATCACCTGCACGCTGACCACTGAGTCCCTGCGCCACCATCTACTGTGTTCCTCGAGATTGTCTTTGTGTCTTCTGACTACTAATAAAAGAGTTAACTTGCATTTGCTTCCGCCCTGTTCTTGTGACAATACTTTGACTACAAACTTGGTTCTCAAATCATTATGTATTTTCCAATAGCCTACATGTAACTTTATAACGTTGCACTCTTTCTATAAGTTATAAATAGCTAGTAAGATAACGTTAATATAACGGTAACTAACGTTACAGCATGTAAGTAATTATTCTAGCGATATATAATGCTAGATAAGGTGTGCTAGTACATTATTTCAGCAACATGACAAGCCAGTGAATTAGCAGGTTTCAATTGTTGCTTAGCAGAGTTGCGTGACATTTTATCTACATGTTATGCGGCTAGAGTTTTGACACCGAGTCAATGGGCTCTGTGTCATTCTGTCTTTTTCGCTTGTTTATCGTCATCAGTCTTTTTCCTTTTACCTCTTTGTTTTATGAGCAGGTGTCACTCGAGAATTGGCAGTTTAGGTTGTTTCTCCGTCATAAGCACAGCTGCAGCACGCCGGCAATCTTGAGTTTGAACAACGGCTCGCGCTCCGGCGCTCGCGCTGTGCAAGAGAGGGGTGTGATCAGCGCGTACACGAGCGTGACTGACACTGCTAAGACATTCCTCCTGGCTCTGATTGGTTGTTTCTGACCGGGAGCGTGTATTTCTTGCAAATGGCAATAGGACCACTGGGAGGAGCCAGAGGAGCTTGATTTTTACACAGATTATCTGTCTCATATTCTACTGTCAGGACATAATGAAAGTTTTAGCAAATACATGTTTTCAAAAGTTACCTACAGGAGCTTTAAGTATGGTTTTCTGGTATTCTTTACACCTCTGGTAAAGAGTACACTTATTAAAAAATGTAGTCAAGTAGAGAGTAAAAGTTTGAAAAAAAAATTCAAAGTACAAAGTAGCCAAAAATATATTTAAGTATCAGTAACTAATTCTAATTAAACTAATATGCTATTGCATATGACTCGGCATATTGATATAAGTCTTCTATATGCCACCTTCTAATGTTTTTGACCTTAAAAATGTTTATTGCAATAAAAAATATACCTGTAAAGCTTGACAAATTTGCTAGGACATTTAAAGTAACAATTATAATTTAATTAGTAGGCGTGAAATAAACAAATTTAAAGAGGTTTTGTATCATTAGAATCATATCAAGAGAGGTTATTCATATCATTAGAGTAATAACCATTCAGTGCTTAGACAAAATATCTGACTTCTCTATGGCAAACAAACAGTTTAGAGATACAGTGTGGACACTAAATTAACATTGATTAAGATCAATCAGGGTGACTTTGGTCTTATTTTTCAAGGACAAGCTGGTCCCCATGGGAAGTCAGGTGGTTAATGGCCATCAACAATGAGATTTTTTTTTTTTTTTTTTATATATTCCAAAGTTTCTAATCTCAATGATATTTGCACATTAAACGATCCCTCAATTGATTTGCATGAACATATGCGATTCGTCTTTGGAAGAGATTTGCATACAAGTGCCATTTTCATAATTGGGTCCACACATTTGCTTGTGTGTGATATGTTAGTGTGTGACTGGATAGACATACTCAGAAAAGGGAATAAGCAGGGAAAAATGAACCACAGCATGCAGTAAACATGTCTGATAGATCAAATTCCCGAACAATATTTCTGTGCTTAATTTTATTACTGTTCACTCAGGCTGGCTTCACACTGTAATTGTCACAACTGATGAAGACAGGTGCGAAGATGAATAAACACAAAGCTTTAATGAGGATACATCAAAGGAATACAACTCAGGAACGTAAGCATATGTTAACTATCTAAACAGGTAACTTAGCTTGATAATAACAATGTCTTTGGTAACACTTTATTTCGATAGTCCACTTTAGACATTATACTAACTATAAGTAACTTAGCAGCTACATGTCAACTAACTGTCATTAGAGTATTAGTAGACTGTCTGCTTAATATCTGCTAACACTTTATTTTGTTGGTCCCCCAACAGACACTCTACTAACTATAAGTAACTTAGCAACTACGCAACTACAAGTCAACTTGTTCTTCTAACCCGAACCCTATCACCTAACCATAACCTACCAGTCTACTGACAGTCTACTACAGTCTACTAATACTCTAATGACAGTTAGTTGACATGTTGTTGAAAAGTTACTTATAGTTAGTAGAATGTCTAAAGTGACTATCGAAATAAAGTGTAACCATGTCTTTTTCTGATGCAGGTCCCAGGACTAAGGCCATCCTTAAAAATATTTTGGTTTGCAGTAACAGAAAAAAAAAAAAAAAAAGGGTCGGTAGGTAGGTCTATATATATTTTTTTCAAGATTCAATGTAAAAAAAAAAGGATAATTTTGGTCATGGTGATTAGGTCGGTATGAATTTAAACAAATTTGCATATCGTGACGTCACTGACTGGGTCTTCAACCCCCATGCCTTCGGGCGCACCATTGCGAACCTCATTCTGATACAGGTTATAGACCACAAACAATTTGAAATCTTTGTAAAAAAAAACAAACATATTTATTGCATTAATTCCAGCTGCATTCATTTGGAAAAAAATAGGCAGAATCAAAAAAAAAAGAAAAAAGGAGCCACTAGATTTCAATGAAAGTGGATTTTCAGAGGGAAACAAATAAATTAAAATGACTAATCTCACCAGCGCCGCGCCGACCAATAAAACAGCGCGTTTGGCACCATTCGTTTACATTTGACCCATACTGTTACAAGCCCCCTTTCTGGTCTAGGATTAGGAGGGTAACAAAAAGTTGCAGGGAGAGAGTGAGAGATTTGACCCATAAACATCTGCTATTATTAACGGAAATCAGTGTGGTCAAATAGCTAGGCGCATTGTAGGAAACTATAGGCCGATTAAGTAGTCCTGACATATTATGGAATGGTCGATTTTCTTTTGTGCAATTTAGTACATTTCGGTATGGGATGTGCTGTTTTATTGGTCAGCGTGGCGCTGGTGAGATTAGTTCCCGCCGCTCTGACCATTGGCTGGCGCAAGCAAACACTTCTCTCTGTGCTGTCGAGTCTGTCGCGCTAGCGCGTCTCGGTCCATTGAGCCACGCAGATTACAAGTCAGCGCAGCGCGAACTCTGTAACACACCGCGCCGTTTCGTCCCCCTTTCGGTGTGTTTGGCTTCCCACACTTATGTGTGTTTGTTTGTCAGAGCCTGCAGTTGCTGTGTGACGCGCGTTCGCGGTGGGCATGTCATGACGAGCTGGACGCGCTCAGAGAAAAGGCCGTTAACATCGATTCCCTATTTGAATTTCGAATAATGAGCGGCTAAATGTAGGCTCATACAGACGTATTTCACAAGCAGCCGCGCCGCAGCCATCATCACCGAGCGCGAACCATTGACAGTGAATGAAACGAAGCGAACGCACAGGCCATAGTGTGACATGCGTAAACAAATGGTGTCAACATAATCATAATAGATGACGCCACGGGTTTTTATTTAAAAGAAAGAACGTAGCCTACGCAATTTATATTCACAATACTTACTATAATAAATGTATATTATTTTATTGCATTTGTATTAGTTGTTTGAAGAGTAAAAAAAAAATCGGTCGGTCTTAATGCAAGTTTACAACCGGCAAGTCGGTCGGACTAAAAGGAAAAAAAATAAAATAATTGGGTCGGTCCTAATTTGACAGGGTCGGTCGGGTTACGGCAAACAAGAATATTTTTAAGGATGGCCTGAAGAGGATTCCGAGATTGCTGAGTGAATGAGGATGATGATGAGGATGATGATGAAGATGGTGAAGACCAGGAGTGCAGGTAAATAGTCAGGTAAGTCACAGCTATGAGCAACGAGACCAGAAAATGGGTGTATGTGAGATGGTGATCAGAATTCTGGGGATTCTGAACATATTGGAGGAGCTGAGGAGTCTAGCACTGAGGGATTAGATGAATTCGTGACAGTACTCCCCTCCTCACTGGCAGCTCCCGAGGACCAGTGAGTGTGACGACGTGGGCGGCCTCTAACTCTGGGTGTTGGACAATCAGGATTTTGGTTGTGAAATTCAATTAGGAGAGCCGGGTCAAGGATGTCGGGATGAGGGACCCAAGATCTCTCCTCGGGTCCGTAGCCTTCCCAGTCTATCAGGTATTCCAATCGTCCAACAGCATACACCGGTCCAGGGGAGGAGGAGGTTCCGCGGTTTCACCAGGCCAGGCCTCTTGTCCCGGGGTATCTGCACCTCCTGACCGCTCTTTGCAGATGAACATGAGCTGAGTCCCAGACCCTCTTGCTCTCCTTGAAGGTCCACAGCTGGGATTTCTGATAGCTCTCCTGACCAGGGAAACAGGGGCGAATGGAAACCGAGTACGCACTTGGAACTGTGTGAAACCAGTGGTAGGTTACGAAGGGAGTTCTGTGCTTACTCGGCTCACGTGATTCAACGACTCAAGCTGTGTTTGTGACTGTCGCAATATGACCTCAGGAAGCAGCCAATCTCCTGTGTCTTCCGTTCTGTTTGACAGTTGGATTGTGGGTGGTAACCTGAAGATAGACTCACTGACACACCGAGGAGCTGGAAAAACACCTTCCATACCCTGGATATAAATTGTGCTCCTCTGTCGGACACGATGTCTTCAGGTAAGCTGAAGTTTCTGAACACATGATAGAATAGCACTCTGGCTGTCTCCATGGCTGTTGGGAGGTTCTTCATTAAGATAATATGGCATGCTTTCGAGAACCTGTCGACTGCCACAAGAACACATGTGAAAGAATCAGATTCTGGAAGGTCTGTGATGAAATCTACACCTAGGTGTGACCAGGGTCATTGCGTTATGGGCAGTGGATGCAGTTTACCTTCAGGTAAATGATGAGGAGTTTTGGAGATGGAACAGGTAGGAAGTCCTTGCACATAGCACTGAACTTCCTGGGTCATATGGGGCCACCAGTACCGGTTGCAGTGGAGCGAGAGGGTTTGCTTACTGTCAGGGTGTCCTGAGCCTAAGAAAGTGTGTGCATGGTCCATGAGGGTAAGGTGCAGGGCTGATGGAACATAAATCTTACCCTCAGGTCCTCCTGTCAGAGCAGGCTCAAAGGGAGTGGTCTCGGCGATCCGTTTGTCCAGATCACACTGGATAGCGTTTAGGAAGATGACTGGAGGGAGGATGGGTTCTGGAGCCACAGGTGGTACCTCAGGAGAATTTAAATGGGATAAAGCATCAGCCTTGATGTTGTTGACATTTAAGTTCAATTGAGTGAAGAATAAATTCTAGCAGGCTTGTCTGGGATTGAGGCGATGGGCTTTCCAGAGTAAGGAGCATAGGGGGAACAGAATCCGATGACTAGCAATCCAGCTGTCATAATCCATTCCCCCCACCCCCCTGATTAGAGATGTTGATGTAGTAGATTAAAAGATGCTGATTATATCATGTGTGTGCATGGAGCTTAACCAGCAACAGTTTGATAAATATTAGAACCTCATTGTGTGAGAAACATGGGGGGAACAGAATCCGACGGCAAACAATCCAGCTGTCGGAATCCGTTCCCCAAATGATGTTTTATAAACAAGGTTCGGGAGGAGCACTGTAGAGACTTTAAGGATGAACCAAACACAAATTAATCTTTCTAATCTCCCATGGGATTCCTTCAAATGTGATTCAGCATTTCGGATCTGAACACCACATTCCAAAGCCAAAAGACGGCTCCAAATTGTCTAGAAAACCCCCCAGAGATAAGCCTAAACAGGAAGAACGTTGTCACTGTTTCATCTTAAGCAAGACAAAGCTGCTCAGAAATGGTGAAACGAGGCCTGACCACCAAGGGGCCTGACCACCTTTGACCTCCCTCAGCATCACCACTGCTGAGCAGGACACCGATGTAAAACAGACCACGCTTTCATGGAACGTGAGAGACTTACACAGACTTTACATATCAAACCCATTAAAACTCACGCAGAACAATGCTCAGTGGACTTATAATCAAACATCATAATTCTTGTTGTTCCTACAATTCATGTTCGTATTATGCTTAGATCACATATAAATCATGTAATTGTGATATAACTGTGTGTATGGATGAAAGAGTATCGTGCTTCCAATCAAAAGAATCGTATGCCCTTAATTCAAAAGGTGGCTTGTTTGAAATCTGTGTAAAATGTTTTGTATGATTATAATAATCTATAATGTTTAAACTGGGGTCTCTTGTTCTCTGCTAAGTGCTGGAACCCAAGCAGATCCCAGATAACGATAAGTAGGAACTCGATCCACCTCCTAAAATGATGCCATTGTCTCATTGGTCAGAATTCTCCAAAAGAGGTTGGACTAACTTTTAAGTTAAAGAAGAAGAAAAGAGTTAGGAGTTCGGTTCAGAGAGCAGTTCGGGGTTGCCGTTCGGTTTTGAGTTCGGTTCGGTGTTTAATTAAGTTTGCGCCTCTCTCTAGCAACAGCAAGAGAGTGTTCCTGTTCGTGCTTCTCTCTGAAAACAACAAAGAGCGTGTTCGCACGCTTCTACATCGACCAGACCAAATTAGACCAGCAGACAAATAACCCATCGAGATCGGGGTTAAAACAGCTCATTCAAGCCATCTAACTCGTCTTACTTTCATTTCTTCCTTTATTTTCTTTTTTCGTAAAAGTCTCGGTTCAAAGTTAAGTTGCTGCGAAGTTCGTTTAAACGTCTCTCCTGCAACGCGCTTCGAACTGTAAAGACTCTTATTCGCCTGCCAATCACACGTGACCGGCAGTTCGAAAACTTCCATCCAGGCACTTCAAAGACAACCAGCCACACGGACCCGGCCGGGAAACCCCTTCGACGAAGCACCGCAAAAAGGGAATTCCCTAAGCAACGCAAAGACAAGCAAGTACTCCAGACTCTAACTGAACTGGTGCGTTAACCACATTAACTCCACCATCCCGGATCCGGGATAAAAAAACTTTGTTGTGATGTTCGTACGTTCTTTTTATAGACTTCCCGATAAGCCATGGTATCATTCATGGTATCATTTGAAAGCTTAGAATCTAAACTTTACAAAGAATACCATCACTTTCGTTTTTATGATACATATAAAATGAAATATTAGCTTAAATATGCATTGGTCCCAGGCAAAAAATTCCGCTTTATGATTGCGAAGAAATCTTTCTACAAATATTTATTTTTCATATATTTCACAAAACAGTCAAATCATATATAACAAGAAAGCTCTCATTCTAAGGAATTTGTCGATGTAGGTTATTACATTGTGAGACAATCATAGATCGAAATATCCTCAAAAGAATCGCGCAGTGAAATGCAATAAAACAGAAATGACAGATACAAGTATCACATTCCTGCTCCGATGTCGGCTTCAGTCAGCCGCAAACAGCCACATAATCTATATCACCTTTTAGCTTAGGATGTTATCTTTCAAATGAGACCATTTTCACGTTTCTGTGAGCTTTCGTTGGTGAGAAAACCCTTTTCGAACGAACTGAGTGCAGCCACGCTCTGAGCGCGCAAGACACAGGATCTTCAAGTCATCCGTTGACGCGCGCGAGTCTACTTGTGCAACTGCAAAGGCACATCCAAATACTATATATATCTAACCGTAACTCGCGTCAGAAAGGAGACGGACCTTTCGCCGGAGCCGGTGTGGTGAATAATCCGGTTACTCGGTGTGAATAGTCCGGGCGTAGGACCCCATTAGTATGCCAGTAGTATGCCTGATCTGAATCTGTTCTCGCGATAACTTGTAGCTAACGTGAGCTGTTTTAGTGTTATTATGTGGTAGCTTTATGTAGAATGCTAACTCCCGTTGGATAACAAGGTAAGATTAAATTAAATTGCATATTGTATATGTAAATTGTGTATATTCTATATCTAATATTTAAAATCTCAAGTTGCGTCAATAGCAGAGGAGAAAGACCGCGAAATTTAAAAATACTACTGTTATCGTGTATGAAATGTAGTTTTAAGAGTTTTTCAGTCGACAATGTAGTTGTTTCAATCTCAAATATGTTGTTTGTTTATACAGATAGCGCCTATTTAAAATGATGATCTGACGTTTTCGGAGATGTGAGATCCAAGGGATCACCGGACGCTCAGCGCTCAAGTACCCCGCCTGGACCACCTCGGCTAGTCCAACCATTCCTTCTTTCCTAGGAGACTCTTGTAGATAAAAACATATTGCAGCATCAAGCAATATCTAATTAATCATATCACAGTTAAATTTTCCAAGTTTTGATTTTAGATTGAGAGAAAAATCTGATTAATCATCTGTCCACTGTAGTGGAGCTCATGCATCAATGGCTATATTTCAGCTACAGTTCATACTTATACTGTGAATATTGTTTTTGAAAATACTTAATCTGCAGTGACATTTATGTAAATAAATGTATTTGTATTATTAGAATGTAACGTGGGAACAGAGAACATTACTCACTGCTCCTAACTAAAGAACTTTTGTAGCTTTAAAAAGGATTCATTTATATCTAATTTATACATTATGCAGTGCAGAGTGTTGTACGCTTTATTCAATTTCTTTTTATTTCCCATATTTATCAAGACATCAGTAGCCTTATTAGTATCAGTGATACTGGCCTTCATGTATATTAAAAAAATATGTCATTAGACAAGTAGTTAAAATATAATGTCTCTATTTAGTTATTTTATGTTTTTCTACATTAATCTGGAGATGATAAATGATAAAATATAGTAAAAATGTATAGAGACTCGCTCACTTAATAATAATGTTCAGTTGTAGGCCATTAATAAGTGGTTAGTTAATGATGAACTAATCATTTACAAAACATGCATAAATGATTAACAAGTGATATACTAACATTTTATGTATGTTTTTTGTAATTTCCATTACACGTGATTAGTAAATGATTACCTAATTATTTATGAAACATGACTATGCGTTCATAAATGATTAAGTGATATACTAACATTTTATGTATGTTTTGTACATTTCGTTACAAGTCATTTACAATTGATTAGTTAATGATTAACTAATAATTTACAAAATATGACTGCGTCTCATAAATGTTCATTATGTTAATTTTTTTGTATGTTTTGCTCACATTAGGTGCACAGTGGTTAAAGATTCTTGTGTTTCAGAGAACACAGCTGTCTATACCCTCACCAGTCAGCACTTACATTGCAGTGCACACTACACACGACACTACACACTACAGTGTTCAACACCTGTTATAGATGTGTAAACGCATGAATAAATATTTTACAACACTTTTTGCATCCCCCAATCTAAAGTGTAAACTATTAATTACTTGTTAATGTGTTACATTTACCTTTTACAAATGATACCTGTTAAAAATGATCTGTATGTGCATTCAAGGCATTTACAACGCTTTCTGCACCCTCTAATTGCTACATACATACACCCTTTTATTTTATTTATTAACCCCGTATGAAACGCATATTCATGTTTTATAAAAGATTAGGAGTTTTTATGCATGTTTATGACAACTGTCATTCGCTCAATTATGACATTTTTAATGCAAATATGACATTGTGTGAGATGTCTTTGTTCAAACAAAATGCTGCAAAAGGGCCAAATTTCATCCCAAAATTTCACTGTATGCGAGTCTCTATTTGCCCCAATTAAATACATGCTTTGTGGGATCTCCATATCTCAGCTCTGGAAGGCTCTAGAGCCTCCAATCATGCATTCATGTCTATGTCTTGGCACCTTCTTACAGAATACAAGATTTCAAGAATATCCAAGAAACTTTTTTTTTTTACCCAAAATATCTATAAATATCAACGTACACCTTATAGTTTTTTTGGGTCGAAAAATAAAGTTTCTTGTATATTCTCGAAACCGTGGATTCTGTTAGAGGGTGCTGAGACATAGACATGAATGCATAATTGGAGAAATTTTGGGACTCAGGCGAGCCCTCCATATCCGTCCAATGGCAGTTTATTTGTATGGTCGTTTGTACACGAACCTCCTATATGTACTTCTTATATTATTCAACAACATTTTTATTGATATCTACTATTTCTTTTAGATTCTTGACACAAGGATTGCACAGCTCTGTAAAGCACATGGTGGAACTGCTTTACAGGTGCACACGTTCGTTCTCTGGTGGCGATCCTTTACTATCAAGAAACATGTGGATGACAGTCACATTTCTTGTCTGAAGGTAAATGAAAATCTATCAAATAAATTTCAGGGGCAGGGGACACATTTACTTACTTATTTACTTAAAAATATTTTAAAGGACCTTGGTGAGATTGACACAGTCCTTATTCCAAGAATTGTTTGTGGACAGAGCCCTGAAAAGGGAAACCACTTCATTTTGTGGGTATGTATGGATAAACATTTTTTTTTTTTTTTTACTCTGGTTACAGCGGTTTCTGTTTATGTTGTAAAGGTATTGGATGGTTTGCTGAATCGTATTCGCGTTTACGACCCCACTGTGTGTTTTTGCAGAGTTCCCTCAAGCCAGTCCATGACACCTCCTCGCCTACCAGGTCACGACCCCACCATCTAAAGGTGGAAATTGTCTGACTGCATCATCTAGGCCTTAGGATGGTTCCACAAAGAATTGACTGCATATATAACATGAATTTACTTCAAACTAAAGATTTAACTTTTCATACATCAAAAGACACTGCATCTATTTGTGTCTCATTAGTTCTCAAACTTTAACCTTACAGTTCATTAAATATTTAAACACAGCTAACTCGACATTAATTGTTTTTAAATCTTCACATTGTATAGCCAGAGAACTATCACAAAAGTATTTAGGAAAGTAAAGACATACCAAAGTATTTCTGTTTAAAGCTGCTTTGTATTGTTGTGTATTTTTAAAAGTTCTATAAATGTCCTAAAACGATGTGCATTTTGCTTGTAGTTTTGTGTTAATAAAAATGTAATATATTACATCTCATAATTCAGTTGAATTCATTATGTATTGTGAAATTTAATTAAAATTTTATACAAGTGTTGGTTCACTAATTTTATTACATTAAATGTTATTGTGTTGTATGATGTTCTGTTTTAAGATTAAATTATGCCATAAATCATAATGCATTAGTACACAAATGACATGCTTGTAATAAAAAAAGCATATTATGCCCTATTGCTTAATAACAAATAACTTTGTCACAAAACACACTTAAAAATGGTATTTCTTTCAAATAAAAGATTATTATATGAATTAAGGGGTTTGATTACATTAAGATTTGTGATTCCATAATGTTATTATACTGTTCTTTAGTCAAGGCTTGACAACCAATTAAATATTTATACCCACAAAACATAGCTAGCATTCTGTAATTTATTTAAATGTCTAAACTGTTAATAAGAAAATAGTAATATAGCCTACACAAATAAACATTATGTTATGGCTCTTTTAATAAATAAAAGTGTACCTGTAACATATTGTGCCGATTATTGCGATAAAAAATAATGACATAATTATAATTGCACTACTAACTGCTGGGAATACGGTAAGGCAGTATCAGTGCAGTATAAGCTCAGGTAAAGCTCATAGCACGATCATCGGATAACGTTAGCTGTATGCTATGCTACTATCTAAGCTTACTAAAAAACACACTAACAACGAGAAATGTTTCATTTCACAATCTATAGCTTCGGTTAAATACTAGTATATGAAACGTATAATTTAAAATACATTAAATACATTAATGACTCGTTATACCGTGGTACAAACGTCTTATATAATAAAGTGATTTTGTATGATTTGTAACCAGGCACCAAAGCGATTACCTATAAAACGTGCTTTGAACCAATCGGATTGCTTGGGTCCTACGCCCGGACTATTCACACCGAGTGACCGGATTATTCACCACACCGGAACTGTCTGAATGACGGGAATACCCAGGGAATCCCACTGACGCGCATGCTGACGCGCTGTTCGCCTTGGAGAGACCTGATCACTTCCGGGTTACGGCGAGATCTTTGTTTACTGATATATCTGCAAGTTTGCTTGTGTTTTTATAGTTTGTGAACTGTTTTGATTTCTATAATTGCATATAGAAAGATAAAAGCATTGATAAAAGCGATCTTTGTAAGTGCAACCGGTTTCTAAATTTGGAGAAATTTGGAGTGGCCATGCAAGACGCACTGCGTTTGGATACGTACTGTATAACTTTGTTTTTGTCAGCATTTACAATGTTTATATACATTTTTTGATAAAGTTATTGTTAGTTTGAAATGTGAAAGCACAGCAACCAATCTGATAAACTATTATTTGAAAATAATTGTCAAACGTTTTGGATATTGAAACGAAAGTATGATTGCGCAATAGTTGCGCAATAGTCCAACTTTACATAAGTTGAATAAAATGGTAATTTCAGTAAATCTACATTTTGATATTGTGAAATGGATATTATTACAGTGCAGAAACTATGTATAAACAGTGATTTCTTTGTTTCAGGTTCTGTTGAAGATTGAAGATGTGGCACTGTTGGCACAGTGTTGGCACAGCTGGCATCACATCTCCAGGAGGCTGGCCGGTGATGTTGAGGTGATGCACAACACAGGTGTCAAAACTGATGCCCATATAATGAATGATATAAATCTGGAGGATGAGGATCCTGTTCTAGATTGTAATAGACCACAGATTTTTGGCAAATAATGTGTCAAATGATAAGTCTTGTATCTTCTGAAAGAATAAAATGATCAAAATCATAAAGCGCCTATTTTTATCACATTCAGCACTGTTTTATATAATTTCAAAGGGTTTTCTGTCAAATTACACTGGAATATTGCATATGGACCACTGTGTATGGCTATGAGCAGAGTTTAGATTTGGGTAGGTGGAAATTACATTGAAAAAAAGGTAATATTCCTCCCTTCAGATTTATTTGAATATCTTTTTCATTTTTTATTATAGAGAAAAAATTCTTTTTTCCAGTGTTTGCTGTCATCTAGAGGAAATAGCCATACTTGTCTGCAGGTAGCTAGAGCCCACAGGGCCTGAGTTATACACTTTCAAAAATGAATTTAAAATAAAAAAATAAAAAAGCGCCTCTTTTTTTGTGTGTTTATTAAAGCTCAGACAACATATACTTAAATGTTTGTCACTTTTAGCACTGTTTTATGAAAGTGCAAAGGATTTACTGTAAAATGACACCAAAACTGTGTATTTAGGCCAAAGTATGTGGGAATGGGAAGCTTTTTAATTTGGGTAGGCCAAATCCAGGCGGAAATCCCCCAAAATGGCAAGGATTGTAAGAGGTTAATGTAAATTGAATAACCTGTCTAAGAAACGAAGGTTTAAATTAATGTTTGGTGGTTCGTTCAGGTCATGTCTTACAAAGTGCATCTCACTCTGAAAACTCACTCTTTCTCTCTCTTCCTCTGCGCCTTGTATGAATGTGTGTGTGTGATTGTGTTTAGACCTTAGTTTTATGTGTTTAGAATAGTTAATAAAGTCGTCAATATATTTGAAAAGATATTTGCCTTGTGTTGTGCTTGCACATTTAATGTCTTGTACTGTCGATCTAAAGTTACCTTGCTAATACATAGTGTTTCACTATAGATTGGATATTTATATCTGTTGCCAAGGTTATAAGTACGGCCCGTTCAAATGAACTCTAAACGAGTCATTTGCTCGGTTCCATAGTGATTCGGTCAAGATTCATTGCAAATCGATGAATCATTCCTTTTGAGCTAAATTGGCCTTCCGGCCCCCCTTAAATACATTTTATGTATATTATTATTGTGTGATTCGTTACATAATTGGTGGAGAATGCGGGCAGTTCAACCTAAATTGTAAACATATATCAAGATTTATCTTTTCATTTTGTTTCGGATGCGAGATCCGAACCTCTGAAAGTCTGTGTGTGACGTAGGCAGCGCGCGCCGTTTGAATGAATGCTGCTGCTGCTGTTGTCTGTGAGTGAAGCTCCCAGAGAAAGCTGAAAAGTCTAGTTTGCCGCCCTATTTGTTTTCTTGTTACATGCAGTAAATAAGATAAGAAACCTCACACTACGATAAGGTAAGAATTGAGCGTGTTCCTCATTTCCAGAAATACTTCGTTATAGCTGAGCGACGTCTGCGTGTTCCAGAGTCTTTTTTTAGAAGGGCTATAACGTTGTGTGTGTGTGTTTATATCAGTTAGAGGGCTGAACGAAATCAAACTGCAGTAATTAAAATAACCCTGTAAGTTGAAATATTCTCCTGATAGAGCGACGAGCGTGTTCCTCGTCTAGTCATAAAAGCCTTAAAGTTATTTATCTGATCGCAGTGCGTGTTCCACTTTGATCTCCGTGATAGACAGTTAATGCTTTTCCCTTGTCTGTTCAATTATTTATCGTGCAAACACTGCGCGTGTCCGAGTGTAATTGAATAGGAGTTATTTCAAGTTTGTTCAAGTGAATCTTGTTTTCGAAACTGAACCGAGTTAGACCCTGTTGTTTTGTGTGCCAAATAAACCTGCACAAAGACGAGATCGAGATCGTCATTGTTCTCATACAGCGCAACGCCGCGTGCTGAAAGTTAATATCACTCTCAACAAACTGAGTGAAGCCCACGTCGTAAACCCAGCTACGAGTAGTGTATCTTATTTGAACAGTGTGAAATGCGCCGACATTTCCCGTAATATGATCGATTGTTACTGTACATGCATGTTCTGTGGACATTGTTGAAATGCTCCCATATTGCATGGAACTCTAACAAACTGTTTTCCAACTGTCTGCAATTCCCGGTTCGCCCACTAGCGTTCGTTTGGTCGCTATAGTTATGATCGTGACACGGAAGTCTTAGCCAACGCTTCCGGGTGAACTCTGACCCAACCCTCGTTGTAAACAAACGCTACGCTAAGCTAAAAGAGGCCGTTGCTTGCATTGAGGCATTACAGACTGCCTCACACCAAAGACAATTGAACTGTTATTATTTTTAATAATAATCATAATTCTGAGAAGATTCCTGACACACGATTCAAGCCAAAACCAAAACCATGTGGAACTAACCAAAATAACCTGTGCCCTAAGCAATGCCTTCACAGCCCAGCTAAACCTAAGCCACCAGCATGTCACCTACCTTCAGGAGGAGCTGACACGTGCCCAAAGCCGCATAGACAAGCTTGAAGTGAAAGTCCAGGATGACTCCAAGACCACCGAGTTCCTGAGAGAGCTGATGCACACTCAACACTGCAAAGACCAGCTCAAAGGTGAAGCTCAAGACAAACTCAAAGTGTCCGACGAAGCGGAGCAAGAAACAAAGACACAAGTTGACAAGCTCCAAGAAGCCCTTGCAGTCACTAAACGTGACAAACAAGAGTTAAAGACTGTCCAGAAACACCTGGTAAACCAACTCCAGTCTGCTGAACATCAGTTAGAGAAAGCCAAAGCTGACATTGAAAGTAAGAACTCTAAAATCACTGCTCTGAAAGACCACCTGGAAAGGTGCAGCGCTGAAATGGACCATCTGACCCAACAGCGAGACGACGCCAACGATGAGCTCTACGCGGTCAGAGATGAACTCCAGCACATTTTCCAACAGAAACCAGAGCCAAGAAGGGAGAGACCTCCCTCAGCATCACCCCTGCTGAGCAGAACAGAGTCCTCCATCCAAGAACTGGCATACAGTGAAAGAAGTGAATGGCCACAACCCAAAACGTCACCGGCCTTCACCACAGAACTGTTCACTGCCAACAAACGAAGAGAGCTCATCCAGGCAGACTCCAAAGCTGCACATGGGATGACCTTTAAAGATCTCAACCAGCTGGTTAAGAATATCACTCAGTTCAACCCGAACTCCACAGAGGGTCCCGACATCCAGGCCTACCTCCGAGATATCGACTTCCACCTAGAGGTGAGACCCCATATGACTGACAGAGACAGGTTATACCTCCTCAGATCCACATCCAGTCCAGAGGTACAAAGCTTCCTAGACCGACAACCTGCTAATGTCATGTCAAACTACCAGCTACTACGTGAGACACTGATTAAAGAATTTACAGGTCCAGAGTCAGAACACGGTGTGTTAATCGCCTTGGAAACCAAACAATGTCGACAAGAGACTCCCCAAGCCTACTACCACCGCTTTCGACAAGCTTACTTAGGTGCACATAGCAAACCTGAACTTGAAGAGGATGTGAACTTCAAAACCCTCTTCCTGAGAAACCTGCACCCTGGATTGAGTCATCATCTTGGCATCATGGCCTGCCCAGGCACAATGACAATTCAGCAGCTACGTGACCTGACACACAAGGCCTACATCAAACAAAAGATGGCCTCAAAGAAAAGTTAGAAAACAGGTAGACACGGAAATCGCAACACTGACTTAGCTATCCTTTCCATAGGAAACATGTAGCAATCAGTGTTGAGCTTGTTACTTAAAAAAAGTAATTAGTTAGTTACTTCTCACAAATAGTAACTGAGTTAGTAACTGAGTTACATCATTATAAAAGTAACTAACTACCAGAGAAAGTAACTATTGCGTTACTTAAAAAAATAATAATAATAAAATAGGCCTTTGTCAAATAATTTGGATGCCCCCAGTATTAAATATGTTAAATTAATGAAATGGACACTTAATAGTGTAGATTAGCGTTCAATGTTTTATAATAATAATTTATTCTATTTTAATGTTGCTGTGGGACAATGTGAGAGACGCCTATTAAATTCAATATATTATTCTAAATATTAGCATTACTATAGTAGAACAATAAAACATTATAGATGGTTTACTTAATATCGCACAGACCCCAACTGGCCAACAAATAAGTTTAAAAATAAATTATGCTTCTTAAGAAATGTACCAAAAATTAATAAATAATAATAAAAAATATACATACTCTTTGTGCATATTAAAATGATAAAACTGTTACACAACTTCACAACTAGTAGACATACTGTAGCCTGAGTATTTTCTTCCTAACAAAAGTAAACAGTTTAACAAGTGCTCTCTCAATATAATACTGAACAATTTACCAAAAAAAAATATAATACTAAAATATAATATTTTGGGGGTTTATTTTTATAACCTATAGCGAACGTCATCATCAGAGATTATTTAAGCCAAATTCTAGACATGTTTGCCGCACGTGTTTACAACCGGTCAAACAAAGATGTTTTCTGTGAATGTTCCCTGCAGGTTATTTTCGGGTTTATTTTATAACCTAAACAGAACGTTACCTGACGGTAATTTTTTAGATTTTATTTGTATAACCATGTAAATTAATTAACGTTGCAGATATGTGTCATTTATTTATAAACAAACTATATAATGCTCGGACACCCTCGGTCTCTCTTGCGCAACTGTTGAGCGCGCTCTCGGACACATTCGGGGCCCTATCTTGCACTCGGCTCAAATGACTTTGTACACTGACGCATGTATCATTCCTATTTTGCACCCGCGCAAAGCGGACTTTTCCATCCACAGACGCACGTCGGTTAACTAAGAAATACACCTGCGCTCCCCGGGGCGGTTCAGCGCAAAGAGGAGGCGTGTTCCGGCGCAAACTTTCCCTCATGCTATTTTGCTGTTCTATAAAACAATTGCGCCACTGACCAGAAAAAAACTAGTCTAAAGTCAGTGGCACGTTGCGCGTTGTTCATTATGCTATTTTAAGGGCGCATGCTTGGCCATAATCAATGTAGCGTGTGCACAACGCGCATACACGTTGATTCTCTCATCTAAGCAGCAGTTTTCATTTTTGCAAATCATACATTATTACGATAGATAGATAGATAGATAGATAGATAGATAGATAGATAGATAGATAGATAGATAGATAGATAGATAGATAGATAGACAATTTATTATAAAAGCATGTAGCTTACACATTTACCCAAATCATCATACGCCTGTTTAACAGAAGTTAATTTGGGTGGGTTTCTCCATCCCCAATGTCACTTCTCTGTGTTTTACGGCCCTGACGAGAACGTTGCTCTCCTCGGCTGTGAACCGCTCCTGGCGCGCGCCTGGAGCAATTCCGCCGTTATAATAGGAATCCGCTTTAGAACAAGCGCGCCTGCTCTTAAAGGGAATGTGAGATGACGCTCTGATTGGTTTATTTCACGTTACGCCCAAACCACACCTATGAATAATGAAGCTACTTCAGACCAACCCCTTTTAGATTTGCGCCAGGCGCAAGAGGCATTTATCCCGCCGGGAAAATAGCAACAGCGCCGGGATCCGCCCACAAAGTTACTTGCGCTTTACGCTTTGACACTTGCGTTTCAGATCGTTAAAATAGGGCCCTCGGTCTCTCTCGCGCATTGAGCGCGCTCGCGCCAACCGCTTCGCTTTTGTCCACTCCGGCTGGTAGCAATACACCCAACAAGTATAACCCTCTCATTACATTGTGACACCTGACACTGCACAACAGTAGCCATACAGGAGTCACTCAACTGCTTGGTTTTGTTTTACCTCTTCCTTTTCTTCTTCCTTTATTAGGTAAAATCCCTGTTACCCCATAAGGGTCACGGTTACCATATAAGGATTGACGCACCACGCCTGACGAATGTTAGCCTAGAGAACTCCCTGCATCATTCGAATCAAAATTTGAAAGGTAAATTGGTCTAAACCTAGAACAATTTAGAAGAGAATAAAACAAACAAATCAAATTTAGTCACAAAGTTGATCAATCACCGTTTTAAAACAAACTAGAATAATGGTCCTAGAATTGAACTAAACTTTTTTCACATGATTGACTACATTGAGAGAGTGAACCTGTTTTAGGCCAAGATAATCTAATGCCCTGCACCAGTAAAGTGACCAGTCATGGAGGTGGTTGCCGTGTTGTTTGCTGTGTGTGTTTGCTTCTTCTGTTTCTCCAGCGTTCAATGATGTCTTCTTCTCAACCCATCATCGATCGAAGGGGGGAATATGTAGAGACTTTAAGGATGAACCAAACACAAATTAATCTTTCTAATCTCTCATGGGATTCATTCAAATGTGATTCAGTATTTCGGATCTGAACACCACATTCCAAAGCCAAAAGACGGCTCCAAATTGTCTAGAAAACCCCCCAGAGATAAGCCTAAACAGGAAGAACGTTGTCACTGTTTCATCTTAAGCAAGACAAAGCTGCTCAGAAATGGTGAAACGAGGCCTGACCACCAAGGGGCCTGACCACCTTTGACCTCCCTCAGCATCACCACTGCTGAGCAGGACAGCGATGTAAAACAGACCACGCTTTCATGGAACGTGAGAGACTTACACAGACTTTACATATCAAACCCATTAAAACTCACGCAGAACAATGCTCAGTGGACTTATAATCAAACATCATAATTCTTGTTGTTCCTACAATTCATGTTCGTATTATGCTTAGATCACATATAAATCATGTAATTGTGATATAACTGTGTGTATGGATGAAAGAGTATCGTGCTTCCAATCAAAAGAATCGTATGCCCTTAATTCAAAAGGTGGCTTGTTTGAAATCTGTGTAAAATGTTTTGTATGATTATAATAATCTATAATGTTTAAACTGGGGTCTCTTGTTCTCTGCTAAGTGCTGAAACCCAAGCAGATCCCAGATAACGATAAGTAGGAACTCGATCCACCTCCTAAAATGATGCCATTGTCTCATTGGTCAGAATTCTCCAAAAGAGGTTGGACTAACTTTTAAGTTAAAGAAGAAGAAAAGAGTTAGGAGTTCGGTTCAGAGAGCAGTTCGGGGTTGCTGTTCGGTTTTGAGTTCGGTTCGGTGTTTAATTAAGTTTGCGCCTCTCTCTAGCAACAGCAAGAGAGTGTTCCTGTTCGTGCTTCTCTCTGAAAACAACAAAGAGCGTGTTCGCACGCTTCAACATCGACCAGACCAAATTAGACCAGCAGACAAATAACCCATCGAGATCGGGGTTAAAACAGCTCATTCAAGCCATCTAACTCGTCTTACTTTCATTTCTTCCTTTATTTTCTTTTTTCGTAAAAGTCTCGGTTCAAAGTTAAGTTGCTGCGAAGTTCGTTTAAACGTCTCTCCTGCAACGCGCTTCGAACTGTAAAGACTCTTATTCGCCTGCCAATCACACGTGACCGGCAGTTCGGAAACTTCCATCCAGGCACTTCAAAGACAACCAGCCACACGGACCCGGCCGGGAAACCCCCTTTCGACGAAGCACCGCAAAAAGGGAATTCCCTAAGCAACGCAAAGACAAGCAAGTACTCCAGACTCTAACTGAACTGGTGCGTTAATGTAAATTGAATAACCTGTCTAAGAAACGAAGGTTTAAATTAATGTTTGGTGGTTCGTTCAGGTCATGTCTTACAAAGTGCATCTCACTCTGAAAACTCACTCTTTCTCTCTCTTCCTCTGCGCCTTGTATGAATGTGTGTGTGTGATTGTGTTTAGACCTTAGTTGTATGTGTTTAGAATAGTTAATAAAGTCGTCAATATATTTGAAAAGATATTTGCCTTGTGTTGTGCTTGCACATTTAATGTCTTGTACTGTCGATCTAAAGTTACCTTGCTAATACATAGTGTTTCACTATAGATTGGATATTTATATCTGTTGCCAAGGTTATAATTACGGCCCGTTCAAATGAACTCTAAACGAGTCATTTGCTCGGTTCCATAGTGATTCGGTCAAGATTCATTGCAAATCGATGAATCATTCCTTTTGAGCTAAATTGGCCTTCCGGCCCCCCTTAAATACATTTTATGTATATTATTATTGTGTGATTCGTTACAAGCACGTTCAAATAAATCATTCCAATCAACTCGTCACCAAACTATTACATGTCTACCCTATCAGCACGAGAGGAAGCATATATAAATATCCACTGTCAACTCACCTAACATTCCTTGACAGTTTCAGCATTTGGTCCCGCCCTTTTGCCACAATGTCAGAGATCGAACTCTACCCTTCCGATGACGACTCCTTCATCAGCCAGGCTCCATCTCAGCTCCCTATCACCGCTACGAGTTCCCAGGCTCAACAGGATACCGCTCCCGAACCTCCAGCTTCACGGCGCGGCCGCCGGCCTAGCCGAGCCGCCTCTCGTACCCCGAGGCGCCGTGGTTTGCCCTCACCTCCATCATCAAGACCTCCACCATCTCCAGCTTCCTCCTACACCTCAGCACAACCCAATATTCCGGCAATCGAGAAATGGACAGTGCTGGGGCTGAGAAAAGCGCTAATCAGCGCTGACGTTCATTTTTCTAGGAGGATGAACAAATCGCAACTGTACAACTTGTTTGTTTCTCTCCAGGCAGCTTTCCCTTCTCCGAAATCCACTCCACCTTCAAAAACAGCAAAAAAGGCAAGTAACAAAACATCAAACTCACGTTTTCAGAAAACTCCTTCTCCCGACGACGCAGGGCCCAGTTCTACGCGAGCGCCAGGCCTTCAGCTAGCCGGCAGATTCCGCCGCCGCCAGGCCCCACTCCTCTCTCCGCTCTGCTGAGCCACAGACCGTGGCGTTTTCCAGCACCGCACCTCACGCTACTTTGCCAGTTTCATGCGAAACAGGCCGCTCTTTAAACGTGAGTATGCCAACGCTTCAAGCCCAACCACCCCACCATCCTCCCGTAACTTTTTCCAACCCTTTTTCCTGTCCCTGGCCTGCAGTCCCACCGTCAGTCTCTAGCGCGAGGTTGCCTCAGCTAGAGCCGCAGGCCCACTCACACTTCCTACCTCTCCAGCTCTCTTCTTTCCCAACTTTTCCAGCTCCCCCCCAAGCTTTAGGGACCGACCCAAGTGTGAGGTTGCCTCCACAAACGGCTTCGGTCCCGGGCTTTTTCCCTCCTAATACTTTTCCCCAAAACCATTCTTCTTCCACCCTATTTTCCGCAACGCCGATGCCCATCCCACCGAACGCTACAGCTATGGAACCGCCCCTCGTGACCAACAACATCAGAGCCCAGATACTCACAGGTGCGGATATTGATTTATTCTCTCTTCTATCTATCCTCCCTTCCTCTGTTTCAAATAGGCAAATCGATTGCGGCGATTTTGCAGTCACCTTGAAAAACCCAGTTCACAATTCATCCCGCATCCTGTCATTTTCCGAATTCGCAATTGCTTTCAGCCGGTGTAGCGAAATCATTTGCGCCGCACTCCCCCACAGAAGACGAGAACTGAACGACTATCTCGCGATAATTGCAGAGCTCGCGTTGTCATATGGAGGAACACATTTTTACACTTACCACAAATTGTTCTCAGCAAAATGTGCCGTCCGTGTAGCTCAGTGGAACCAGTGCCCTTACTGGGGAGCCCTTGACACAGAGCTACACAACAGAGTGTTCTTAGGCTGCCGCAACATATCCTGCGCAGTTTGCAGATCTGTCTCTCATTCCACCACAGCTTGTCCTTTGATTAACCCCGAAAATCCTCCCCGCCCAGATTCATCAGCTGGAAAATCAACCAGTTATGTCCCGCGACCAGCAAACTTTAATCCCAACGACTCAGCTACGGATTCCCAAAGAAGAAAAATCTCATTCCCATCCAACAACCAAGCCTGCAATAATTTCAATGCGGGGCGTTGCCTAAGGCAACGCTGCCGTTTTTTACATTTTGCAGCTACTGTGGCGGCGCGCACGCGCGCACTATATGCCCTGTCAAAAGGTCCGTAAATAAAGATTAAAAAAACTACTTATCGACTCCTGTGAATTTTTCCCGTCTGTCTTCTGAATTATCCCACCACCCTAACACTGATTTTAAGGACTATTTACTGTCTGGTCTCGAGCATGGCTTTAATCCGGGCGTCGAAAGCCTCCCCACACAGAGTATCATATGTGATAATCTCCAATCTGCTTTCGCCGAACCTGACACAGTCGACACCCTGATTAAAAAAGAAATCGAATCGGGCTTTATGATTGGTCCTTTTGACATTCCTCCTTTTGAACATTTCCGTATCAGCCCAATTGGAGTGGCCACCAGGAAATTTTCAGGCAAAAAACGCCTTATAATCGATCTTTCAGCCCCCCATAATTCTCCGTTTCCAAGCATTAACAGCCTCATCTCGCTCGAACAATTTTCTCTTCATTACCACACCATTGATCAAGCCATAACATTGATTAAAGACGCAGGTTACGGCGCTTGGCTTGCTAAAGTTGACATCACCTCTGCCTTTAAAGTGATGCCCATCCACCCGGATTCGTGGCATTTGTTCGGCGTACGATGGCAAGGAAAATTTTATTTTTCTGTCCGTTTAACTTTCGGCTGCAAAAGTAGCCCCAAAATTTTCGACATGCTATCAGAGGCTATTTGTTGGATTCTTTCCAATAACTACTCGATACCCTACCTAATCCACTTGCTAGACGATTTCCTGATCATCTCTCCGCCTGAATCCATCCCAGCCGCACATCTTCTCACAGTCCAAAAAGTCTTCAGCGAGCTCGGGATTCCAATCGCCCAAGAAAAAACCATGGGTCCAGCCACATCCATCGAATTCCTGGGCATTAAATTGGACACAATCAACTTCCAGGCCTCACTACCCAAGGAAAAAATCGACAGGATTATTCTGGTCGCATCCACCCTTCTAGAAAATCCAAATTGCTCTAAACGAGAGCTTCTATCTCTGCTCGACCATTTAAACTTTGCGATGCGCATTATCCCACAAGGTCGCCCTTTCATCTCACATCTCCTCTTCCTTGCATCATCAGTTCACGAGCTAGAGGACCAAATCTCCCTAACTACTTCATGTAGCAACGAGCTCAGTTTATGGATAACATTCCTTAAACAATGGAACGGCCTGTCTTTTTTCTATAATAATCTGATTTCTCTCCCTACGGATATCCAACTGTTCACAGATGCAGCTCCTTCCGTTGGTTTCGGAGGTTTCTACCAAGGTCGTTGGTTCGCGTCTACATGGCCAGCCCAGTTCAACCAGCCTTTTCCCAGTTTTTCTCTGCTCAACATCACTTCATTTATATCCTATCTGGACAGCACCAAGAACCTCAAAGCCCGCTCCATCAAGGGCTATCTAAGCGGAATCCAATTCTTCCACAAACTCCTTTTTGGTTCACCCTCCGCAGACATAGCAAATTCCCAGACATCAATGCTTATCAAAGGCATCCAAAAAACCCAACCAACCCGTCCAGATGCCAGACAACCAATAACCTTGGACATACTCACCAAATGTATCTCTACCCTCCGCCGAGGCTACCACTCCACCAACACCGCCCGCACACTGGATGCCATGTTCATATTGGCTTTCTTCGGTTTCCTCAGATGCTCAGAACTCACCATCACTTCCAACTTCAACCCTAAAGTCCATCCCACAATCTCAGATCTTTCAGTATTAGACAACAAAACCATTTCTTACTTCATCAAACAAAGCAAGACAGACCAAATGAAAAAAGGCCACTTCATATACATCTTCAATCTCCAATCACCAATCCAACCATACCAAACTCTCTTCGCGTACTCACAATTCAGAAACTCTCAGACCAAGTCCCCTTCCGACCCACTCTTCACCGACGAATTCAATCGCCCCGTTACACGTTTCTGGTTCCAAAAACATCTCAAATCCATCTTACTCCAAGCAAACATCCCAGCAAATAATTTTTCCAGCCATTCATTCCGCATAGGTGCAGCAACCACAGCTGCCCAAAAAGCCCTTTCCCAGCAGCAAATCCAAGAGCTCGGCCGCTGGTCGTCGGAGGCCTTTAAGAGTTACATCCGTTCTAACCACCTCCATACCAAAGAAGCCCAACGATCCCTACTCAGCTAAACGTCCTCTCAACCTACCATAGGATCCCAGGAAGCAAGCCAAAGGCAAGTCCATCTATCGTTGCAGCAGCACCCTCTACTCCGCCCGCAGGAACTCCATTAACTCGATCAAAGTCTGATCCACTGCCGCAGCAGTGTCATCTACCCCGCTCCCGCAGGAGCTCCATTACTCCATCCAACTTGCTCCACTGCCTCAGCAGTGTCATCTACTCCGCTCCCGCAGGAGCCCCATTATTTCAAGCAAGTCTGGTCCACTGCCGCAGCAGTGTCGTGCACTCCGCTCCCGCAGGAGCTCTGTTACTCCATCCAGCTTGCTCCACTGCCGCAGCAGTGCCATCTACTCCGCTCCCGCAGGAGCTCCATTAACTTAAAGCAAGTCTGGTCCACTGCCGCAGCAGTGTCGTGCACTCCGCTCCCGCAGGAGCTCTGTTACTCCATCCAGCTTGCTCCACTGCCGCAGCAGTACCATCTACTTCGCTCCCGCAGGAGCTCCACCAACCTAAAGCAAGTCTGGTCCACTGCCGCAGCAGTGTCGTACACTCCGCTCCCGCAGGAGCTCCGTTACTCCATCCAACTTGCTTCACTGCCGCAGCAGTGTCATCTACTCCGCTCCCGCAGGAGCTCCAGTTACCTAAAGCAAGGTTGGTCCACTACCGCAGCAGTGTCGTGCACTCCGCTCCCGCAGGAGCTCTGTTACTCCATCCAGCTTGCTCCACTGCCGCAGCAGTGCCATCTACTCCGCTCCCGCAGGAGCTCCATTAACTTAAAGCAAGTCTGGTCCACTGCCTCAGCAGTGTCGTGCACTCCTCTCCCGCAGGAGTTCCGTTTACCAAAGAAGTCTGATCCACTGCCGCAGCGGTGTCTTCTCCTTCTTTTCCATCCACCTTATTTCCACCGTATCAGCCATACCATCCTCCTCCGTCCCTGCACCATTTACAACCTTCCACCCAAGAGGCACACCCATCCAACTCCAAGTCAACCTACTCCCGTCCTACGTTAAAAGAAACCTCCCAGCAACCACCTCTTCCCGCAGCTGATATCTTAAGCTTTACATTTCACAAGTTTTTGGGGGGTCATCAGCATCATTCTGGCGGCTGTCCTGCATTTTATTTCACAGTTTTTGGGGGAGTACTATGGGTTCGGGCCGCATACCGAGCCCGGAGCCCTCTCCTCGGACAGCACGCCAAATATGCATTTATTCTATCTGACTTATTTGGAAGTGTGAACTCGTGAAATGATGTTTTATAAACAAGGTTCGGGAGGAGCACGTTCAAATAAATCATTCCAATCAACTCGTCACCAAACTATTACATGTCTACCCTATCAGCACGAGAGGAAGCATATATAAATATCCAATGTCAACTCACCTAACATTCCTTGACAGTTTCAGCATCCCTCCACCACCCCGACTCCTCACTCCTGGCTCATTCTTCCACAGTCAGGAACGGGGGAGTACTATGGGTTCGGGCTGCATACCGAGCCCGGAGCCCTCTCCTCGGACAGCACGCCAAATATGCATTTATTCTATCTGACTTATTTGTAAGTGTGAACTCGTGAACCCACATGATGAGAGATGTTGATGTATTGGCTTAAAATATGCTGATTTTATTCTGTGTGTGGATGGAGCTTAACCAGCATCAGTTTAAATATTTATTTGTTGGTCTTTTTTGCCTTTTATTATAATAAGACAAAATGTGGACAGGAAGCCAAGTGGAAGAGAGAGGGGGACTGGATCAAGAAAACTCCACTAGCCGGTACTTAAACTCGGGTGAGTCGAAGTGCAATGACACTAAATGACTGTGCACTGCCCACGAGGCTATCGGCGCTGACTAGCCAGACTCAGTTTTGTAAATTTTAGAACCTCATTGTGTGAGAAACATGGGGGGAACAGAATCCGGCGGCAAACAATCCAGCTGTCAGAGTCCGTCCCCACACTCCCATCATGAGAGATGTTTATGTAGTGACTTAAAAGATGCTGATTCTATTTTGTGTGTGGATGGAGCTTAACCAGCATTGGTTTCAATGTTTGTTTGTTTTTTTGGCAGTTTTGCATTTGCAAAAGACCACCCATTGCCCTCCTCTTCAACTCCCATAACCACTTCCTGCAACCACAAACAAACACCTTAATTTGGCATGCCCCAAATGAAATGACTTCAAGGTGACAGGTGACACTGCCCAGGGCACCTGCTGCCTCGACACCTGCTGCATAAGCCCAGGGACCTGAAGCTAGCAACTGTCTACACCATCCGCCATGGCACAAAAACCACTAAAGGATGCAAGAGCAACCAGGTAGCCACCACGGCCTTCTAGCCTTGAGTGGTGAGTGCGTGTCTGATCGTTCAGCACCTTTGACGTTGCTCGCTGTTGTCTAGGATGGACAACAATTTTCAAAAGGAGGGATATATGTAGCATCTGAACCAATTAGACACAGAGTTCTGTTAGAGTTCTGTGAACGACGCCTGAACTGCAACTAACACCCAGGTAGAACCAGGCCTCTGATTACCATAGCAGCAAAGGTTTTGTAATAATTGTGGCCAACATGTACTAGTGAAATTTTATTTCATAATGTGAGTTTCACCCCACTTTCAATTGTTTTACGTCAATGAAAGGTTAGAATTTTTTTTATTTTTAAATGAAAGATCAAAGGGATAAACAATGTAGGAATATTTTTTTTACAGCCGCCTTTGCTCATTTTACCAACGGTGCCAATATTAATGGACGGCACTGTAGACCCCTTGTTAACAAGATGCTTTGAAATAAGAAACTGATAGTTCTGTTCAGATGGTTAAATTACTCTTTTCATAGCTCTGGGGCCAAGAGGAATATCCTTTCTGAGAGTTGATAAACAATCAATACTGGACAAACTGATTAATTGATTGTAATATTAATGCAGCTACATCAAGTTAATTCTATTAACTGGTCCAAATATTTATAATAAATTGTAACAATTTAAATTCATTATTCATATTTCCCTTTTGAGGTAATTTGCTACATTAGTCTTGATACTTTTCCGGTTTAAGCCTGTGTTAAGGCTGTTTCATACAGATATCAAAACATAATTTTTTCATTGCAACTTATACATATACAGATAACGGCTATGCTGCACACCCCTTTTACAGATTCATCATTTTCAAGCTACAGTGAGCAGAAAAGCTAGTCACTTTTTTATTCTTATAACCTTGAGTTGGAGCTAAAAATAGAAAATGAGGAATATTTGAAAAAGTAGACTCCTTTGAAAGCCACATAAAAATGAAAATGAATGTCCTGGAGAAGCTGGCAGAGTCAATTTGTCACTTCCTGGCTTACTTCATTTTTTCACAGCTTTACGTTATTATGATTTTGGGGGGAAAGTAGATTTAGCCTTGATTAGTAAACATCACTGCTTGACTGAAACAGGTTCTGAAAAAATGTAACTGTGTGAAGGCATAAATTAAGTTTGTCATTTCTGGCTGAAGTACTTGGTCAACAAGAGAAGCAAAAATGGGCACAGGAGGGGGGCAACACCCCCCCCCCAAAAAAAAAGGTCTTCTTCCTGACCACCCAACGAGAGTAAATGAAGATGCCTTGGAGAAAAAAAAGAGAGAGAGTCCCCATAGAAGAAGAGGTAAAGTACAACTTAAATACAGTATAATTGTGCAATATGGGCTAAAAAGTGTAGGAATAAAGGTTTGGAGTGCTATCCATGGGTAAAGTTTATTCTAATATTGAGAATAAGCTTTCAGAATATTGAAAAGAGCACGCCAAGCAATTTCGAGATAATGGCTTGATAGCAGACTTGGCAGTTCATATCTCCCCAGAACGAAACTCCCCAGAGAAAAAACTAAATGGGCAAAGGGACCATGGACACGGGATGACCCTAAAAGCATAAAAATGCAGCCTCACGCAAAGGACTGCCTAGGAACAGAGGGTGCAAGGCACGTCTACCGTAGCACAAATAGCCAGGTATGGACGTTAAAGTTTATATAACATCTCAACATCGCCAGACAATACAGATTAGTAAGAAGGAGAAATGTGTGAATTACCATTGTAGCACTGTAAGCGATCAGGCTTGTATAGTTTATGAGCTTAGCTTAAACTGAGCGGAGAGTTCAACACGCCAGCATTGAAGCAGTCAATAGCAGTACACTAAAGTGCTTAGCACTTGCTTGGTGCTTAGCGCAGGGAGCATCTCCCATGTACAATGAAAGTATCACCCACACCCTTTCATGCTGGAGGCAAGGCCGACGCACCAAATAAACGCGGGGACAGAGCGTGCAGCGATGCAAAAAAGGGCAGAGAACCCTGCTGCACTTTGAAGGGAAGACCTGGAAATGTCTTTAAATAGGATATCCGTGTTGAACAAGAATTTCATGCCGACTGTCACAACGATAGAGCAGATGAGCGGGTCTTCCCATGACGACAGCGGTGAAGCATGTAGCTTCACACAGGATTACCCCATACCAAGTGTATGAAGGGGGCGGGCTGTGAAATCCCTTGAATAGATGGTTTGTGGCTCGTGTCACTTCGGGCAGTGCAGTTCATGATAGAATAATACACATGAAGCTAAATCATCCAATGTGAGTGGCCGCTACTTAAAGGTGCACTATGCAGGAATTCCGTTTTGTCAAACAGCGACACCTAGAGTTGCTGTGGAGTACTTGTACTGTCGTAAATAGCACTCACGCAAAGATGGCTCTGCACTCATGGCCTGATCCCCTCCCCCTGAACACCAGTACCTGTTCAGTAGGATGGAAGCTGTAACGAGTTGAAATAAGGTGTGCCCCCTTTAAGAGCTGCGCGCACCCTGTTTAACTGTCGGCAGTCTGTATTGTATGTGCGCCTCGAACACCACATGTATACGGCGCCGGGTTATTTCTGCTTGATGCTTATTTTATCAGATCTTTTTTGCCGTAAAGCAAAACCTGATATCACGCGACACTTCCTGATGCTGCGGCCGGCGACTCGCTGGCTCAAAGTTGCAAGTGTGTTTTTTCCGCTCACATGCGATAGGGGGGTGCGAAGCGACCACCATTCAACCCGAAAAGAGTAATATAACCATTCCAATGACTCCGAAGCTGTTCGGTTGAGGTAAAAAACCTGCATAGTTAACCTTTAAGCTATGCTCAAGAGCAAATCATGTCCAGGGTCCCCAAACCTGCAAATACGAACAAGGGTCTACGGCAAAAGAATTTGATGAGCTTGCTGTCACGGGTGTGGTGCAGGTTGAAGGAGAGGCAGAGTCAAAAGGCTCCAATTTAAACATTTACTGATAATTCCAGACACAGGTACAGGTACAGGTACAGGTACAGGGATGACAGGCAGAAGGTTAACTCACACAAAACACAGATGTAACATTAACAAGAACCAACAAAGACTAACTGGGCAGAAGGAACTTAAATACAGAGACTAATGAACAATGACGAGGTGAGGACAGGTGACACGGATGATGAAGACGATGAACAGGTGGGTAATAGAGGGAGTGAGTTCAGGTGTGGAGACAAGGAAGATTCTGGGAAGTGTAGTGAAGATGAAGACAAAATGGTGCAGACGATGACTGTGACACTTGCTTTATATATTTGGGGTTTAAGCGGATGTAAGAATGGAAAGCATAAGACGACCATTAACCTAGTGACTTGATTTTGAGACTTGACCTTTCTGTACCAATGCGAAATGAATGACAGAAGAAACGTTTCGGGGGGATGCCAGACTTACTGAGGGCCGATCAGAGAAGTTTTTGGAACCAGTGCCGGCTAGTATTGGGGTCAAATTTTGAAAAGCCTGTGAATTCTGAGCAACGCAGGAATCCTAAAAAAGTGAGGATGAATATAGCATTCAAAGCTATTGCTGTATTGGTGGAGTGGTAACCTGAGAACTGGGTAGTTCTACCAGAAAGACTCGGGAAGGCGAGATGATATCACAATGACTTTTATTAATTAGTAGACCAGAAAATGAAAACAGAAATATTGGATGGTAAAGTTCTTTGGTGCAGGCCCCGTCCGTAGTTCACATTCAGAGAGTAACAGACTCTGCATATCCTGCCTGAAGATGAAGGCGGGGCGCAGCCAACCCCAGGGGAGGAATGGACAGGGACCAACCTGGTGGTGGTGGGGAGGATGGAGGTGAATGTTTGCGTCATCATCTGCGAACTCAAACATGTGTAAGTAACAATCTTTTATACTCCAAGTATTAAATGATGATTGGATAGACCAGAAAGTAATGAGTGACGTAACATTGAGTCTTCCTGGCGGAACTTTACGCTGGAGCTTTCATTTACGCATTTGTTTAGGATGTTTAGAGTTAGAAGCTGTCTATAATTTGTGTGGGCTGGCTGGATTTTTTTTGGAAACCTTTGATTTGGAGATTGATTTGGGGATTGTTCATTCCTGGGCATGAGTTGCCGTAAATTAACTTATAAAATACACTGAACAAAATTATAAACGCAACACTTTTGTTTTTGCCCCCATTTTTCATGAGCTGAACTCAAAGATCTAAGACTTTTTCCATGTACACAAAAGGCCTATTTCTCTCAAATATTGTTCAAAAATCTGTCTAAATCTGTGTTAGTGAGCACTTCTCATTTGCCAAGATAATCCATCCACCTCACAGGTGTGGCATATCAAGATGCTGATTAGACAGCATGATTATTGCACAGGTGTGCCTTAGGCTGGCCACAATAAAAGGCCACTCTAAAATGTGCCGTTTTATCACACAGCACAATGCCACAGATGTCGCAAGTTTTGAGGGAGTGTGCAATTGGCATGCTGACTGCAGGAATGTCCACCAAAGCTGTTTCCCATGAATTGAATGTTCATTTCTCTACCATAAGCCGTCTCCAAAGGCATTTCAGAGAATTTGGCAGTACATCCAACAGGCCCCACAACCGCAGACCACATGTAACCACATCAGCCCAGGACCTCCACATCCAGCATCTTCACCTCCAAGATCGTCTAAGACCAGTCACCCGGACAGCTGCTGCAACAATCAGTTTGCATAACCAAACAATTTCTGCACAAATTGTCAGAAACCGTTTCAGGCAAGCTCATCTGCATGCTCGTCATCCTCATCGGGGTCTCGACCTTGAGTGGGCAAATGCTCACATTCGATGGTGTCTGGCATTTGGGAGAGGTGTTCTCTTCACGGATGAATCCCGGTTTAACTACACAGGGCAGGTGGCAGATAGCGTGTATGGCGTCGTGTGGGTGAGTGGTTTGCTGATGTCAACGTTGTGAAACGAGTGGCCCATGGTGGCGGTGGGGTTATGGTATGGGCAGGCGTATGTTATGGCATATGTTATGTTATGGTGCAGTTTATTGATGGCATTTTGAATGCACAGAGATAACGTGACGAGATCCTGAGGCCCATTATTGTGCCATTTATCCACGACCATCACCTCATGTTGCAGCATGATAATGCACGGCCCCATGTTGCAAGGATCTGTACACAATTCCTGGAAGCTGAAAACATCCCAGTTCTTGCATGGCCAGCATACTCACCAGACATGTCACCCATTGAGCATGTTTGGGATGCTCTGGATCGGCGTATACGACAGCGTGTTCCAGTTCCTGCCAATATCCAGCAACTTCGCACAGCCATTGAAGAGGAGTGAACCAACATTCCACAGGCCACAATCAACAACCTGATCCACTCTATGCGAAGGAGATGTGTTGCACTGCGTGAGGCAAATGGTGGTCACACCAGAGACTGACCAGGTGTTACAGCTTCGGGATCTGAAATCGAGGACTGGAGTTTACGGACCAACATTTGTTTTTGGTAAATTTTCCAGCCCTTGATGGAAACTGTGAGTCTGACCATGAATAAGGTAATCTTTAAAGTTTTTGTCTGGGTGATGAGATGAGTTCTTTAGCTAAAGTGAAGACATTGATTGGAGTTGAGAGATATTTTCAACATTTCAAACATTTTATTGTTTTTTGCAGATCTTCGAACAGAACAGATGGAATTAGCGTCCTCTCTGCACAGTAATTACAAATAGGCAGATAACGACAACATTGTCTAGAGCAACTAAAATTGTCGAAGTCATTCACACTTGTTGAAAAGTGTCTTTTCAAGTTAGAAGCACAGCCACTATGGGACTGTGGGACATAGGTTGGGGATTTGACAGACGTAGTTAGAGGGTTTAGAGTTAGGGTACATTGTGAAGTCTGGTGGTCTACAGATATGCAGATAGTGCAAAACACGCTTCTGCATCCTAGGAAGAGCTGGTTATGTAAGCTGGTTAAGGAGGAATAGGAAGTGATGGAGCAGCTCCTGAAAGTGGAGGAAGCATCATGCTAGGGTCTACTCCAAAGGCAAAATAGTTGGGAGGAAAGAGAGAACCAGGAACTGAGGTGTTAGAAGTTTGAAATGCCGAAGCAGATAGTGCTTGCGGAGGCAGCCTGACACTTGGATATACCCCTAGAATAGAGGAAGTAGATGGAAGTTCAGCAGGAAGGGAAGGCAGGTATGAGGAGAAAACATTGGGCAGGTAGTGGGAGGCAGCGCTTGGTTAGCCCAAGGAAAAGGGTAAGGGAGTGGGCCTGAGTTGGCCTGTGAAACGGGTGAATAATTGAAAAAGCAGTATTTTGATGAAAGGACGAAGAAGGAATAGCGTTAGGGAGAGCAGGTGGCGAAAGGCTTTGAGAAGACACAGGAAGAGAAGGAATGGGGTTGTTAGGCTGAGATGTAATGGCAACCTGAGGTGGAAGGGCGTTGCCTTGATACGTGGCATCAGCTGTTTGATGTTGAAGTACAGTGGGATCAGAAGTTGTGTCTTGGAAAGGAGATGTAGTCCTTGTTTTAGAGTTAGAAGAGAAATGCTTTGAATGCCTGATGTAAGATTTGGCAGATTGTTGTACATTTTTTATAAAACTATTTTACCAATTACCAACTGTAATTGCTTTGTCATGCATGAACTTTTTTCAGTTAATGGTAGCCATTGACTACCATAGTATTTTTGTTCTATTCTTTTACTATTCTGTACTGTACGTACATTTTTTTTGTGCTTCCTATGTATATAGATGTGTTTGGGTTGTTTTAAATAAAAAAAATCATAATTAATATATCATAGAGTTGTTTGTGGTGGTGGTGATTAGACAAGATCTGCAGTGACGTCACAATCATGTTGCATTGTGGTATATGGAACTGCCTGAAGTGTACAAATGAACATAGACAGTAAAAGAAATGGACACAGATTTTTGCCTAACTTCTCGGATTGTTGATTTATGGAACTGGAACTTTTAGATGAAACGTACCGATTAAACATCTGTACATTATTTTTATTATTATTAATTATTATTATTTTTTTTTATTTTATTTATATAGTGCCTTTCCAACACCCAAGGTTGCTTTACAAAGATGGGTTACAAACCGGAAGCCAATGAAGGTGATAGGGGATTGGAGTAATGTGCTCATTCTTTCTTGTGTGAGTGATCAAGCGTACTGCAAAGTTGTGAACATATTGTAATCATTTGATATTTTTGGCTGAAATGCCCTAGTTGAGATGTGACAAAGGCAAAGTATAACAGTATCGAATACGAGAGATTGTATTGTCATTGCATACAAATTAAATTAAAATTTAATTTGAAAGGGAACCATTTCTGCACCTTTATTTTTTGTAAATTGTAAATCAATTATATAAATAGTTAAAAAAAATAACAACAAAAACTATAAAGAATATAAGTAATTAACAGTGCATTTTCATTAAAAACCTACTCTATTATTTTTTTTAATATACATATAAATGATTAAATAAGCAAGAATTATTATATAATTGATACCCTGTTTTTGGAGTCCAAGTTACTGTTAGGAAATGTGTTTCAATTGTCTGATGTGAAACCAAAGAAGCAAGGGTTCCAGTGATGAACACTGGAGTTTCTAATTCGGGGTGAGTGCAGGTGGTTCAAAGCTTTAATTTCACAGAAGTCAAAGTCTATTTAAATCCATAGATCAGTATTTGTTTGTTTTTATGAGCCAGCAGAAAAAAGAGCCCTCCGTCCACATGATATCTATATGGTTTGAATTAGTGGCAGATGCTGCAGTGCAGCATGCTACAGTGTGGCTGATGAGCAGAACTAATTGGTCTAATGTTGCCTGACATGCCATATCTGTGAGGATGGACAAGCATGATACAAAGAGATAATTCAAATTCTCACTCTGAAATAGTTTAACATATTGCATTACTTGATATAACCACAAACTAACATTATCCCTGCCATTTCATAGATACCAAAATAAATAGCTAAAAAAAAAAAAAATTATCACAGAAAAAAAAGGAGCAACCATGAGTAATTACACTTTCTGTAGTGAATCTACCTGCGGTTGTACATTGGGTAGGTGGTATATCTGATAACAAATTACCAACTGTAATTGCATTGTCATGCATGAACTTTTTTCAGTTGATGGTAGTCATTGACCTCCATAGTATTTTTGTTCATACTACGAAAGAGATCGACTCGTGCTGCGTTCCAGTCCAAAATTGTCATGCCCTTCACTCGCTAACTTCCCTCCGTCTCGTTCACTCGGATGTACGTCATTGCTTACGTTGCATGAGTGCCCACTACTGGTGGAAACTGCAATGGGCTGAACTGGAACGTCCTAAGCCCTTGATCACTTGGAATCACCTGATTTGATTGATTCCAAGTGATCAAGGGCTTAGGACGTTCCAGTTCAGCCCTCCAGTTGATTAATTATTAAAAAGAAATTCCCTTTAAGAATTTGTTTAATGCAGCATCCAAATGTATATAGATGTGTTTGGGTTGTTTTAAATTTAAAAAATCATAATTAATATATCATAGAGTTGTTTGTGGTGGTGGTGATTAGACGAGATCTGCAGTGACGTCACAATCGTGTTGCATTGTGGTATATGGAGCTGCCTGAAGTGTACATATGAACATAGACAGTAAAAGAAATGGGCACAGCGACCCCATAGATTTCAACAGAGAAAAGTGAAGCCAATTAGAACCACTCACTTCCTGATGGCTGAGCGACTGCGCAGGCTCAAACTGAGCTTGACGACTTAGATATGACGTGAGCAACCTGTCTGACAGTTGTAAGTCTTCTAGTAGCTGTTCCAAGAAAAATCTGAATCATTCCCTTCCGAATCTTGCAGAGACTGAGAGCGTGATTAGGAGCTGTCCATGAGCAGCAGCAGGAGCAACTTTATGACTCTCTATGGGCTTCTCCCTTGACTTTATGCCTCCACGTCAAGGGATGACTTTATCCCTTCAATTGCCTGCGAGCTTCTCCTCCTGTCTATATGGTAATTTCTCTACTGTGCGACAGAGAGTCGCGTGGTTATGACGTAATCGTTAGCCTATTTTTATAAAAACGGCTGCTACAGGGCCATAACGTAAGATACAAAGTAATGGAGCCTTTTATACATTGTCGTGTTTCTTTAGAAATAAATAATGGACAAATGGTGTCTTTGGACGCCTCAGATGTAAAGTTATTCGCTGTCAAAGTGACGCCAAAATGAATGGGAGTCAATGGAATGCTAACAGCAGGTGATACTCAGCTACAATGGCGGCCCCCAAGGGAAGCTTCAGTTTCCGGCTGATGGATTACTCCCAAGTAGAATCACTCCCTCGGTCAAAATCGAGGGAGCGAGGATCTGTCCATATAAACTTCCGCCGTCCACTTTACGAAGTGGAACGCACTTCAAAATGGCGGCAGGGATTCCCCCGAGGGGAAGTGCTTATGGAAGTTTGCAAGTGCGTGTCTAAAAGTGGACTGGAACGCAGCATCGGAGCAGGGCTAGAATGGGAGTGTGAGTTTTGGAGGCGGAGCAATAAAGAAGGGGTGTGTTTGTTTGGGTTGATTTCAAATATCAACATTGGCCAACAGCATATTTCAAAAACGACTTACCCAACCTTTAAGTGCAAAGGCATTACAATTTTTCAAGGATGTCCTCACTGAATACATTTTGTATCAAAACAATGACAAAAATGATGCACAATTTAGTCTGTGGGTGTATATGAACAGTTCTGAAAAAGTGTAATCAGTATTAAAATAATGCACATAACCAAATGTATTATTTGCTGATTGCATGAATATCATGTCAATTATTAGGAAAGTTTAGCTGGAGAAGCATGAATGTATGTGGGGTTTTTTGTGGGTTTTTTAGTTTGGCTTAAAGAAGCTGACTCATCACTGAGGGATATTATATAATCCAGATAGGACAGAGGTATCTGAGCCATTGTGCCCCGCAGTGCTGTCCATCACTTTTACAAATAGCCCTGGGGATTGTGAGGAAACAGTTCACTGGGCAAAGTGCTATTGACCCCTTGGGAGCCTCAAATTCAATCACTGCATGCTCCTGTGTTCTACCAGTCTTTTCACAATGTCTTACTCACAAACATCCTGTCATCTTTAAAAAAAAAGGCTAAAAATATATATTTTTTTAAATCCAAGAACTTGTATTCCCTTGATCTGTGTGGCTTGGATTAAACGTTTTCCTGTTTTCCATGACATTAAATGTAGCATCTATGGGGCGCCAAGTGTGACCTGCCTAATTTTATGAACAAAACTAATTCTGAAAAAATCCTGTAACACTTTAAAGCATTTTGTACAAAGAAAAAACAAATAGAGTTGCAACTTGTTTTAGAAATGTAAATTCTAAACCACACACACATTTTGTGCACATTTTGTGTGTGTGTGTGTGTGTGTGTGTGTGTGTGTGTTGGTTTAACCTACATTAGGAGAACCCTAAGTCCTTATATAGTTGTGTGTTTTCAGGTTTCAGGCCACACCCTCTACAAAGAAAGGATTAATCCTATTTATTCTTTTGACTAATGGTCAATGTAAATCTTCAACACCCTCACAGGACAGAGGACCTATGCAGTCTCTCATCTTCCTGTGACTTTAACGGTGGAGGAGAAAACGACTGCAACACCCTAGTAGGTAGTGGAAGCAACGTTTTGGCCATACTATCTTACGCCTGTTTCACACATACTCCGTTTGCAGTGCGTATGCGATGCAGCAGCAGCACGTTCTATTGTGCTTTCACATATGATGTGTTTGCAGTGCGCAACTGATCCGCGGCTGTACCACAACAAACACAACAAACACAAAGAAAGAAAGAAAGAAAGAAAGAAAGAAAGAAAGAAAGAATGAAAGAAAGAAATAAAGAAAGAAAGAAAGAAAGAAAGAAAGAAAGAAAGAAAGAAAGAAAGAAAGAAAGAAAGAAAGAAAGAAAGAAAGAAAGAAAGAAAGAAAGAAATGAAAGCTTTAGCATAAGTTCTGCCGGGAAGACTCAATTGTTACATCACTTATTACCTTCTCATCTATCCAATCATGTTCTAATACTTGTAGTATAAAAGATCGGTACTTACACACGTCTGAGTTCGCAGATACTGACGGTTTCATTCCTCTCCATCCTTCCCACCCCCACTAGGATGGACCCTTCCCATACCTCACAGTGGGTCGGCTGTGCCCCTGCCTTCGTCTTCAGGCAGGAAATGCAGAGTCCGTACCATCGGATTGTGAGTTTGGCCTACGTCAAAGAACTTAATAATAAGTTCTAATAATAATAATAATAACAATAATAATATTGCTTGCTGGGCTGTTAATAAATGTATAATTGTTACGGTATTTATTCTCCCGAGTCTTTCTGGTAGAACTCTATGAAACCATATTTGAAGGCATATTTGCATTTTTATTACTGTTGAAGCTACACACACACACACGCACAACAATTTTGACCTCACAAGCTACATTTTTATTACAGTGCAATAAGCAATAAGAGATCCTTAATAAGATACTGGCTTTTTAACCACTCTCTCAGTTACCAAACAGGTGCAACCACCGCAGCTTGATGCAGTGACACAAAAGGTTCACAGATAATTAAATATTGATTTTTGTTTTCTAATCCTATATAAAAATTGTTCAGAGACTCCCAGAGGTACTATTCATCCCACCTCTCTCAATAAAATTGGAGAGAGAGGCTCAGAGGGAGGGTTGAGTCTGTATTTGTAGTTAATCTTTATTTCAAATAGCCGTTTGTGTGTGTTAAAGGATGATGTGGAATTGGGGTGATTATTGCAATATGTTTCAGGCACTCGCCTAGAACCTTAGCTAAAGTCATACTGTACTGCAGCTCCACTAACACTCCTGATGCTGATCTCTTCCTGTGTCTCTGTTGCTTGCTCCCTTACATAATGTGACTGGTCTCTGTGACATCTAGTGACTGGTTGATTCAAGGAAATCTGAAATTGGTTGTAATATCTTTTTTTTCCCCCAAATCATTCAAATAACAGACCATAGAGAACTATACACTCATCGGCCACTTTATTAGGTAAATCTGTTCAACTGCTCGTTAAAGGTACACTATGTGACTTTTTTTATTTTTTATTATATAATGATCTATTTGTAATTTTTTATTATATAATGAGCTGAGGACATTAGTTCTCTTGGGGAGATGGAGTTTGAGTGCGCTGCCTCGGAGCACTCCTCTTGTGAGGACAGATCGTACGATGAGCTGCTCAAGGTAGTCACTCGCACTGTGGACAGATGGTCAAAGTATGATGAAAGCTTTCTGTCGGGTGGCCAAGGGGAGACACCAGAGAGACGGTACCTCCCCTTCTTTCAAGATCTCCATGATGAACTATCAAAGTCATGATACAAACCATATTCTGTGTCTTTGTGCCTGCGACATCGGTTAATTTGACTCTCGTTGGTGAAAAGGCACAGGGTTATACGATGATGTCCCAGGTTGAAGACTCGCTCATGGGCTATCTCTCCCCTGGCAGCGCATCATAACTAAAAAAATTAGGGCTGGGCAAGTTAACGCGTTATTATCGCGTTAACGCATTTATTAATTAATGCCGACAATTTTTTTATCGCACGTTAACGCAGTTTTTTTTTTTTTTTTTTTGAAAGTCCGTTGCTCACTGGCTCTGAATACACATAGGCCTACAGTCAAACCATGGATCACAGGAGGGGTGGGATGTTGGTCAGCCAGCAAATAACCCACCCAAACAAGCAGTGGAGAGGCTTTGGCAGGTTCTCTCAGGTGAACAGAAAGGGAGACAGCGCTCCGCGAGTGAATGACAGGCACTCTATGGATAGTAACCATGGCAACGGCTTCTGTGCGCTACGCAGCTGTAGCCTTTTTAACTTAAATTAAAATTATACATAACTTTACCTGATAGGACTGCGTTTAGTTTAGCGGAGATGCTCTGCCATGTGAATTCCCTTCTGTTGATGACGTCCTGATAAATATTTAGATTGTGGAAACTCACAAACAGCGAGCCGAGGATCAGTCTCTCTTCCAATGATTTGTGCTGCGCGTCGTCAATTCAACTTCGGCAACGGGAGGGCGCGGGCGCGTGCGTGAGGCGAGCATGACAGCAACAGTTTCACAGGAACGCACCCGCTTGTCGCTGCACCTGTGCTCGACCACTTCACCTCACTAGGCTGATTTATAATTCTGCGTCGGACCTACGCCGGAGCCTCTATGCTATAGACTACGCGTTGGTTTTTATTTATACTTCTGCGTCGTTGTCCCCCTTGACGCGCAATTACACATGCAGAGGGAGCATGCATGTGAATCCCGGGGAGCGGTTCTAGCAATCACAGCGCTTGCGGTACGCGTAGAATTGACGCATTGTTACATTTTTGGAGAGGTGCACGTCAGGGTACGCGCGCTACACAGCAGGTACGTAGCGTGAGTTCGACGCAGAAGTATAAATTGGGCTTTACATCTGTTTAATGTAATCTAGTGTAAGTGGGAAACCATGTCATGACCAAACCTAAGATTAGAGAAGTAACGTTGGTCGACTTATATCTGTAGTAGTGGTCATGACCTCTGACTACATAGACTGTTTCTGCTGCTCCCTGATAAAAGATACTTGTTGATACCTGTTCAGAAAAAAGAAAAAAAAAGAAAACTGGACTCGTTTTAACAAGCTAGATAAAAGGTAATGCCCTGGCAGTGGCATAGCATTTGATTTGATTTTGATTACATTAATGTTTAAGTTGAGATTTACAATGAATATTTTATTGCCACTGTGTAAAGGGAATACTGCTGGTATAAAGCACCTTATTTGTTTAAAGTTTTTGAAAACCACATGTTATTGCACTTTTGTATAGCAGTACATTTAAATCAAAAGTGCGCAATACACTACTTTAGAATTCATTATTCACTCTTGCGCGTAACAATGCGATTAATTAAAAATTTTAATCGTTGCCCAGCACTAAAAAAAATCACTGCGTTCTCCTCCAGGCTGCGAGGGTTACATCCACGCTGGTGAAGAAAGCTTTTTAGGCAGCAGATCAGGCTGGTTCTGCCCTGCACATCATGGCAGTGTTGCTCCCCCGCCGTGCTCAAGGGCCAGCCAACCCCAACCAGGTCCAGCTTCTCAGAAACAGAGCGTGGTGAGTCCTGCTCCCCCTCGGAAAGACTGGGGACCGGCGCGCCACACTCCACCACCGAAAAAGAAGCTGGACCCCCCCCATCCCCCCCCCCCCCCCCCCCCCCAAAGCCAATTTATTTGCGTGTTTGCCACATTTGCTTCACAACTGGTCAAACAAAGATGTTTTCCCATAGCGCTAACTCAGCGCAGCATCTTTTTTCTGCTTTTTCAGGGAACAAGATTACAGACAAGTAACCTGAGACAATCTTTTAGGTTATTGTGGATATTGCAATTTACAATTAAATTCTGAATGGCACACAACACTGCCTTGATGGTAAATATACAAATTATATTCCTTCTCATATTCCAATGCTTGATGCACACTTACTAGTCATAACCGAAATATGGAAGACATCTATGAAAACCTAAAATAACAATGTCCCTTTACTAACGTCAGTACATTATGGCAAAGAAATGCCATTTAGTGCACAGTATTTCAGGCTAGAACTCTTATTTACATTCCTTCCAAACGTTTGATATATTACATTAAGTAGTCATTTATATTTTTGATAACCAAGTGAAGTTTTTTATATTTTGGAATATTTTACAAATGAAAAGTTCTTCACCACAATTTAATTATTGTCTTTCTCTTATGTTTTTCTGCACACAAGTGTTAAAAAATGGATGTCAATGAGCTACATTAAAAGCTGTTATAAAAGATATACAGTAAATATAAAATATATAACATTATAATCAATGGCAATATTTATACTGGAACCATTTGATTTGTCATTTAATGTTCAATGTTTCTCAACTTCCCTGATAATATACATCATGTGTGGTAATAAGACCAAAATGTGCAGTCCTGGTCAAGACCGTGATTTAAAACCCTGCCCGGTCTACATGTAACCTTGAGCATCTTATGCCATAATGGAGTGGTTGACTTGATCCAAAATGAATTAGTTCGTGATGGCTCTGTCAAACGTATCCCCTACTCCCCCTTAACTCATACCCTCATCCTTCTCGAGCAATAGGGCAGGTGGATTGTGCGGGGCTAGTGAGTGGGTGGGTGTGGGGATAACAGTGAGGTATTGATCTGTTGTCTGATGTATCAGGCAAGCGGTGGGAATAAAGGCACTTTTCCTTCATGACTCAGTTTTGCCCGGTCTTATCAACGTTGGCTCTCAGGCGATTTTACCTCCTGCTTCTCTCGTTTTTATGCAGTGAGAGATCACTTCGAAGCTTCTGAGGTAGAGAGAGGGGGTGCATGAGTATTGGTGGGGGCTATAAATAAAGAACAAGGTTAGCAGAGGTCGTTTTTCCAGCAGTCAACAGAATGCAGGTAGAGGGGAGAAAGGGGGTTGAGATAGCTCTAAAGCTCCAGAGCACCCTGATATCCCAGAATGCCTGCTACTGATAAGAAAGTGGACCGTAACCTTTGGTGGGCACGTGACGCAAATGCAGATGTGCTGTACGTCTTGATGGGGAAGATGGGCTTGCTGCACTTGAAGGATGAAGTGAAAGTCAGAAAAGGAGGGTGGTATAGAGAGGAAGAGAGAGAGGGGGTGGAAGGGAAAGAGATAAGAAAAGGAAGCTGTTAGTGGCAAGAATTGCTGGGGGGTTGAAGGAGATGAGAGCGTCTGCAGAGGAGAGCTGAAGAATGGATTGGAATAAAAAAGGGTGTTCTGGGAAAGTGTATCTTCTTATTTTGCCACAGCAGGATAATAGTTCAATTGCTTCTATTCCCCCCAAAAAAGCAACAGGATATAAAGAAAAACTGGTGATAGAGAAAGTAAATTGGATATCAGCTGAAATAAAGATATGGAATAAAAATATGGAAAAAACTTTCACAGTTAATTTGACATGTTGTCGAAGGTTGTATTTAGTTGGTGTAGCAAGTTACAACAATGAAACTGTTAATTTCTATAGTATTAATTTTGCTGAGCAATTCACATTTTTCCCAAAATATTTGTGTCTTTAATTGTACATATACTTAGTTTTTTTATTTAAAAGGTTGCCATTACGTGTGGCAGATGGATAACAGGCAGATACAAGGATCTAAGTGCAATGGGGGTTAAAAAAACAACAATAACTATACAACCAAGGAGGACAGAAAACATGGAAATACAGAAAACAAGAAAATGAAAAACACATCCAATAACATTACATACACATTTAATGACAGACCAAGAACAATGGAAACACCAGGGTAATTCACACATGGCTAAAAGAAACTGGGAACAATCTGGACGAATCAACATGGAAAAGGACTACAAATATGGAATGCGGAATAGGAAACAGGAACAAGATTTAAACATAAAAGTCCGGTAACAGAGCCAGGAATGTGTCTCAGCCATGTTCATGGTTAGAAGGTGAAAATAGCAGTGTTTAGCAGTGTAAATAATGTTAGATGCAATTTATACCTAGTGCAAATATTGCCAGATACGATTGTCATCTCAGTGTACTGTAGTAGTACATTATAAAACAGTATGACATAATATCAACAGCATGACAACATATACATTCTCTGTATATATTATTGTAACACAGTTTGTTGATAAGGGACGAAGGAGGCGGGAACCTACAAACGTAAAATAGTAAACATAACATAGCGTAAAATAGTAAACATAACATAGCGTAAAATAGTCAAGGCCTGGTCGTCTCTCGTCCTTCGTAGCTCCTCTGTGAGAGATACGAGGACAGTGTGGCGCGCAGGTGACGCTCATTATCAATCACGCCATCGTCTCTCGTCCCTCAATGTCATCTCTCCTCATTTTATGCTTCCGTAGCTTGAAGCTTTTCTTTGACTGTTAGCGTTTTGTATTTTTGCGCTCGCAATCTTCTAACATTACACTCTGACGCACCGTATTTCTTGGCACACTCGTTTTACGCGTATTTGGCACCACTTATTGTTGCGGGTTTACTATTGTAAAATATGTAAAAGTCTAGACCCGGAATATAAGACTTTTTCAGATGTACTTCTAAGAAAAAAATAAATTGTCTTATATTCGGAACAATACGGTAAAAACCCGCTAAACAGTCTATTCCCACTATTAAATACATTTTAGACACATTATTACCACTTTTTAAGTATTTTCTTCATTTTTGTATTTAAAATAAATGTCTCTCTGAGCTGATATGTGATGGAAAAAGGGAGAAGAATGGAATTGGAAAAAGGCTGATTCGAAGTTGCGTCGGTCACATCAAAAGCTAAATCCACCATCCTTATTATCCACTCCACTACTCCTGTTACCAATGTTTTGTTATACATTAGCATTACCATTCGTAATGGCAGTTGCTCGGCTGCTGCAGGACCACCTGGAAGTATATGATTTGATATCTGCCATCTTAGCTCATGGTGGACATGGGCACTCTGCTCTACACTAAAGTTTTTTGAGCCAATTACCTGAACATAATTGTTGCATGAACAATGACTCTAGAGACACAGGGAAACTGTCCTGACAATACAGATTGGCTAAACACCACAATAATATCATGGTCACAACTTCAACATAATTGTGCACTGGTAATACATGTAGAAGACCACCAGGGCTACGTGAAGCAGGAGCACTACGTCTGACGTTCTCGACTGAAAGGAAACGTCCTGGTTGCGTATGAAGGAGGGAACGGAGGACGTAGTCCCCTTGCCACTACCGCTGGACCACCGCTGACTCCGAATTACGCTCGGCTCCTCAGCAAAAAAGCAACTAGTGCGTACATCCACTCCTGAAGGCTGTAGAGTAGGAGACCTCAGAGAGAAGGCAGAACAGGAGAGCCATATAATGAGACCTCAGAGAGAAGGCAGAACAGGAGAGCCATATAATGAGACCTCAGAGAGAAGGCAGAACAGGAGAACTCTGGAGACTGGCAGAATAGGAGACCCCTGGAGAGCCTGGAGAGTAGGAGACCTCTGGAGAGCTGGCAGAACAGGTGACACCTGTACAACCTGTAGAGTAGGAGACTTCTGGAGAGCTGGCAGAACAGGGGACACCTGTACAACCTGTAGAGTAGGAGACTTCTGGAGAGCTGGCAGAACAGGGGACACCTGTACAACCTGTAGAGTAGGAGACTTCTGGAGAGCTGGCAGAACAGGGGACACCTGTACAACCTGTAGAGTAGGAGACTTCTGGAGAGCTGGCAGAACTGGGGACACCTGTACAACCTGTAGAGTAGGAGACTTCTGGAGAGCTGGCAGAACAGGGGACACCTGTACAACCTGTAGAGTAGGAGACTTCTGGAGAGCTGGCAGAACAGGGGACACCTGTACAACCTGTAGAGTAGGAGACTTCTGGAGAGCTGGCAGAACAGGGGACACCTGTACAACCTGTAGAGTAGGAGACTTCTGGAGAGCTGGCAGAACAGGGGACACCTGTACAACCTGTAGAGTAGGAGACTCCTGGAGAGCCTGTAGAGTAGGAGACCTCTGGAGAGCTGGTTGAACAGGAGACACCTGTACAACCTGCAGAGTAGGAGACCTCTGGAGAGCCAGAAGAGTACAGACAGGAAACACTGGGAGCTTTCAGATGGCACTCGTGGACATGACAGTACATGTATGAAACACAGGGAATTTAGCAATGACCTACATCATGATATGTCTCATGTGTGATACCTATGAGATCTCCGCAGGGCCAGCTCTACCTAATATGCAACATAAGTGGGTGCCATCAGGGGGCCCCATGCCAGGGGTTCAGACAGTAATGCTTGGTAATAATACATTTGATAAAGTTTGCTTGTGTTTAAAAATGAACAGGCACCACTATCAATCTAGTGCAAAGAAAAAGAAAAAGAAAAAAAGAAGATGAAGAAATAAAAGAGCAAGATAAGGGTGAGTACTGAATTTTGACAAGATATACATTTGTTGTAATGGCAGTTTCTACATTGTAGGCTAGCTTATAGGTTTAATTTTACCCTTTTGTGAGCGCTGCAATTTGAAAATACTGTGCCAATGTAACAACAGTGTCACTGTCAGCTTACAGTATATTGCAGTAATGAGCACAATAATATTATTATAACGGGCACTTAAAAATACAGAAAATAATTCTAGATACCTAGAAGCCCTTGTAAGAAACCAAATTAAGCTTTCTGTTATCAACCTTAATGTGCAGTACTAAAATGGTTGGCTTTTGCAAACAAACTCTCTGGAAGTCAGCTATAAGGTATATCAGAGTGATTGCACCGACATGGGAATAACTGACCCTGAACAATTATTACAATGACTGCTCCCATTTTTCTTTGGTCAAACATTTGCTCTCTCCCTGTTTCACTTACTAACAACCCTAAATTTACTGAAGTGGTGAAAAATTCTGGCCAAGATGGCTCGCAAATGAAGTCCTCCTCCTCAGTTGCATCTCATGCGACCAGAGTGCTATTTGTTTTCATTATCATGACAGGTCCCTTAAAGAGTGCAGTGTCTTTTCCCTGCTTCTTTTCTCTGCTGCACGGTTCCCTTATTCAATTTGATGTACGGGTGTCGCTTTGAGATAGAGCCATTTGATCTTCAGAATTTTTGAAGGTGAATGTTTTTTTTGCACTGTGCTGATAATGATAGACAAGTATTATAAGTAGTACAAGTATTCACATTGTTTTGGTATTTCCTCCTATTCAAAGGTTTTGGAAAATGAAGCTAGAAAAAGAAAGTAGCTACATGCATAATAAAATGTAGCTATATAGGGTTTACATTTACACCTTCTAGCTTCATAATCTAGGATTTATGTCAAATTTTAGGTCATGTAAGCCAAATTCACTAAAAATACTTGTCATGATGTAAATATCAGCCAATTAGAGCAGCATCTGTGCTGATCTGGCTTACATGAACATCAGAGTAGCTACAGGGAACATAATTTCCTTATTTTAATACACCAGCTTTTAGAAGGGTGGAGAAAATGCTTCCTAATTGCTGTCAGATTGTGTGTTCAATAAAACTGTGGTATTTATGTTCTTAGAAACTAGCCAAATTAGGCAGATGCCAACATGGACAAGCTACTGATATGCCCTCATCCTTGAAAGTGTCTCAGTATGTAACCCTGTGTCAGTAGCTGACGCTATGGGAACACTGTCAGATTTGGCAATTGTATGAATCCCTTATTAAATCATGCCAATTCTTTGGCTGACGGTGCTTAGCACCGCCCTTTAAGGCGTGCTAATTAACCGAGACATACTCGAGTAGATCTTTCTAATAAGAGTCGCTAATTATCTCTTTTTAAGTATGCTCATTTTAAATATACAAAAGGTTTTTTTTTTAGGTTTTTGTTGTTTTAATATGTTTAACATTTATTCGTGTTTAATGTATTATGGTGTTGTATTTGTTTGTTTTGTATGTGACTGTACTCCAATGTTATAAAACAAATTGCCCCCATGGGGGACAATAAAAGTAAAAAATAATGATTTCTGAGAAAAGGGAAAACTTGCACAGGTCCAGGTTAACACACATAACCGAGATGTTTTGTTGTGTAAATCACAAATAATATGATTGAGTAAATCTGACAATCTGTGATTTGCAGATTTACAGTCTTTCACAAAAGTGAGTACACCCCTCACATTTCAGCAAACATTTTAGTATATCTTCGCAAGGGACAATACTATAGAAATTAAACTTGGATAGATTTTAGAGTAGTCAATGTGCTGCTTGTATAGCAGTATATATTTACTGTCCTCTGAAAATAACTCAACATACAGCCATTATTGTCAAAATAGCTGGCAATAAAAGTGAGTACACCCTAAGTGAACATGTCAAAATGTGTCCAAAGTGTCAATATTTTGTGTGAACACCATTGTTATCTAGCCCTGCCTTAATCTAGGCATGGAGTTCACCAGAGCTGCAAAGGTTGTTGCTGGGATCCTCTTCCACTCCTCCATAATGACATCAAGGAGCTGCTGGCTGTTAGACACATGGTGCCTCTCCACTTTCCGCTTGAGGATCACCACAGGTGCTCAATAGGGTTCAGGTCTGGAGAAGTACTTGGCCACTCCATCACCTTCAGCTTCCTCAGCAAGGCAGTTGTCATCTTGGCGGTGTGTTTGGGGTCGTTATCATGCCGTTCAGCCCAGTTTCTGAAGGTAGAGCATCATGTTCTGCTTCAGAATGTCACAGTACATGTTGGAATCCATGTTTCCCTCAGTGAACCAGCAGCACTCCCTCATGCAGTCCCAGACCATGATGCTCCCACCACCATGCTTGACTGTAGGCAAGTCACAATTTTCTTGGTACTCCTTACCAGGGCGTCACCACACATGCTGGACACCTTCTGAGGCAAGCAAGTTTATCTTAAGGTGATGATACACAGGGCAAATTTTTGAGCAATGTTGCTGGGCAATGTTGCCGTCAACGGGCAACCAGATGAGACACAGGGCCCACGACCGATCTAAATTATCCAGATAGAAATGTATTGCCCATTTTCAATAGGAAAGTACCCAAGCAACAATCGCTTGGTAAGATTGCCCAGCAACATTGCTCAAAAAGTTGCCCTGTGTATCATCGCCTTTAGTCTCATCAGACCACAGGACATGGTTCCAGTAATTCATACTCTTGGACAGGTTGCTTTCAGCAAACTGTTTGCAGGCTTTCTTGTGAGCCAGCTTCAGAAGAGGCTTCCTTCTGGGACGACGGCCATGCATACCAACTTGTTGCAGTGTGTGGTGTATGGTCTGAGCACTGACAAGCTGACCTTCCGCTTCTGCAACCTCTAAAGCAATGCTGGCAACACTCATGCGTCTGTTTTGTGAAGCCTGCTTCGGTACCTGACGCACAGCACGAGGACTCGACTTCTTTGATTGACCCTTGCGAGGCCTGTTCCAAGTGGAACCCATCTTGGAAAACCTCTGTATGACCCTGGCCTGTACTCTAACTCAGTTTCAGGGTGTTACCAGTCTTCTTATAGCCTAGGTCAACTTTGTCGAGAGCAACAATTCTAATTCTCAAATCCTTAGAGAGTTATTTGCCATGAGGTGCCATGTTGAACATCCAGTGGTCAGTATGAGAGAATTGTAAGCAAAGCACAAATTTTAACTGCTCTAATACAAGGTACACAAATTTGTATGGTCCTGTCTAGCAGACAAAAACATGGAAATGATGAACAGGACATGTGACTCTGCATGGTTAAACGACGTACAGCTATTATCACTTAGGGTGTACTCACTTTTGTTGCAAGCTATTTTGACAATAATGGCTGTAGGTTTAGTTATTTCCAGAGGACAGTAAATATATACTGCTATACAAGCAGCACATTGACTACTCTAAAATATATCCAAGTTTCATTTCTATAGTATTGTCCCTTGAGAAGATATACTAAAATGTTTGCTGAAATGTGAGGGGTGTACTAATTTTCGTGAGATACTGTACATCTCTCAGTCTTTATACAACAGCTGCCTTTTAACCATTCCATACAGATATGCCATCACTACATCAGTCTTCTGCTGTATTGACGATGTCAGTTCTGAGATTGGATGAAAATGCTGTGTCCGTGTGTATATGTACACGTGTCTTTCAATGTGTGTGTGTGTGTGTGTGTGTGTGTGTGTGTGTGTTTTGTGTTTGTAGGTAAAGGTTTAAAAAATAAAAAGGAAACATGGTGCAATGTATTTGCATCTAACCCAAAGGCATTTAACTGAGACGTGGCCCCCAATCTAGACAGGGGCCAAACAGGGAAAATGAAAGTGAGAAGATTGGGGTGAATACAATAAGATTGCAGTCTGTGTCACTGGTAGCAATCAGACATTCTTGCCAGTAATGTATTAGACAGGAATTATTTTAGCTTCAGAAAGCCAATTCTGTTTAAACATATTATTGCTCACGTGCTTAAAAAAAATCCCATCGAAGCATCACTATTATTCTCTCACACACTGCTTCTTCTGTTTCTTCTTCTTCTTCTTCTTCTTCTTCTTATTATTATTATTATTATTATTATTATCATTACTGTTATTATTATTATGGTAACACTTTACAATATGTATAGTGTAATAAAGTACTTACAAATCATTTGCAAACAATTTGTTTATAGTTAATTGATAGTTTATAAACTGTAGTTAAACATCAATAGACTATATAGAAATAGTGAGTTCTTCATTCATTGTCACTGTAATTAACATTATTATTGTTTAATTAGCTCATCTGTAATGCTTTGTTAACAACTTATTAACAGTGAATAGTTCTTACTTTAGATAAGGTCACGGAAAATGGGGAAATTACATTAATTAGGTGCTTTAAACCAACCTTTATTAGTAGCATACCAGCAACTGGTCAGTCTTTCTCCACTGAGAAGTTTTTCTCACATAAACCTCTAGGGCCCTAACAGGGCAGAGCAACTATAGCCTCTCGTTGCGCCGACACATGGGGAGGATGGAAGGCCTGAAGGACTATGGACCGGACCACATTAGTGGGTACTTTAGGTACATAACCCGACCTCGGGCGAAGGATAGCTTTCACCCCACCTGGAGCGAATTCCAGAAAGGAGGGGGCAATCACTAACAGAAATGCCATCTTCAGGGCTATGTATTTGTCAGATGCCGTGTCAAAAGGCTCGAAGGGTGTCAAGGATAACCCTTCTAAAACTACGGTTAGACCTGAGCTGTAGGCCTCATCCTCAAAGTACTACGAAAGAAACGAGTTACAAGATGGTGCTTCCCCAGGTGATCCTCTTCAGGGACCACATCTCCGGCCAGGGGTGACATATTGTGCCCCCCGGCCTGCGTTAGGAGATCCCTCCTGACCGAAATCCCCGCTGAAGACTATCTAGGTGGGCCGAAAACTAAACTCGGCAAGAACGGGCTACCAGACGAAGACGGACCCCTTCCTGGTGTACTCTTTCTAGAACCCCTGGGAGCAGAGCGATCGGGGGGAAAGCCTCGGCCACGGTTGTACCATGGCGTCCAGCCCCAGAGGAGCTGGATGAATGAGGGAGAACCAGAGGGGACAATGAGAATTCTCTTGAGATGCAAACAGCTGCACCGTCTCAGGGTTCAGTCTCCATTCCCCGGGCCTCAACCCCTGCCTCGACAAGACGTATGCTCCCAAATTCAGGTGCCCTGGGATGTAGACTGCTCTGAGGGAGAGCAGTTTCCCCTGGGACCACAGGAGGATCTGGTTCTAGTGATGTATGTCTCGAGACCACTTTTACGTGGTCTCGGTCTTGTCACGGCCTTGACGGTCTTTGGTCTTGGTCTTGTCTTGGTCTCGGACCTCTCGGTCTTGTCTAGGTTTCGTTGTCTCAGACCGACATAGTGGTCGGGGGATTTAGCAATATCAATATCCACGACGATATCCGCAACGGATTGAAGCGCGTCCGAGTGAAGACAGTGCGGTGCGCGAGCCGTATCCGCGCCACTGATCACAGCGGCAACGAGCACTTTGATCACTTGATTTAAAAAACACATATCATGTACAGTTTTTGATGTATTAATATTTAGTAAAATACATATCAGTGACATGATGGGTTTTAACTTCATTCAGAAGATTTTGTGTAACTGCACAACTGACAGATGACTTTGAGCGCACCGCCAACGGTGTGTGTGTGTGTGTGTGTGTGTAACCATAGCGACAAAACAACCAACTTTCGGATCCTGGACTTTAGCTTATAATTTCGTTTTTAAAAATATAATTATGTATTTAAAAGTTGCAGAATGGGTTCATTTGGAGACTTCGAAATCGGCAGAGATAGGCAGGCAATGCACAACAAAATCGTACAAGTTATTGCTTAGCTTCAACAACACTAGTCTGTTTTTTTTTTCCCTCCGGTCTCGGTCTTGGTCTCGACTTGCTCTGTCTTGGTCTTGGTCTTGGTCTTGGTCTCGATACCCTCTGGTCTTGGTAGTGTCTTGGTCTCGGTTTAGGCGGTCTTGACTACAAGTCTATCTGGTCCACCATTCTGAACAGAGCTGACCCTTTGTGAGATACATCGGTCCAGAGTGTCTTTCAATGACAAAATGCTCCTAGCACAGGACCTTGAGACAGGGACCAACACTTCCAAACAATCAAGGAACGAAGGTACCTGCGTGTAATCTTGATTGTAAAAAACGGGTTGCCCCTCTGGGAAAACACCCTGGTCCTGAGCTGCAGGGGTCTCATGTACAGCATTCTAAAATATATTATGTTGTATGCAGCTGTTATGAGCCCTAACAGTCTCTGAAACTGTTGCACAGTGATGAGCTGGCCTATCTTGATTCTGGTCACCATAGCCAGAATCGACTCGATACGAGTCAGAGACATAAGATCCTATATGACACCCCCAAAAAAGTAATCCTTTGGACTGGCATATGCATGCTTTTCTTTGCATTGAGTTTTAGCTCCAAGCACTTCATATGGTCGAACACGACATCTCTATGCCGTGCCGCCATCTCCTCCGACTGAGCTAATATTAGCCAATCGTCCATATAATTGAGAACTCGGATGCCCTGGAGTCTGAGTGGGGCCAGGGCTGCATCCATACATTTAGTGAAAGTATGTGGGGACAGTGCTAGGCCGAACAGAAAGACCCTATATTGGTATGCTTTGCCCCCAAAAGCTAACCGCAGGAACCTCCCTTGTTGTGGAAGGATGGAGATATGAGAGTAAGCGTTCTTTAGATCGATCGTGACGAACCAGTCCTCAGACTTAATTTGACTCACAATAAGAGAGATTGTAACCATCTTGAACGGTTCAGCTGACGAAGATCTGTATGGGACGCAGCCCTCCATCTTTCTAGGGAACTATAAAGTACTGGCTGTAGAACCAGGTATGTCTCTGAGGAAGGAATAAGTTCTACGGCCTCCTTTGCCAGAAGAGATTGAACCTCCTACTCCATAACCTAGGCCTGCTTGGGGCCCACTACTGTAGGCAAAACACCATTGTCGCTGAAGAGACCAGGAGTCATCAGCTGGGCATCAACCAAGAAGGCTTTATCCTTCTCCTTGATGCCCAAGAGGTATAGCCAAAGGTGTCTCTCCTGTCGCCACCATGGAGCGGCCGATGGTGCGGGCTGTCTTAGCAGATCGGGCTGATACGCTTGCACGATGGCCATAGTATGAAGACAAAGCACCTACCTGACCTGCCGCCATATACTCCTTGCCCACCAGCAAAGATGTTATACGGCATGGCTTGGTGGGCAATGTCAGAACTTTGATGGATGACACAGCGTCAGGGGAGAAAAAAGCTGTTAACATCTCTTCAAAGGATAAATCTGGAGGATCCTTTGAAGCCTATCCCAAGATTCATTGCGCACTGATGACAATTGGATATTTTGTAAGAGAAAATGCTGGATTTCACTTTTGAATATAAGTTTTGTTGGGTTTCAACTTACTCGAATATCTAACGATACAAATCTTTAAAACAAAACAAAAAAAAACTTTAAAGCTGTTCAAGTGTTGACGCATCTTACCAATATGTGAGTTTATAGATAGTTTATACTTTTTATTATGTACATAAATGGAGCAAGTTTCAGTTGTTAACCCTGTTTTGTTTTTAGACAGTTGAATATAACTTTTTACAGTAAAATTACAGTACAACCGTTACTGCCGCTCGTCAACGGCAGCTGTCACAGTTGCTAGGTGACAGGAACAATCCTCCGTAGGCTAGACCGTCCCATTTAACAACGCTTGGTCCGACATTCACAAGCTTCTAAGGATGCCTCTGAAATTCTGAATTGGGACACAGTCTACAACAACAGCTTTCTTACCTATATGCAACAGCATTTTTGCTTCGGGAATTGATTGGAACTGAAGTAAAAGTTTTTTCCCATAATTATATTTTTCCCCTAAGCAGAATCATGAATATTACTATTCTAGTGTCTCTATTGCCCTGTGCATTGGGAACCAGGACCAAGTCCTTGGCATTTTAATAATCCAAGTCTATTAAAATACACCCATGACATAACACTCAAAAATCAGCATTAGCCTATTATGTATAGTACTTTTTTTGTTAACTGTTTATCATATGATCCAGCAGCATTCTGAAGGATGTAACTCACTCTTAGTCTCTCTTTTCTGCCAGCTGGGAGGCGCTACCAGACTTAAAAACAGGCTTTACCCCAGAGCAGTCCCTGAACTGAACACTATAAAATATTGCCCCCTATTACTTGTCACAAGATGAGGATGAAGACGAAGGTACACAGGATCCAATACGAAGTGATTTTAACACAGTAAACTCAGGAACAGACAGAAAGTGTTACTGAGTTTAACACAATAAACTCAGGAACAGACAGAAAGTGTTACTGAGCATGCGTGAAACAAAGGTTAACACACAAACATCAACCAACAACTGGTGTGCACACGGAGGAACTTAAATACATGATGCTGATGTACTAAATGATGAGCAGCTGGGATGATGATTAGTGTCCATGGTTACTGATGAGTGGCGAGAAAATTAAACAAAGAGCACATGTGATGAATGAAAACTAACTGAAAGTCTGTGAAAGTGAAACTAAAGATGAATGAGTCCAGATAACTGTGACACTACCACTAATACTGTCAATATCATCTTACTCCATGGGAATTTTTGTATTATTGTTATTATTATTTTATGTATAGGTGTACATATATAAATTATTAAATGTACATTTCGTTGCACATCAAATGTGCAGTGGCAAAAAAGGCACTCTGTTATATTCTTCTATTCAAGAAATTATATATATATTTTTTTTTACAGTTTATCTCAGGGTTTTTTGCCATTGTTTTTGAGATCAGTATCGTGTATCAAACCAAAGTATCAGTCAACTGTTACACCACTACTAGACATCTTCCTCTTTTTTCTTTTCTCCCTTAACCACCTTTTTTTTCTTTTCTTTTTTTTTACTGTTTATTATTGTACTTCATCTAATGGCAGTTAAATTCCATTTCCCTTTCTCCCTATTTACTGCTGAACTACAGGCTTGCAGCGCCATGCTAAATTAAGCTATAGATTTCCATTGCAGGCAGGAAAGCAATTGATTTTGGAGCCCTTAATCAATTTATTTCATTACTTATGCATTCATCCCTCTTTCTTTGCCCCTTCCCCTTATTTCTCTCTCTCTCTCTCTCTCTCTCTCTCTCTCTTTCTCTCTCTTTCCTCCTTCCTGGTGCATGTCTTTAAGTCGTGTGCGAGGGAATGACCTATCTGAAAATGTGACGTGAATAGTGAATAATTTGAATGATAACCTAATAGCTATAGCCTGCTTAAAGATCATATGTAAATCAAATGTCGAGGTGGGGCAGAAGGGAGTCAAAATGACTGGAAGGGGATTGTGACTGTTAAAAAGGGATGCCTAGAAGGTCACTAAACAAATCCACATTTTATATTTGGCGACTCTTGTAATGTGTAGGGCTGTACGGCATTCAAAATTGAATTAAGAATGCCTTTCAAATTATAGTTCGGTTTTGGAATTTGAATGGAATGTAAAATGGAGTAGAAACAGAACACATAATTGTAATGTGAATTTGAGTGATGTGCCTTTGTTTTTTTAAATGATGAATTTAATTTTTCAGTATGAATTTCCCCCAAGCATATAATACACACAATATATTTAAAAAATGAATATGAAATGCAATGTTTCACTTGAAACGGGCCCTGTAAAAGAAGAGGACTCTGGGCAAATTCCAAACTGAACATTTTTGCACCGTTGAAAGGACACATCAGGAAGGAGACACAATTTGTAGGGGCGTTCCAAATGAAAAAGAACACCTGAATCCCTTCATGATGGGACCTTCCACGTGTTCGTTAGCAAAGGGTACATGCTATTGTTACTTCAAGGAAGTAGTTTATCATTGACATGGTAACATTAGATAATGAGGAAATTAAGTTGTATTTCATTGTTCCCTTCACCAAGTGCATTCCAAACAGCTACATTATGACACGCAAGTGCCCTGCTCCCTCCAAAGTCCTGACACCAAAGACACTGCCTTTGGAGTGAGTAGGGCATTGGAATGCTCACTTTAGATTGGAATTCACCCAGTGCTTCTTTTCAAGAAAGAACCCGGTCCCCGCCACACACACACTTTTGTCATAAATGAATGGGTAAAAAAAACACCAAAATTAATCAAATGTCTCTAAAATTCAGGAAATGTGGCAATATGAGTCCCTATATGAGATCTTTTTTAAATTGTTTGTTATAACACATTATATATTCAAGCAATATCATATGAGCAAGAGTACTGTAGGATCAGGTGAAACCAATCAAGCAAACGAGAACTAGACAAGGACTAAACAAGGGGGCGTGGTAACAGGAAACAAGGAGGAGGAACGAGAGCAGGACATGGCAAACAAACAAAGACAAAGCCATGTGCTGACACACAAAACAAACATAGAGACATGAAACAAAGACAACACAGACATGGCTGTCAGGGCAGAACCCTGACAGTGAGTGAAATGTGAAATGCTTGGGTTTCATTTTAAAACATTCAGAAAATGAAGGGCTAAGAGTTTGATTTTCTGGTGAAGCCCTTGGAAAGAGGATTTGTGTGACGTCGACCTGTGAAACAAGATACAATGTCTAAATTGCGTTCACACTACACTAAGAGATCAACAATAATCATAATTAATAATTACTTTTAATTTGTTGCTCCCCAACACTATGTTCACAATATTTGAGTCTGACTGTTCTGTTCTGTTCTGTTCTGTTCTGTTCTGTTCTTGGGCCGTATTCAGAAAACACCTTAAAGGGTTAGTTCACCCAAAAATGAAAATTATGTCATTAATGACTCACCCTCATGTCGTTCCAAGCCCGTAAGACCTCCGTTCATCTTCGGAACAAAGTTTAAGATATTTTAGGTTTAGTCCGAGAGTTTTTTGTCCCTCCATTGAAAATGTGTACGGTATACTGTCCTTGTCCTTTAAGGAAATAAAGACATCATCAAAGTAGTCCATGTGACATCAGTGGGTTAGTTAGAATGTTTTGAAGCATCGAAAATACATTTTGGTCCAAAAATAACAAAAACTATGACTTTATTAAACATTGTATTGTCTTTTTAGCGTTAAAACTAGCTCCTAAATCTGTGAAAAATAATGAGTAGTCAAGAGGACTCCTAAGTCACTAAGACCAAATCACAAACAATCCTAATGGCTGTTGCCGGCAATCCGCCCAAAGCCACCATTTTCAAAGACACCAATGTACACCATTGAGGCAATATCATTGCTTAAAGGTTAATTTATATACAAGCAAAATGCATTGAATTATGGCGAATAAAACATTGCACTCAAGTTAAAAAATAATGTCCCATCCTCTGCGCCATCCCACCATCTTTATTTGAATATGTCAACACGATACCTCATTCTACAATATTTATATGATTGAATTAAATCACTGACAGAAACACCTCCCCCAATAACTGTTTGCATAGTTACTAAGCATGTTGACATCATCCATAGCAACAAGGTCAGCCCTGCCCTTACTCTTAGCTTCTCTTTGCTTAAAAGTTGGTCTCAGGAGCTTTGGGAATAAGTTTTAAGATGAAACTCTTACCAAAGAAATGGTACTGCTATTTAGGAGAACTCTTAGTGGTAAGATCAAATGTCTTGTGAATACGACCCCAGTTCAACACTTCATTAAGAAAAATATATAAATGAAAAGATGAAAACAAAAAATACTAATTTATTATAACTGCACAATGGCAAGAAAATAACCCTGATATTCAAAATACACACAGCAGATTCAGTCCTAAAGAAGAACTACTTCAAATTATTCCTTTATCACATATGAGTGTGAATAAGTGCTAAGAAAGTTAATCTACCTTATATGGTGTGATATTATATATTGTGCATCAATGTCTTTTGTTTCACAGTGAGATCTTTCCACGGCACCTCAGAACACAGATGAGGTGGCAGAATTAAATTAAACTCTCGTCTCACTGTCTCCTCATCATCCATCCATTTCACTATCCCAGGGCGTAATTAATTTTATCATCAGCATCATTATTATTGTTAAATAGTTTTTCATTTTTCGTCCTCTTCATTTTTTTTTTCTCTCCTGCCGTGCCTGTCATGAATATCAAGTATATGCAAATAAGCTGGAGGTACACATCCTGAGGATGCAAGAGACAGCGAGTGAAGGAGAGAGAGCCTCAAAGAAAAAAAGAAAGCTATTTAGAAAAGACTGTGTGTGTTGGTGGTGGGGGTCTTGCATTATGCATTCCACCGGCATTTTAGTAACCCAATTAATCAAGTGGGAGAGAGGAGAGATGCAAAAAGGATGAGATCGCCCTTCACATTGATGAGCCGGGGCCAGGGCCAAACGCTGTACCACCTGAGCACCTGGCAGCCATATTGATGAGTGAAACTGATGCACGCACTGTTCTCATTTTGTTACTTTCTCTATACAAGTCATTCATGCACATATAGACGTCTTCAGTCTTCAGAACATGCCCACATATCCTCTAACCATGCCTACACATTATTTCCAACTTAATCATAATGCACTATTTGGTAACAATTTACAATATGGTACCATTACCATTAGTTAATGCATTAGCTAACAGGAACCAACAATGAGCCATATATTTTTTACAGAATTTGCTAATCTTTATTATAGGTAAAGGTACACTATGTAACTTATTTTGTCAATATTTAAATAATGAGTCAATACATTATCAATCCTTCTTCTAAAACTCGTTTTTGTCTTACCTTGATTCACTGGTCAGCCTATTATAAGTGTTTATATTTTAGACCAATGCAGGATAGTTTACGCAGGAAACTACTTACATGCGTCAGTTACAATCTTCAAATTCATATTTGTATTTACATTGAATATGACTATCTTAATTTTCATGTCAGACACTGGTAACCATGACATTTTGCACTTAGGCTATTTGTATTTTTATCTGGCAAACCAACTCGCACACTCTCGCTCTGGATTTTTTATTTGTATCTCTGTATGAGATTTTTGATGGATCATACAACTCTGGAAATTCCATTAAATTAAAAAATTATCATCTTTATAAATTTTTGTTCAACCAAAATGTGATTGGTTATTAATAATTTGTCCGATAATTGTTAAAAGACGACGTGGCTGCCGCTTACAAAAAGATAGGCGTTTCTAAATATCAAGTACACAAAATTTTGAACTTGAGTCCATGGTATTGTTTGTACTTGTTTTTTGTTATTGTTTGTTGTAGTTTGTACTTGGCAAGTTCAACTCAGAAGTACAAAAGTCTGATAATTCTGCAAATGAAATAGCAGCGTACTTGATAACGTCACACACCTCGCCTTGACTACGCTGGTTATCCCCACTGTATATTAACAATAAAATGAAATATGATATAAAACACCACCCTGCCTCTTTTCGTTTATATTAAAAAAAAATCCTAAACATATTAATAGCCACAAAAATGTGGTTCAGGCAACACGTGCATACATGATTATCTCCACTGCATGTATATACTGTATGTATATCTTTTCAGTTTCATTTTAAAAATATGAAACACTAATTTGTGGTTCAGGCAACATGTGCATACTCTGATTATCTTCGCTGTATGTATATGTATAATAAAATAAAATATGACATAAAACACAACCCTGTCTCTTTTTGTTAAATGTCCGTTTTAATACTAGCCATTATGAAAGTATAAATATAAAGTAAAAGAAGATCATAAAATAGGAAATACAGACAAGCAAACAATTCAGTCATACGTAAAAAGCCAGTGTTCTACACCTGTATATATATAAATATAAAGTAATGAAACTTAACTTTGCCCTCATCCAAAATGATATGCCAGGGAACAAATAATAGATTCATAAGACCAAAGACTGCCAGCTAGATATAAACAAGACAAAATATATCTCATATTTAACCATTATAGAGGCATCTGGCAGTCAGTGGCAAATGTCAGAAGATCTAGCCGAGGTAAGACTAGCTGGATCTCACAACTTCGAAAACATCGGACTAAAAAAATGAGATAGGAGGGAAAAATATATGGTATGCTATGTTTCTCTCGTTGTCAGTCCTCTGAGAAACTTTGTCTTTGTTAGAAAAACCTTTGCACATTTGTCTTTGTTACTGCAAGTATAAGCGGTTAATAAGGGTTCCCTCTCAAATCTTCTTTTTGATAAAGCAATTGTTTCCGCAATGCACCGGTATGGCGGTATTTGAAAAATGCATATCGTATCCGAAATGAAAACTGGTATACCAGTTAAATTGGTGTATCATTGACACTCTTGACTCATATAGGCCTACATCATTGGGATCTTTGAAACCCCAAACATTAAAATAATAAAGTCAATCTCAGCAAACATGAGGGTTAAAACATAGATAATTATGTGTGTTGACACTCAAATTTATCCACACAAGTCTTCATTAAAAACATGCTCAAAGATAAAAAAAAATATTACAAAGTGATAACAGCTGAGAAAAACTCAACTGCCCTCACTGACTTCATCTGATTTGCTTCATTGAGAATAGGGTCCTATAGATCCCTTGGCAGGAGTTCTCTGAGTGGGTCTATAAATATTGACCAACCATTTCCTTGACACAACCATAAAGAAGCATGTAAGCTAACAACAACATTGTAGAAGAGCTTTGCAAAAACACCTTAAATGCACTAATCTTAAAGCCTGGATCAGTTAAGAGAGAGTTGTGGTAGGAAGTGTACAAAAATTCCAGCCTTCCAGTTCTATCATGTGCCTAAACTTTTAGAGGTTCAAATGTTGCCTTTTTTAATTGTCAAAATTGTTTTTAGAAATTAAGATTTTGGGGGTAAAGCCCAACAAACACAAAAAGAGTTGGTAACACTTTATTTTTGATGGTCCCTTTTGAACATTCTGCTGACTATAAGTAACTTTGCAACTACATGTCAACTTATTCTAACCCTACCAGTCTACAAATACTCTACTAGACATGCATGTGCAACTTTACTTATGGTCAACAGAATGTGTTAAAGGGACCATTAAAATAAAGTGAAACCAAAGAGCTAAACAAGCATGGCAAGGAGTGTCAGGGCATGTGCCAATATGACATGAGATTTTATGCAAGTTATTGCATAAAACATTATGTGACGCCTTGATATCAAATGTGATGATGTATATGAAAATCATTTGAGAAATCAAAAAAAGGGGGGGGGGGGGTAGGGGGGGGGGGGGGGGGGGTCAATGTATAAGACTGTATTGAATGTTTTGTTTCTAAGTATTGTCAAAACGCCCAAACATTGCGGTCAAGTCATTCATAATTTGATCTCCATGCTTGGGCATATTGACATTGACAATCATTTTGATATGCTCTATGTCTAATTTGTTCATGTCAGTTATACTGTTGCCTTTGGTATGTCTGGAATTTCTTTATATTTCCTGTTTCCTGTCCTTGTGCCATCTCAATTGTTGAATGTATGTAGAAGGTCCGTGTCCCTGTTCCCTGAGTTCCTTGTTTCCCAGTTCAATTCAATTCATATTTATTTGTATAGCACTTTTCACAATACATTGTTTCGAAGCAGCTTTACAGGAAATGCATGACTCCAGTTCTTGTTTTGTTTTTTTAAACAACCCCTGCATTGAGATCCATGTTTCTGCCTTCCATCTCGTCTGCTCCCCCTTGTTACAATGTGTTATTTATGAGTTTTTTTACTAATAAATTTGAATTCCATAACTTTTGTTGGCATGGTCTGAAGATGATGTAGCTCAATTTATAATAATGTGAATAATAATAAAAAATGAGTTAATGGACACATATTATAAGTGTACAGAGCTTGAAATTAAAATTTATATAAGAGCAGATCATTTTAAATGTTATGTTTCCATTCATACTGAGATCTTTTGATTCCAGATTTTGGGTATCTTGTCAAATCTATGCACAGTTCATGGCACTGGCATTAATACAAATAAAGGGATTTTTTTTTTTTTTTTTTTGAGAAACAGGACATAGTAAATTCTCCATTTACTCTCCATTTAATCGTATTGCTGTCTTGAAGAAACAACAGAGATGATATATGGTTATTTCACATTTGCAAAGCAAATCAGTCTGTTCTGCATTCTAATTGAGGTCTCACCATGTACACTGACAAAAAAGGACCAAAATATCTTCCCCGCATTTCCAGAAATCCTTCACAAGCAAATACTACAGTAAATTTTCTGCTTCATTTCTATTACCCCAGGTAAAATATTGCAAAGAAATTCTTACTTTTATCATAATTTGGAACCAACTCAAAAAGTTCATAATGGGATAAAATGAGATCCATATACACTAATATTCTTAATGGATTTAAATGAGAAAAAATCTATTTTGACAAGCACATTTGCACAAATAGTATCAAACACAGAAGAGCGCTTGCACTTTAGCCTGTCCTCGCTTTGTAATTTTGTGCACTATATAGTATGATAAAATAAATAATCAGCCTCAAGCACCACAGCTAAACCTGCATTCTGTAGATCTTCTATTACAATCCCTCTATCTTTTTTGGAGCTTGTAGGTAGGAAGGGAAGAAATATGTTTTTTTTTAGGTGTCCCCGGGCGGTTTTGTAATTTCATGCCTGTGTATGATAATTTTATGCTGTTCTGCCTCACGTAACTCCAAACTGCCAGACTCTGACAGCTGATAAATATGATCTTTTTTCCACTCTGTGCACAAAAACCTGAAATGAAGAGGAGAGAAGAGGAAAGGTGAAGACAAAAAGAAGGCAATAGATAAGGTTTGACATAGTCCAAGGAGGGATGTTGGAATGTGCTATTCTGATGCAGAAGAGGTCTTGGCAAGAGTGAAATGAATGGAGGTCTTTGTTGTCAAGGTAATTTCACGGTTTGCCCATGCACTCAGCTGAGTCCACCTCATTCCCCACCTACCAAGACAACGTCATGGACATTACAGGAGACAGGTCACATCAAATGGCTGTCCAAAAACTAAACACGCATGGTTTTACTTTGAGTCCATGGGTCATGTCCTCTAATTTTCAATAAGAAGGACCTGGAAAAACAAAAAAAGAATATTTGATATCAACAGTCCTGGACAATTTATGACCTCATATTGGCCTGGAAACTACAGTAAATCCACTGAAATGTCTCTTTAGAGCTTAGACTTGGAGTCTAAACTAAAATCTAGTCTACACAAGCAGACCCTATATGGCAGAACTGAATGTGTCCTTCACGAAGTACACTAATTTTGAGGTAAGTGGTTGAGCATAGTACTGGTCAATACTGGTCAGCGTTTGCTGTAGCTGTTTGCAGCACGCATTCAGAAACCCTCCACTTTCCCCAGCTCCACCTGTTTAGATCTGCTACGGGTAATTCATGTCTGCTCTTTTGAACAGCAGCAGCATGTCTTACTTGCTCACATATTGGCAGCAGCAAGTCCCATACTTTCTGCAGCAGCAGCCAATAACCATCAGCAGCAACAGCAACAACAACAGCAGTGTAGCAGATCTATTCCACCATGACCAACATTGTCATAATGATTTCCATTACACGAGAGTAGATGTTAAACCTAAGGCTGATTTGTACTCGGCTTTCGCCAAGATAAGCACAAACTAAGACCTAGCTTTACAGTAACCAATGCTTCTCTCCTCCATCTCTCCATCCATTTACGCTTCTTTCCATATGGTGATGTGAATCTCCTTCTGCCCGGCGTTAACGGCTGCAGTGTACTTGGCGCGTAAGTACACACAACAGCTGCAACTACAGTGTGGTCTCCCCAGTGGACCAGCACGACAACCGTCTGGATTGAGCCGAGTAGGGGACATCTCTAGGGTCTTCAAGTGGGCACTTCGTTAAAGTAGTTTCAGTGGCAACGGTTCCGTATGGCATACTACCTACCGCAAAACACAATATCTGCCCAAACACCAACCCTCATTCACGCAATTTACACAGGAACTTAATAACTGTAATTACTATGCAAACCATACAAATAAACAGACTCTTCGAGTTTTTCAAGAATTCTACGAAACCGTAGCGTGGCGCCCTGTACACAGCCAGCCAGAATCTTTCCGTCTCAACCACACCCAGTTGCTGCTCCTTTCTGCTGCTTCAGATAAGTTATTTACTGTGCGACGCAACTCTTGACCACTGAATCAAACGTCTCTGAGGAACCGGGTTGTAGAGTGTGCCACAAATCCTCGACAGCCCACTTCCACTGGATAAACCTGGACTCTCCATCCTCGCTGTTCTGCGTCAGTGGCCAGATGAGCATACCAACATATAAGTTTCTTCCTCTCATATGCCTCATCTACAGCATCCTCCCATGGCACTGTTAACTCTATCAGTTGAACAATGCGTGCTGATCCAGACCACAAAACAATATCTGGTCGTAGGTTAGTGGTGGCAATCTCAGGTGGAAAAATAAGCCGTTGATCAAGATCAGCCAGCATCTTCCAGTCCCTAGCAGCTTCCAGTTGTCCTGGGCGAGAATTGGTTTTAACACCTTTTCTTGGTGGTTGCTCGCCTGGGCAGAGGAACATTGTCTTCTGCGTGTAATGTTTTGCTAGAACAGGCGGCAACTTATTGGTCATGTTGCGCTTGCCTTCCAATGCTAAAGCCAAACATCGCAGTACTTGGTCATGGCGCCAAGTAAACCGACCTTGGCTAAGAGCCACCTTACATCCTGTCAAAATGTGCCTTAATGTGGCAGGTGATGAACACAAAGGACAAGAGGGATCCTCTCCTACCCAGAGGTTTAGGTTCTGTGGTAATGGGAGAACATCATATGTTGACCTGATAAGGAAACTGATCCTACTCTCTTCCATTGACCAAAGGTCTTGCCAGCCCATCTTGCGTTGTTCCACACTCTCCCATCTCATCCACTCTACTGTACCTGCTTGGCCTGGGAAATGGCCTTTATACACCTCATCCTCTCTTCCTGCTTTCGCACCTCATTAACTACCAGCTTCCTCCTTTGAGCTGGGCCTGCCTTGTGCCATTTAGGAGGATCTAAACTGAGCCCAAAACCCCCTCTTCCATGCTGTACCTGTCCCACGATATCACCAATTTGAAGGGCAGCCTTTGCCTCTACCACAGATTTCTTTGCTGACCACTTCCTACCAGTTTTAAACACAGGTGCTGCCTCCCTTACACATTTGTCACATGACTCTACTACATTTCCAGTCTGACCTTGGCACACTTAAACTCCTCGGTTAAAGCAGAGACTGGCAGCTGCAATATTCCTTTACTATAAAGTCCCACTCTGCTGAGGCAGCGTGGAACTCCCAACCATTTCCTGATGTATGAACTTATTAACGCTTCCAGCTTATCCACTGTTGTCAAAGAAACCTCGTACACAGTCAGTGGCCACATCAACCTTGGCAGTAGACCAAACTGAAAGCACCAGAGTTTTAGTTTGCCTGGTAGAGCACAGCTGTTTATGCTCTTCAAGTCTTCCACTGCTTGTCGTCTAACTTCTGCCACTCCAACTGTGTCCTTTAGATCCCCATCGTGCCATCTCCCAAGACTCTTCACTGGCTTCTCAGAAACTGTTGGTATTGCCTCACCATTAATGAAGAATGTTTTATCTACTACCTTTCCTTTAACTATCGAGATGCTCCTTGATTTAGAGGGCTTAAATTGCATTCTTGCCCATTCAATATTATCGTTTAACTTACCCAATAACCGATTAGTGCAGGCTACTGTTGTAGTCATGGTTGTCATGCCATCCATGTATGCTCTGATTGGTGGTAGTCGCAACCAAGAAGCCAAGCGCTCTCCTCTTACTACCCATCTCGATGTTCTAATGATTACTTCCATTGCCATGGTAAAAGCCAGTGGAGAAATGGTGCATCCTGCCAGTATTCCAACCTCTAAGCATTGCCATATAGTGCTGAATTCTGGAGTTGAGAAACTAAATTGCAAATCTCCAAAATAGGCTTTCACTAAATTTGTTATTGACATTGGTACTCTGAAAAAATCAAATGCTGCCCAAAGAAGCTCATGCGGCACTGAACCATATGCATTAGCCAAATCCAGGAATGTCACATGGAGCTCCTTCCTCTCCTTTTTAGCTGATTGAATTCGTTGCCATATAACATTGATGTGTTCTAAGCATCCTGGGAAGCCTGGAATGCCCGCTTTTTGAACTGAAGTGTCAATGAAGCCATTCTTTAATAGGTAGGTGGACAATCTCTGAGCAATAATGCTGAAGAAAATCTTACCTTCAACGTTTAATAGCGAAACAGGACGAAACTGACTGATGCTTGTAGCATCTTTTTCTTTAGGTATAAAGACTCCACCTGCTCTGCGCCATCCTCTAGGTACAACCTGTTTTTCCCATGCCACTTTTATCAATTTCCACAGAATTCGTAGAACTCCTGAAGCACTCTTGTACACTCTGTACAGAACTCCATTAGGCCCTGGAGATGATGAAGCCCTTGCCTTTCTCACAGCCTGCTCTACCTCTTTCCACTTAGGTGCACAGACCTCCATTTGGTATTCTGGTGGATTGATAGGTGGGATGTCTGATGGAATTGACATAGGCTCATGCCTTTTTGCATCTGCATCGGTCATATACATTACCATGCCAAACACTCAGAGAGTTGTCATGACATATTAATTGGACACAATGGAATTGAATGAAATTAGGACAAAATAAATAATATTTGTGTTGCTTTAGATCATTTTAATTAAGTAAATTGAACAAGCAGCACAAACAAAAATCTAAGCATAAAGAAACATCCAACAAATTGACTCTAACATATCAATAGTTGGTCAAACTTCTTACCTGTTAATTTTTATTATTGATTGATATTCGTTATTATGATTCTTTTTATGCTTTTTAGACATAAGCAAGTTATTGAAAAGTTGATTCTACCTTGTGAAAAATAAATATACTAAAATGTATTTGAAACACATTTATTTAATGCTAAGTATACTACAAATACATGTACATATTTATGTATTTAATATAAATACCCTGCAACTGTACTCTTGGTAATTGGTATACTTAAAGTCTGCTAAATTGGAACAACTAATTTTATTTTGTAAAAATATTCTATTTTAAATCTATTTTGTACTTAATGCATTTTAGTTTTCTGGAAATAGTGCTGAGGTCCAATTAAAGATATACTATATATTTGATTGAGCTAAAGTGGAATTATAGCAAGTATACTTTAGGGACACTTTAAATTTCTTGCATTTAAAGACATATTATACAGTGATCAAACTATCCTTACTAATAGTGATATTAAAACAGATTTTTAGGCTTAATATTAAGAAATGTGCAGTCTGCAATAACGAAGTACTCCAAATAAAGGTTAATTATAATATTTATATCAAGTTTCAAGCGATATGTCAGTAAATGTTAATGGATTTGTAGTATACTTAGTATGAAATAAATGTATTTTAAATACATTTTGGTATAGGTTTTTTTTAGCTAGGGTATGTATCTATGTTCAGAACTAATTACAAAGTTGTTAAATCATTTTTACAGCAAGAGGATGGGTAACCTTTAGAGTTAAAAAAAATCATCTAAGCTATCATAAAATAATCTAAACTATTGTTTATTTTTAGAGTGAGTGAGTTTCTCTAAAACTATGTTTTTGGGTGATATGTATCTAAACATGCTTACATGCTTTTTAGTGCAAACAACCACACATTTACACAGAGTTGTTCTCTCTTTCCATTCCCCCAGAGACAGAAACACTCCCACAGTGACAGTTCCCTTCTTACCTTTCCTAAATCGAGGCAAAAGAAAACAACATGTAAATACAAACAAGTCGTGCATGTCATAAACTGGTACCTCTCATGGGACCGGTAAAATACTGCACTGCTTGGTTAAATCAAACACCTTTGCAAGCATTTAAGTTTTCATAATGAAGTGCTTGAGAAAAGTGGAGCAGATTTTCAAAATGTTATCGTCCTTTTCTTGCATTCATTCCCAAGGGAAACAATATCTCAGGGTTCTCTCACCGCGTCACTAAAGAGACATTGAAATACTGTTGTCAGAAGCACTGGCATAGGATGTGATGCACAAATAGTCCCACCGCGACGCTGTTAAAAGCCCATTAAGTGCTAGCGCCCTTGCTAACGCTGTCAGAGTAGTGTGCTAGTGTTACTGACACCAGAGGGAAATAGTGTTTATTATTTTTATTCTGTCATGTGGTGGAGGAAATCACAGCCAGTTTATATAAAGCAGAAAGTTTGTTTGCTGTTGTGGGTGTACATTTACATTTCCATCTACATTATTCATTGTGAGAAATGTTGTTTTGGGAAATAAGTGTTTTCCCACTTGAATGGACATGTTCACTTCCCCACTATTGAATGAGAAAAAAAACTTGAACGATGAACACACCACTGTTTTCTGCAGAGCCGCTTTATAGCGAATTCATAATTGATACATTTTTGCAACATCAACACTGTTATTGAACTGAACTGAATCAACAATGATCTAACTTGAGCTGAATAATGACACTATTAACTAAAATCTAAATCAAAATCTAAACTGAATGCAGCTGAATGTTACATACAATGCAGCACCAGATGCCATTTATGCCTTGAGGTGATGGCATAAAATACAGACCTGGCCCTCTCTCGTCCTTCACTATCCTCCACCTTTTATCCTTCCAGAGCTCCTCCGTGGGACTCAAGACTGGTGTGGGGAACAGGTGACGCTCATTAATAATCCCGCCACCGTCCTCGCTCTGTTCCCACGGCTCTCTGCCCCACCCTGCCTGCCACATACCCCCATCGCCCTCCGCAAGTATACATGTGAACTCCTGACTTTGCCACAGGTGGACTCCAATCAAAGTGTACAAACATCTCAAAGATAATCCAGAGAATCTAGCATGAAGACTCTGGCCCAGTCCCAATTCTCACTTGAGCCCTAAGGCCTTCCTGGAAGTGGACACTTGTTGAAAGTGCACTTAGCGGAGTAAGTGCGCAAGGGCCCAAAGCTGTGAAGAGCAGAATTGGGACAGTTTTGCACACGTCACTTCTGTTGTGATCAGGAGAGCAAACACCATTCATTTGGCTAATGTGTGTGCTGCTTATAATAGCTGTAACATGACACAATCCTTTGAATGAAAAAAATAATATCTTTTTTTACTCTTAGCTACCAACCTTTCTTTTAATGTTATTAATATTAAAACAGTTTTTGGCTAAGATAAATTGTGATTGGGGTTTACCTGGGCTTATACTGCCTTACCGTATTCACAGCGATTCGAAATGCAATTTTAATTATGTTATTATGGAAATTGATATATGAAATTCTTCCCATCCCATACATGAAAAAAATACATGACGTGTTGGTGATATATTATATATAGGCTAAGGCTATATTAAAAGTCTTACATAGGCTATATGAAATAAAATTTTGTTAAGTTTTATTGATCAATAATAGCCATTATTAAATTATAAGTAGCCTAAAAAGTATAAGAAGCTATATAAGTCAAGAAATAAAGCAAGTTAAAAGATTCAGTCAAACATAAGTCAACAGGCTAACGTTACAACGTTACAGTTAAACAGCATAAAGATATAAAGTTATGAAACTTCACTTTGCCCTCAGCCAAAACGATTTGCCAGGGAACAAATCATAGATTAATGAGACCAAAGATCGCCTGTTAGATATACCAGCAGCGATATACACAAGCCGATTTATAGCTCATGTTTAACCACTAGACACAGAGCCCGCGGGAAACGTCAGAATGACTAGCCGAGGTAAGGCTGTTCCAGGCGGGGTACATGAGCGCTGTGCGCCCGCTGATCCCTGGAACTCCGAAAAAGTCAGATCAAAATTTTAAATAGGCGCTATCTTTATAAACAAACCACAGATTTGAGCTTTAAACAACCATATTCTCGACTGAAAAACTCTTAAAACTACATTTCGTGACACGATAACACTAATATTTTTAAATTTCGCGGCCTTGAAAAACACTTCACCATATCAGCTTCCTTTATCTTCGGAGTTTCCGCTCCCGAACAGCACCATAGCAATCATTCTCCCCCATTGGTTAGCTGTTCCAAACGTCACAACACTACAAGGATTCTGGGTAATATCCCACAGCAAACTGATGCGCACTTGCGAAAGGGGTGCATTAAGTGCCCTTATGATCACCCCTGGAGAACCCTATTAGAGGATCGGGACACCCTACGGTCTTGCACCCCTTAGCGAGAACGCGCATTGAGGGGCACAAGGGCGCAAGTGCGGGTATTGGGACAGGGCCTTGTATTCCGTTTGTCATTCATTCATAAAATTCTACCCAATCAATGTATGGCTTCAACTTTAAACATCCATCACAGCCTATCATTCCGCTATGCTCATTAAGCTGTTGTGGCATCCTCCACCTCCCTCTGTCACCAGTCTCACCCCTATTCTGCTCCAGGGGGTAGGGTAGATCATTGCTGATCTGGTGTTTCGATGAGATTCCATCGACAAAGAATCCATAAAATCTTCTTAAATATATGTTCTTGCACGCATTCTTCTTCTCCCTGACAGAAAGGGGAAGCACCTGAACTAAATTTAAGTGTCACAGCAAAGGATCTGATTTTTTTCTTTTTAATACATTTTATAAAGTTCTCAGAAATAGTTTTTTTGCATTGTCATTATAGGGAATGGAGTTTAGACTGATGTGGAAAAAAATAATAATTCAAAGCATTTTAGCATAAGGATAAATGCAGCTCTGGGACATTGGCTATAATTAATCCAAATGGTTGCTAAGGGAATTGTGGCTCATGGAAAAGTGGAAACACTCACAGATTAAAGAAAGACATGAGCCCCATGGGGAGGAAATAAAAGTATTTACAGCAGAAAGATGGACTTCCGCCAGACCTGCTAATTGCAGTTCATTTATCTCATATTGATTTAATTAGCTTATCCACACTGCTCCAAATTGCTGATTTATTCCCTTATGTGAGAGGGCTTGAGGTGTTGGATATGTGTCTACTATGTTTGCGAAATGTAAAAGTCATAATATCCGGCAAATATTTTAATTTAAAGGAAAAATCTGAATTTTTTTAATTTCCATTTCATACATACAGATCCATTTCTTTCTCAAATAGAACAGAAAATGAATCAAAAGAGAACATAATTTCACATTGAATGCAGTTCTGCTGCCCATCATTGTTTCAGCCTGTCTTCTTCACACTGACATTTCCCACTTGGAATAGGCCTACTCCAAAAACTGACTGCTGGTCTCTACCTAGAGCAGATACTGTATAAATGTCACCTCACACAATTGCAACCCTAATCACTGAATTTATTATCATGACACTCAAGCCAAAATATGAATTTGCTCGGATGTGTATTTCAAGTCTTACATTGCTAAGGTTCTTTTTTAATGTTTGTGACTCTAACATTTTGTTGGAAGAGAAGAACACAGAGGGTGCGTCTCAATCAGCTCCCTATAGTCAGGGCACTGATCTGGGAGTCGGCCATTTTAAGGGCTGTTTCAATCATAAAATCATACGTGCACTGAAACGTTCGCTCCCTAAAAACTCTCACAATGCACCGTGATAACACCGTGATTTATATGTCCCCTAAAAAGGAAGTTCTGAAGTGCGAAACATAAATCACTTGAACCAACACACCACACATTATGGCCCTGTTTACACCTGACATCAAGATGCGTTTTGGTCAATCGGATCGCAGGTGGATGACGCTAAATACAGGTGTGAACGGGGTGTAAAATGCTTTGAGCTCATTCACTTTTTACACCTGGTATTAAGATGCGTTTTGGCCTCTTAAAAGAGCTGTTGGATTAAAGGGTTGTTGTGGGAGATGGAGAAGTAGCCTATGTGATCTGAAGTAACTGCAAGACAGAAAAAAAATTCAATTACATTTGGTGTTTACACAAAAACAACCACTTCTGTCCTGATTTATTCGAGCTTTTTTAGATATTTCGATATACTTGACAAAATAAGCATGCGCAATTTACATATGAACGCACACCGAAGACATTAGCTTTCGTTTTTGCTCTGACAGCCGCAAGACCAGCCGAACACTGTGAGCGTGTGTTAGAAATCAGGAATGGTGAGAGAACATCGAGCTTGATTCGTTTTTCATCTCCACACCAATCTCTGGTCTTCAGCTGACAAAGTTTAAATCCCGTCTGTCTAGTGTGCTTCCCATAATTGTACGCATTAGGTCAGTAGGCAGAGAGTATAGGCTTCTTTTGAAGCTATTCGACCACATGAGCGCTTACACTACGAAAGCAATCCGGTCAAATGCGTTTTTGACTATCTCTGTACAGTAAGTGGTCGAAAGTGGACAAGCTCAAAACATTTTAGACCCCATTTACACCTGAATTTAGCATTGTCCACTTGTGATCCGATCGATCAAAACGCATCTAAATATCAAGTCTGTACAGGGCCTTCGAGAGGTAGTCAAAAACACATTCGACCGGATTCCTTTCGTAGTGTAAACTCTCATGTGGTCGAAAGCATTCAAACAGCCACAAAAGACCGTCTATTCTCCACCTACTGATCTAATGTGTAAACATTATGGGAAGCACACTAGGCAGACAGGATTTGAACTTTGTCGGCTGGAGACCCAAATTTGGTTTGAAGACTAAAATGTACTGAGCACAAGGTTCTCTCAGCATTCCTGATTTCTAACACACACTCACAGCGTTCAGCGTGATCTTGTGGCTGTCAGAGCAGAAACGAAAGCTGATGCTCTCCGTATGTTTTTCCGTCATCTCCAGGCACGTTCATATGTAAATTGCACGAGCTTATTTTTTCCATCAGATCGAAATATCTGAATAAACACTCAAATGTATCCGCCCATAGACCCTTCCCTTGAAGAAATCAGGACAGAAGTTGTTAAAGTGGACAAAAGAGGCGGATTAAAACACCATGTGTAAACAGGTATGGGTCTCCCTCGTCTATTTGTGATCCGATTGACCAAAACACATCTTAATACCAGGTGTAAACAGGTCCAATGACACACGATAGATGTTCCCTTTTGAGGGAACTCCAACTGCGTCGAATGACACTTTGGGGGGAACGCCCCTCAGCGTAGCGCCTCTGAAGTATGAATGAAACTAAGCCAATCTCCGATTGGTGTTGCGTCATGACGTAATGTGTGACGGCACATAGGCGGAAGCTATAAAGGGTCGCCGGCCACATGAAATGTCAGCTTTTTGTTCTTCAGCAAGCGCTCTGTGTCAAACTGTCAGTCTTATTTGGTGTTGTTTGTCCCATAAGAATTGTCCTAAATTATTGCAATATGTAATCTAGTGGCTCGGATCTCGCGTTTGCCGAGGCAGCGTGTAGATTACTGGTCTACTCAGCAATAAAGATTCTGTGACTGGGATCTCGCGTTTGCCGAGGCAGCGCGTAGATTAAAGGTCTGCATTGCAATTCAGAATCTAGGTGCTCGGATCTCGCGTTTGCCGAGGCAGCGTGTAGACGGGTCTACTTTTGCAATAAAGATTCTGTGACTGGGATCGCGCGTTTGCCGAGGCAGCGCGTAGATTTAAGGTCTGCATTGCAATACAGAATCTATAGTGGCTCGGATCTCGCGTTTGCCGAGGCAGCGTGTAGATTAGCTACGAGTCTACTTTGCAATTAGATTCTGTGACTGGGATCTCGCGTTTGCCGAGGCAACGCGTAGATTTAAGGTCTGCATTGCAATAAAGAATCTAGTGACCAGTGATGGGAATAACGGCGTTATAAATAACGCCGTTACTAACGGCATTACTTTTTCCAGTAACGAGTAATCTAATTGATTACTCTTCTCATCTTAATAACGGCGTTACCGTTACTGCCAAAAAATGCGGCGCGTTACTATAACTGATGAAGCTGTTTTTTTTTTTCATCAGACCAACTAGATCTCTGAGCGAGAGGCAAATACTTTTTTTACTGTTCTTCCTTGGTTAGTGGGCAGAGCATGAGACAAGCGCATAAATGCTGACGATTGGCTGAGGTAGAGTAAAATGTCATTGTAAGCCAATCAGAGGTAGAGTTGGGCGGGTGTTCGAAAGCACGCATAGTTGTGATGGGCATTCTGCTCTTTTGACTCAGCTCACTGAAAAGAGCCGGCTCTTTTGGCTCACAAACGGCTCTTTAAATGACTTTGACTATAATATTTCAATTTTTATTACATAATTATTTAATTTCTATAGGCTAAATTTGTAAAAATAGAGTCGGCTCTTCAGATATGCGAGATATGGCTCATAGAGTCGGCTCATTCGCGAATCGCGAACGACCCATAAAAAGCTCATTCGCGAACGAGTCGATCCATCATCACTAACGCTCATTCGCGAACGACCCATCATCACTAACGGCTAACGCTCATGAATTGCGAACGACCCATCATCATAACGTATAGTCGGACAGGACAGGACACACAAGGAACAACACAAGCCAGTCAGTCTTTTTGGTATATTGCTTAACAAGCTTAATTTAATTTTGCCCAGTTGTGGCCTGTTGAGGGGCAACAAATATCAAAAGTTCCAAAACATCTATTGTGTTATTTGCATTGATCCACTATATAAACATAATATCTACATACATGGCATTTGATTGGAGGCTAGTCTCACTTTGTCCCACAGCAACATAATTTGTTTCTGTTAATAATGTATTGTATTAAGTGTCCATTTCATTATAATATTCAGATTTATCATAAATAATTGAACATGCACATGTATTTTAAGTTCCGTTAAAGAGGGGTAGAGGTGGGGTCACATTTGAGCATTTAAAATTTAATTTTACTTGAAAGTAACGCAAAATTTACTTTCTTAAGTAACTAGTTACTTTTAAAATTTGTAACTGAGTAACTAATTTAGTTACTTTTTGGAAGAAGTAACTAGTAACTGTAACTAATTACTTTTTAAAAGTAATTTGCCCAACACTGCTAGTGACTCGGATCTCGCGTTTGTTGAGGCAGCGCGTAGATTCGGTCTACTCTGCAATAAAGATTCTGTGACTGGGATCTCGCGTTTGCCGAGGCAGCGCGTAGATTTAAGGTCTGCATTGCAATAAAGAATCTATAGTGACTCGGATCTCGCGTTTGTCGAGGCAGCGCGTAGATTCGGTCTACTCTGCAATAAAGATTCTGTGTGGGTGCGAGGCATGCACAGTCAGCTCCTGAGGGCGCTGGCTGTGTTCATTGAGAAATATCTCGACGCACACACAGCCGTGTGTTCGGGTGTTTCAGCCTCGCGCCCATTGACTTTCTTCTCGAGAGATGAAAGCCAAATATATTGTGAATGACTCGAATCTCGCCGTTGCCGAGGCAGCGCGTAGATTACGAGTCTACAATAATAGGGACACACAATCTGGGAAATAATACTGTTTTGTGCGAGGCATTCACAGTCAGCTCCTGAGGGTACTGGCAGTGTTCATTGAGAAATATCTCGACGCGTAGGCCTACAAAATTAACCATGCGCTGTCGGATGTTTCAGCCTCACACCTGTTGACCTTTATTCTCGAGGGATGAAAGCCAAATATATTGTTACCGCTCGATTCTCGCGTTTGCCGAGGCAGCGTGCAGATTGCGAGACTGTAATAATATTAAAACAGTATTTTTTGGTGAAAGAGTACCGCTTCTTGAGCCCCTCCTCAAGGAGCTTGGGGGCATAGACGGCACTCTCAGGCGAAGCCTCAGCCTAAACAGGGCGACCTGAGGGTCGTCCTGCAGGGTTAAGAAGGCTTCCTCAAAGAGGTCCTAACCAGCCTAGGTTCTATGCGGGCGGCCCCACCCGTGGTGGAGCGACCGAGGTCGTCTCTTTCGCGGAGCCCGCAGGAAATCGATGTTGCTCTCCCGCCGTTAAACACGCTTCGGGACACATCGGTATCCAGCGAACGCAGGTTGCACTGTCCGCCCCACAGGCTTGCGGTCAGGCAGCATTCACGTCCGCCCATCGAGAATCGTTTTTGGTTCAGCCCTGCCGGGAATCCGCTTCAGGGGGCCGAGAACGAATCCCGATTAATACCCGAAACCAGGCTCGATTCATAGTTCCCAAGAAGGATGGGGGGTTGCTTCCAGTAATAGATCTCAGGCACCTGAACCGTTCTCTGAGGAGATTCAGGTTCAGGATGCTCACTATTCCCATTATCGTGAGTCAAATTCAATCCGAGGATTGGTTTGTCACGATAGATCTAAAGGACGCATACTTCCACATATCCATCCTTCCATCTCACAGGAAGTTCCTGAGATTCGCTTTCGGGGGCGAAGCTTACCAATATCGGGTTCTTCTGTTCGGCCTAGCTCTCTCCCCTCGCACATTTACCAAATGTATGGATGTGGCTCTGGCACCGCTGAGGCTTCAGGCCATCAGGGTGCTCAATTATATCGACGACTGGCTGATTTTAGCACAGTCACAAGAGCTGGCGGTTCGGCATTGAGATGTCGTCCTCGCCCACATCCACAGCCTGGGGTTGAGACTCAACAAGAAAAAGAGCGTGTTGACACCAGCCCAGAGAACCACGTTCCTGGGAGTGGTGTGGGACTCGGTCACGATGCGGGCACAATTGTCTCCCGAGCGGATCGAGTCCATCCTGACCACAGTGTCCGGGATAAAGCTAGGCCAAGCCATCACTGTAAAGCACTTCCAGAGAGTGTTTGGGCTCATGGCAGCAGCGTCCAATATCATTCCATTCGGCCTGCTGCACATGAGGGCCCTTCAGTGGTGGTTAAAAACCAAGGGGTTCTCCCCGAGGGGAAACCCGTTCCGCATGATCAGGGTTACACGCAGATGCCTTCGTTCCATATCTATGTGGAAGAAAGCTTGGTTTCTGTCCCAAGGGCCAGTGTTGGGAGTGTCATGTCGCCGGAGAACCGTTTCGACAGACGCCTCCCTCACGGGCTGGGGCGCGGTCATGGACGGCCGCTTTATGACAGGCCTATGGCAGGACCATCATGCCTCCTGGCACATAAACTGCCTGGAGATGTTGGCGGTCTTCCGAGCTCTGAGGAGCTTCCTGCCGGACCTCAAAGGTCATCATGTCCTTGTGAGGTCAGACAACATGTCGGTAGTGGCCTATATAAACCATCAGGGGGGTCTGAGGTATCGCCCTCTATGCAGACTGGCGCATCAGATCCTCCTGTGGTCCCAGGGGAAACTGTTGTCTCTAAGAGCAACATACATCCCAGGGAGTCAAAATCAGAGAGCAGACATCCTGTCGAGACAGGGGCTGAGGCCCGGGAATGGAGACTCCACCCCGAGGTGGTGGAGTCAATGTCTCAGAGGTTCGGCCCAGTGGAAGTGGACTTGTTCGCGTCTCGAGAGACGACCCACTGTCCACTGTGGTATTCCCTCTCCCATCCAGCCCCGCTGGGGTTGGATGCCATGGTGTAGACGTGGCCGAGGCTACGTCTGTACGCATTTCCCCCGATCGCTCTGCTCCCGGGAGTTCTAGAGAGGGTCCGTCGCGACGGGATCAGTCTACTGCTGGTAGCCCCGTTGTGGCCGGCCCGAGTGTGGTTCTCCGATATAATCTTGCTCCTGGACGGCCCTCCATGGGAGATTCCCATCAGGAGGGACCTGCTGACACAGGCAGAGGGCTCAATATTTCACCCTCGGCCCGAGTTATGGAAACTGTGGGTCTGGCCCCTGAGGGGGCACAGTACCTAGAGGCCGGCCTATCAGCTGGAGTAGTGGAGACCATACTCAGCTCTAGAGCTCCATCCACGAGGAAATTGTACGGCTTAAAGTGGAACGTCTTCACCGTTTGGTGTAGGGAGCGTGAGGTGGACCCAGTTAACTGCCCAGTGGCTTCAGTGCTGGAGTTCCTCCAAGATCGCTTCTCCACTGGTCTTACCCCGTCCACACTCAAGGTGTACGTGGCTGCCATTGCGGCTTTCCACGCTCCTCTGAGTGATGGGCCTCTGGGGAGACACCAGTTGGTCGTACGTTTCCTCCGTGGGGCATGGAGGATGAGACCTGCGGCTCGTACCAGGGTTCCCACATGGGACCTGGCAGTGGTTCTTGAAGGGTTGGCTGAGGCCCCCTTCGAACCGCTGGAGTCGGCTGAGGCCAAGAACCTGTCGCTGAAGGTCGGTTTTCTGTTGGCCATTACATCTCTGAGGAGGGTAGGAGATCTCCAGGCGCTCTCCATATCTAACGAGTGCCTGGAGTTTTCTCCAGGCAACATTAAGGCCATCCTTCACCCTAGGCCCGGCTATCTGCCTAAGGTGCCGTCCAGTGCGGCACGGCCTACGGTTCTGCAGGCTTTCCATCCTCCACCTCACGTGACAGCGGATGAAGAGAGACTTCACTTGCTCTGCCCTGTCAGAGCATTGAATATTTACATTCAGAGGTCCTCTTCATGGCGGAAGTCGGACCAGTTGCTGGTGTGTTTCGGGTCGCCCAGGAAGGGGCTTCCCGCTTCAAAACAGACCATCAGCAACTGGATTGTCCATGCGATTTCCACGGCCTACCAGGTGCGCGGAATGCCTTCACCTTTGGCCGTGAGGGCTCATTCTACCAGAGGCATGGCGTCCTCGTCTAGAGCCCTTCTCGCGGGGGCCCCCATCCAGGAGGTCTGCGATGCATATAATAATTATATATTAAAGCATAAACATACATTGTTAGACAAGTAATACACATAATCTAGGTAACATTTATCATTTATTTACAGCTGAAATGTTTCACGTATATGTAAAAAGCAAATAATTTATCATAATGTAGGCCTACTACTTTAAATAATATCAGTTCTGCTGTTGTTCATAACTACGAGTATTGATATTGTGCAATGAAGACATTGTCATGTTGCCAGAAATAGATTCATCAGTGTCCCAATGTGTAGTGAGCCAGGGTCTTTACTGTCCTTTCCAGTGCCCGAATTCGTGTACACAATATATTGATTAACGACCTAGGAAGCAAGGGAGCTTGCAGAGACGCGCACACAGTGTGCTTTTTCCAGCGACTTCCTTTTCTGCCATTCCGTATGTTCAAGATCAAAATGTAGTGCTGAGGATATCTCATGACATAACCTGACAGCAACTGTCAGAAAAAAAAAAAACAAGACATCACCGTCTGAAGGTAATAGATAATGCCAATTTAGCTGGTCAGATTCTAGACCTCTCAAAAAATCTTTAGTTGCTCAATTATTCCTCTGATTGTTTCTTAAAGAGTACACTGAATACATATAAAATGGTTGTAATATTCTTACCAGTAATACTAAAGCCAAATTCATTTTGTGTGCAAGATTTTTGCCTTAATTGGGAGTTTGTCTGTTTTTAACCATTTTCTAATGAGCTGTTTATTGTCTAACAGTGCAGACCATCATTGTTGAATTAACAAATATCAACTGTACTGGTGTGAGAACAGCCTAATTATCATAAATTACAGCCTTATTGAATGTGGTTGCAGATTAAATACTTATAAATCATTCATTTTTAATACATTGCCGGCTATAAAGCACCAGTTCATCAAAGGACCCACCAGGCGCATATGAGCTTAATAGTTTTTATTAGGCCACACTAAATGTAGTCCCTATAGTCATTATGAGCAATTAGTTTTGCACTGGATTTGTCCACACAAAATTAGAGACAATGATTTGATAACTGGACTCATGTATTGTGAATAGTGTAAAATAATAATGTGAATATAGGGATGCATTGCCACTGTTCATTGTTTTCTTTTTTAAAATATGTCTCTTTATGCTGTATTTCTGTTTTCAAGTGTTTAAAAGCACAGAATTTCATACCTCTGGCTGAAATTTACATGCAGTAAAATGTCGTCATGTAAGCATAATAGCTTGTTGCCTGTAAGCTTTATAATAAGGTTCTATTTTAATATTAAAATATATTAGCATGTAGAAATTACTAATAGTTAATGTTAACTATTGTTAACTAACCTATCTGTAGAAAATGCTAAAATATCTCAATCATTCCTTAGCATGATATTAATTTGATACGTTTGCTCAAATTTTTCTCCAGAGAAAAGTACTATATTCTTATGTCCACATTTATTTATTTGCCTAAAAAATAGACTTTGTTTTGTAGATAATTTCAGTCTTAGCTGTGATTTTCAGTGTTGATTCTCATACAGGTGAAGCTCTGATGCAGCATTTACTTTACAAACCTACCTTACTAAAACCTAAACTTACCGAAATTTAACACTGTTATTTTGCTGCCTTGCAGGGGTGTTTCACAGGAAATGCTAATCTGGTTTCTAAACAGCAATTGTGGACTTTTGCAATCGTGCGCCTCTGAAGAATCAGCATTTGTCCTTTTTCTCACTCTAACAGGCTGGCTCCAGTAAGGAGGGGGAGGGGGAGGGGGAGGGAGGGGGGGGGGGGGGGGGCATACACACTGTTTTATGTTTGTGAATGTGGATTATTTAGGCTACCTGTACATCTGTCAAACGGCCTGGGTAAATGGCTGAACAGTCTCATCCATATTTCAGAGCTTGTGGCAGAAGTAACAATCAGAGCTCTTGTATGGCAGGGAGACCAAACTCATGAAATATTGAAGGCATAAAGATCAGGTTAGATCATCCAGAGACTGTGGCCTGTTAAGCAGCAACTTTAGTATGGGTGGGATGTTTACCCGCTTGTTTCCCCACAAGGAAACCCACCACTTTTAAACACAGAACAGACAGACAACAGACAGTTGAACAGCTTGAAGTGTGTAAGCAATTCAGTTATTTATCATATGGGCACTATCTATCTATCTATCTATCTATCTATCTATCTATCTATCTATCTATCTATCTATCTATCTATCTATCTATCTATATGCAAAAGTGGTTCTAGCCCACATAGAATACATTTGTAAGCTTGCATAAACACTGAAACGTACATTATCAACATATTGACAGCATCTAAAAATGTTATGAACAACTTTAGAGACATGCGGATATTTACAAATCCCTTTAGGGTCATAAAATATTGAATTACAGGTTTCCTCAATTGCTTTGGCACTTTTTTAAAAACAGTCTAAACATTCTCTGTAAGTGCAATTGTCACAACTGTTTCCCGGAACATCACAACTTTATTGCATGTCTGCAAAATGCAGTAACTCAACCAAAACATTGAATTCATGCTTTAAAACCTATGTATTGTGTCAGTAAAATGCCACAAAAAAGTTGGTTTATGTTTTTTTTTTTTTTTTTTTTTGTCATTGTGTGAACTGTTCTGGTAAAAAAAAAGTAAGTTTTTTCACCATGGCAGTCAACCATGGGAATGTTTGTTATATACAAATTTCATGTTTGTTCCATACATTTTTGATGACACTGACTGCTTACTGTCCTATACAAGAATTTTAGTTTTGTCTAGCTGAATGCTCTTTTGTATTACACTGCCCTACTGAAAAATCCAGCATAAACCAGCATGAAGACCTGGTCCAGGCTGGTTTATGCAGGTTAGTGCTGGTATAGTGCAGGTCTACCAGCATAGTCATGCTATTCTCAAGCAAAACGGAGCTGGTGAAGCTGGTTCAAAAGTCTTGCTGGGTTGAGTTGGGTTTGTTCAATAACAGGGTTATGAGTCTTTTTTAAAAGACTTTTTATCCTCATTTGGGAACTGATATGTGTCAATCCAGCAGTCAGTCACTGATTCCAAAAAGTACACATAGTAAAAAGTATGTCATTGCAGTCAGGAGCATGAAATATTGTAGACAATAGTGATAGCATGCAATTTCAACAGTTGCTGAAAGAGATTTAAGCAAAGTCAAGGCCCAAGTGCCCAAGTAAATGGAACACTAATCACCATAATGGTAACTACAAACAGGCTTCAACAACTTTTGTAAATGTACCATATGAAAAAAATAAATCCAAATGGGTTTATAATATGTGAACATGGTAATGCTGTTTTTGAGTTGTATAAGCATATCCTGGTGAGATAGCCTATTATTGATTTTATTTGCAGTTGATTCCATCTAAGGCTAGGTGATTGTAAGTAGTTGTTGTGCTGCCTGCTTGTCTCTTCTCTTTTTTTCTGTTCTTTTTGTTCTTCATCTTCAGTGATTCTGCTTAATTAATTAATTCTCGTATGTGTGATTTCTGATACCGTATTCAAATAGTTACAACATTTTAATTTGGATGAAAATCTGTTCATTTCTATTTTGTTTGCTGTGGGATAACTGCAGCAAAAAAAAAAAAAGAAAAAAAAAAAGATCATGAATGGTAAACATTCTACTCATGCATTATATTTTTCCAAAAATGTCTTTATAATAGTATGTTGTAACTTAAATAAATATTTATTATATATATATTGTTGAAAATATATTGTTGAGAAGTAGTTCTATGACAAAACTACTATAATCGAATTGACATTGCTTTTGTAAACACCTCTAATCAGAAACATTCTGGAAGTTTTGCACTTGATCACTACAGCATGTCATGTGAATTGCAAGATTTGTTTATCAACCTTTTCTGATTGTCTTTGATTGAGCTCAGTAAGTTTTCACCCCATACCATCACTGTCTGTAACAGTCGACATAGTATTAACGGCAGTCGGTTTAGGCAGAACAGTGATTTTGCATGTGTCTGTGAGGGGCCTTGATGATTGAACATCAACTGATTGTGGAAGTCCAGCTGCCTTGAATCATCAGGCATGTTTATTAAAGAGCACACACACTCACACACTTTTTTTTTTATCATGCTCAGGATTTCCCTTCGGCTTCATTTGTCTCTTTGACTTCTTTTCTAGCTAATTAGCTGAAATTTGCCTTACACTTAAACCTAACCCTGATAAAAGGCTGTGTGCATTTTAAGATTGTTCTTAAGTTAGGCTGTTTTGATTGTTGGCCATTGACTTGTCCCCACAATGTTGCTTTCAGGATTTATTATCCTTGTCTGGACATTTAGACCTTACGATGCAAAACATGCATGCACAAATGAATCTTTGTACATGTTACTCAATTTCCTTATCCTCTATAATAGATTATAGTGTAATTTAGGAACACACTACCCTGGTGAAATGTACATACAGTACAGTTTGTGGAGGTTTATTCTAAGAGCTCTATAAAGATTTAAACATTTAAATTTGTAAATAAATAAAAATTCCCCGTGTGTCAATCACAAATCAGAGTGATGACACTTTCTCAGCACATCCTCAGTAGAATTTCCTGTCTGCAAAAAAGAAATGTAATTGTTTTACTTTTTGAAAAATTTACAACAGAAAAAGCGCCACATTTGATCTACTTTAGTCTCTGATTATTTATGGTTTCTACATTTGACCAGTCATTGTACTTTGGGAATTTATTGCATTTTTAGTAATAAAAAAAACACTGTCACCTGTTTTTGGCAATTTGACAAACATTTTTTACATTGCCTTTACAACTTTCTCAAATGAGAACTTTCATCTGTCTACTTACAACTGTTGGTGATGAACTTATCAGAAAGCTCCAGTCAACGGATCCACCTGCACAGGGCCCATTGAGGCTTGTTAAACCCCTGAGGAGGGTCCCTAGTTGGCCCATTTTCCACTGCCCTTAGGGCCAGCTAAGGTTCTGCTCTCTCAGGTCAGGTAGTCTAAGTTTGGGCCACTGGGGTGCTCCAGGCCAGATGACAAAAAAAAGTATAATGCAACCTAGTGAATAGGGAATCAAGGCTGCTTTGCTCTGAGGATCTTTGGGATGGTGTTTGGATAATAATAAGGGTTGAAACTTTTCGGCTTGTTTCCATGGAGACCTGGGTTGCTGTGAGAAAATTGGGAATATAGCCCTGGGCATTGCAGAGGAATGTTGGACATGCTGATGCAATACATATTTCTGCCTAAAAGACCTTTTGTTTTCTTTCAGATTTTATATTTGTTTTTTGTTTTTATATTTCTCGAATCTTATGCCAAGTCTAAAATGACACTATGTTAAATAAGTTATATAAAGAAAGAAGGAAAAAACAGGATGACTTTGAAAAGTGAATGAAATAGTCTCGGGTTACGACTGTAACCCTGGTTCCCTGAAGAGGGAATGAGATGCTGCGTCGAGACGCTGTGGGAAGGCCCCTGCGTGATTGTGTCGTGAAGCACGTGTATAATCAGTCCAATGGAGAGACGAGACGTCATAGGCGGGTGACGTCATCAACCAGGAAACTATAAAGCACACCTGAAAACAGACCGTGCCAGCTTCTGATAGGCCGAAGAAAGTCGATCACAGGCATTCAGGGAGTATGACAGGGCGATGCAACGTCTCGTTCCCTCTACAGTCGTAACCTGAGACGTTCCCTTTCAAGGGAATTCGAGCTGCGTCGAGGCGCTGGGGGAACACCACGATGCCATAGTAACAAGTGCCAGTCCGTGGGAAATCTCTGCGCACACCAAGCCGAAAGAAGTTGCGCCCCTGGAGTGGAGTCGAGGTCAAGGTAAAAAACCTCACTAATGTGTGCGTAGTGACATCCTGCCACATCACAAACATATTGAAGGAAAACTCCTGACAATAATGTTTTAGAAGCAGCCATGCTCCTAGTATCTTGGTCTGACACCTCACAGTGCCACTAAGGAAACGTTACTAGAGGGTGTCTCCCCAATGATACACCACTTAAAGGGATGTGGTAAGCAGCTAAGGCCGCCATGTACACCTTTAGTGTGGAGGGGGATAGACCTGCGGAGAAACGCTCCTGCAGGAACTCTAGCACTGGTACCAGAGGCAGATAACTGGGTCCTGCTGGTGCTCTCCTCTGCGTCCACTTTGACCAGGCGGCACTCACACGTGCGCGGACATCCGGGAGGGTGTCACCGTTCGATGAGAGTATTGATCCAAGGTACTTGAAGTGTTGAACTTTCTTTAGACCCGTTCTGTCGATGCCAATGGTACCATCAGTCTGAGGGCCACACTCCAAGTACTCCGTCTTTGCGAGGTTGAGTCGCAAGCCATTTGCATCCAGGCGATCTGGACTGCTGGAATTTTCTCAATTAAATACAGCCAAATATCAACCAGACAGGTAAACATGGTCTGGATGAAAAAGCTGAATAGTAAATTAATACAGGCATTTAACTTCTCAAAGATCAGATGAGTATTCTGTATTCAATTTTCTCACAAATTAAATGCAGCCAAATAGCAACCAGACAAGTAGAAACGGTCTGGAATCCAAGCTTGAATGGATACTTTGACAACTTTCAATCTGGTTTCTGACCGCATCACAGCACAGAGACAGTGCTCATAAAGATAATAAAAGAATATTCGCTTAAATACTGATTCAGGCAAATTATCAGTGCTGGTTAGGGATGGGAATTGAAAACCGGTTCCACTCGAGAACCGGTTCTAAGTTTTACGATCCATCGATATTGTATGCCCTCGACGTTAACGAGTCCTCTTATCGATGCTCCTGCTCTGAGTCAGCCATAGTATGTAGGCTACAGACCGTGAACTCACAACTGTCCCTTTTGTCCTTTATCAAGCACCATAGCACGGCGTCCAAAGCGAAGTTTTGTACCGTCAAAGTCTTATTTGATCGGTGAGTAATGTAGATGAACTGCTGCACTTGTGACAACACGCATGTTTAACTGAACGGCAGAGAGAGAGAGAGCCCCGGTCGCGCGCGCACACACTCTCTCTCTTCGGAGCAAGGCGGCTTCACCATCTCAAAACTTAGCGCTGTCTTGCTCTCTCCCTCGCACATATTAATCAAAATAAACGACACGATGGTAAGGTCGGGAGACTAAAGTTTCATGTGGAGCATTCGGAGATTTGTTTTTCCTGAATTACCGCTGGGTGTGAATTGTGCTAAAATACGTTGCCTTATCTTCTCTGAAAAGCGCTCCGCACATTCAGCTGACATAAACCACACTTTAAATAAACGAAAAAAACTATCCAGTGATGAAATGTTTTCTGTGATGACACACATCTTGTGGGATGTCCCAACCAGGTGTTCTGACGATTCATGCTACCCATCGAGATTTGCTACTTACTGGTTGCGCATGTGCAGATTCAGTTTTTTTTTTTAAAAGGTACATTTTCATGTGTTATAAAGTAATTTCCCTTTAAAAAATGATAACTACCATATGAATATTTGTACGGTCAGCCAGCTGAACAAGAAAAGGTGTGCTTTGACAAGTCAATATTTGATGATAATTTTTACTTTTCACACCGTTTAAAAAATAAAAACAGTAGTCTACAGTATACAGTAGCTACTCATAACTTAGAATTGTATTATAATTTATTTCATATAATATTAATCGACATTCTGTGATCGATTCACACTACGCTAGCATTTTTCGACAAGGCATCACAAATCGTCAGGCCGAGACCGCCCTGCCTGAGTTTCTCCCTGCCGAGCCTGAGCTTCACGTCAGCCCTGCCGAGCCTATCCTCCACGTCAGCCCTGTCGAGCCTGAGCTTCACGCCAGCCCTGCCGAGCCGTCAGTCCTGTTGAGCCTGAGCTGCTTCACGTCAGTCCTGCCGAGCCTACGCATCACGCCGTGGCCACCAAACCTGAGACTGTTCACGTCATGCCTGCCGCACAAGAGACTGTTCACGTCATGCCTGCCACACAAGAAACTGTTTACATCACGTCTGCCAAGCCAGAGACTGTTCACGTCTCATCTGCCGAGCCAGAGACTGTTCACGTCACGTCCGCCGATCCAGAGACTGTTCACGTCACGTCCACCAAGCCAGTGTCTCCGGACAAGATGGCCGTCGCCTGAGCCCTCAGCAGAGATGGCCACCGCCACGCCTGAACCTGAGCCCTCAGCAAAGATGGCGTCTGTCCCTGAGCCGGTGTCTGTCCCTGTTCCCGAGCCGGTGTCTGTTCCTGTTCCCGAGCTGGTGTCTGTTCCTGTTCACGAGCTGGTGTCTGTTCCTGTTCCCGAGCCGGTGTCTGTTCCTGTTCCCCAGCCGGTGTCTGTTAGTGTGTCCCTTGACAGGACCATGGAGGCTGCGCTGCCATGGCCTCCCGAACTGTCTGAAGGATCGTCACCTCCCTGGCTGCCTGAAGGGTCGTCTCCTTCCTGGCCGCCTGAAGGGTCGTCCCCTCCCTGACCCCCTGAAGGGTAGTCTCCTCCCTGGCCGCCTGAAGGGTCGTCTCCGCCCTGGTCGCCTGCACTGCCTTCCCCACCCTGATCCCCCAAACTGCCTGGTCCACCCTGGCCACCTGAACTGCCTGGCCCACCCTGGCTGCCTGAACTGCCTGGTCCACCCTGGCCGCCTGCTCCGCCCTGGCCTCCCGTCCTGCTGCAGTCTCCAGGCCCTCCATCCCGCCCCCGGGTCCACCTCCGCTCCACCACCCTCCTGGACTATTCTTTCCTGGGGAGTGTCTGGAAGCCACTCTTGGGGTGTGTGTGTGGGGGGGGGTTGGTTATGTCATGATTCACGTCTGTGTTCCCCTGTCTTGTCCCATGTTAGCAGTTCCCGTTATGTTGATTAGTCTCCCCAGGTGTTTCTTATAAGCCACGCCCCCTTGTTATCTTGTTTAGCTTGTTTGCCTGTGTATTTAAATCTCTGTGCTTCAGTTGTTGTTTGTCGGTCATTGTAGATGTAGCTGTTCCTTGTTCCTGTCCCGAGTTCGGTTGTTTGCCCTGGATTTCCTGTTTGTTTCATTAAAGTAGTGCTTGCATGTGGGTTCTCTCTCCGCTTCGTCTTTGCCTCACCGTTACACCTTGTATCAAACAAAATAGAAAAAAATTACAATATACAACAATTTAAGACTAAAGGAAGCTGAGATATAACCTGTTCTCTTTTCGGCGGGGGCCAATTTGGATTTTATGGATAACTGCCACTAGGGGGACCACCCCAACTTGTATCCATTGATTTTTGAAAACCTTAGGCCTATACCTAACACCCTGCCAAAAATCAAAAACTTTTCCAGAAGTGCCCAATTTTCATGAATTGCATCCTAGCTATAATGACTCATTTGAACCAATTTGTTTTAATGAATGGTTAAAACAACTGACCTTTCCAACACTGAACTCAAGGGACATTTAATCGGTGTATAACTAATCGGTAACACTTTACAATAAGGTTCCATTTATTACATAAATTACATAAAAAGTACAGTTTGCATACTGAAGTGTAAGCTTTAAAACAAATAAAACTTTCTTAGTGCTCGTGGAGGCGGCACAGGCTTACGGCGTTCAGACTCTGCTTCTAACTGTAAGCTTCGCAGTTTGATATCCCTGTGAGCCTTTACTTCAATAGCACGGAGTTGAACAACTTTAGTCTCATGCTCCTGCTTTTTAATGGCCAACTCGATCTCTTTTAATTTAATCTCTAGTGAAGGATCCATTCTAGACTTAACAGCCGTAGCACTAGTTTCAGATAAAACATTTTCTTCTTCCTCCTTCTCTTCCTCTTCCTCTTCCTCAGCCTGCAAATCAGCTGGTAAAATACCAGTGCTGGCCAATTCACTGTACAGCTGATCCTTTAAAACTGCCTTTGTCATGTCTTTAGACACAGAAATATTATAGAACTCAGCAATCAACACTAAGTCTTTCTTACGACAACGATCAAAAACTTCTACCGTTGGAGAAAGTGTAAACCCAATCAAATCAAACTCCATCCCTTAGAGTACAACCACTCCACCCGTCAAGAAAAAAAAAAAAAAAGCACAATAGCGGATTAATCTTTAGTTCTATCTATATAGATAGATAGATCTCGGACGAGCCCCCAATTTTCACTGTTACGTCCCAGATGTAAAATTTGTCTAGGTTAAAGGGAGTAGACAGTGAAAAGAAAAGAAATGTGCCTGAGCCCGTTCCCAGCCCCGTACGACAGACACATCAAATTGTAGCTCAAAATTTATTAACATAATATATATAGGTATGATTGACAAAATTAAACAAAAAGGAAAAAAAAACTAATTACCTCAGGAGGGGGGTAAGCCAAAATAACAAACACAAGTACCCTCTGACTAGTTGGGGAAAAAAACTTTTTAATCTGCCAAAAGAAAACAAATAAACCACAGAAAGTTACACTAACTCCCTAACTAGCCAAAAACGGGAGAAAAGATATTACAAAAATAAAAATAGGCACCCACCTCCCTACAGCTTCCAGACCGTTTGGTATACGAAAGTAAAGTAGCAACAACAACAAAAAGAAGTGGTAGTATAGGCTACAATAAACCTTAGCCTGGTGAACAATAAGAAGTCTTAAGATTGTACAACACAACACAATACAACAGCAAGTAGACCAACAAGTGAGAAACAGTCACAACACTCTGGAAGGCAAGCTTCAGTTTGAATGTCCTCCGAAGCCGCGTCTCCAGTATAACGAGCAGCAGGTGCGTTCAATCATCTCTCTCTCTCACCTGGTAGAGCTGCAGAGTTGCAGAGAGGGGGAAAAGAGAAAACACACACAAAACCCCAACACTGCCATAACACAACCACTGAACGTAACAAGCTAAACAAAGAAAAAAGCTGAAGTCACTGCGTTTGGAAACAAAGATGAAGTTCTCAAGGTGAACGCATACCTTGACGCTAGGGGTCTAACAACTAAAAATCAAGTCAGGAATCTCGGTGTGATTCTGGAGTCAGACCTTAGTTTCAGTAGTCATGTCAAAACAATAACTAAATCAGCATACTATCATCTCAAAAACATTGCAAGAATTAGATGCTTTGTTTCCAGACAAGACTTAGAGAATCTTGTTCATGCTTTCATCACCAGCAGGATGGATTATTAATGGACTCCTCACTGGCCTTCCCAAAAAGACCATAAGACAGTTGCCGCTGAGCAGAACCAGAACATATGAACATATCACACCAATCCTCAGGTCTTTGCACTGGCTCCCAGTTAGATTTAGGATTAATTTTAAAGTATTATTACTGGTATATAAATCATTCAATGGCCTAGGACCTCAATACATTGCAGATATGCTCACTGAATATAAACCCAACAGATCACTCAGATCACTAGGATCACTTGAATGAATGAATGAAATACACTTTTTTGTAACCCAAAGGGGAAATTTGTGTTGGACTCAAGGTGTTTACATTGACAACGAAACATTGAAATGCATACATTAAAATCACTAGTATTATAATAAATAACAATTCCTATACACACACATACATACACATACATACACATATATACACACCATTCATCATTTAACAATTTAATTGAAAAAGGGATAAAAGACTTCTTAAAACGGTTATATCTACACATATAACCGTTTTAATCAGCTAGAAATACCAAGGGTTCACTTAAAGCATGGTGAGTCCGCTTTTAACTATTATGCCAGCCGCAGCTGGAACCACCTTCCAGAGGTGATAAGATCTGCTCCTACAGTAGTCACATTCAAATCCAGACTCAAAACACATCTGTTTAGCTGTGCATTTACTGAATGAGTACTGTGCCACAGTGCGTCTGACTGATTACACTATATTTTATTTCTGCATTCTCCGTTTGATTCTAAACTATACTGTATTCTTCCTTTTGATTCTAAACTGAACTCAAATGGCACTGATTGATATGATGAACCGGTGTTTTGCTCTAAATCCTGTGGTGGAGTTTGAGAGGGATTGACTCATGACGGTCAAGGGAACACTGTGGTGACTAGATTACTAGTCTGTTACGGATTATCAAGAGAACACTGTGGTGACTAGTACAGATTACTGGTCTGGACTGGTACAGATTACTAATCTGGTGTGCTCAGATAATCCATGGTACTACTGAAAATCCACAGAAGAATACTGACCGTCATGGGGAAATCTCAAAATCAAAATAAGATACAGCAATGTTTTGCCATCATCTTTTTACTATTTCAATTAATTTTACTCTAATTAATTTTATAATTATATCTCCTTTATATATATCTCCTTTTTATAACTGCTTTAATTTCCCCCTGTCTGTTTTCTGTGCAAAGCTATATGAATTGCTATAGTGTGATTATTATTATTCCTTTCTATGTAAAGCTTTTGAATAACTGTTTGAATTTTCCTTGCTTTTATTTTGTGATTATTTCCTCTCTATGTAAAAAACTTTGAATTGTCATAGTGTATGAAATGTGCTATATAAATAAACTTGCTTTGCCTAGGTGAAAGGCTGAATATAGTGATTTTAATATAGACTTCATATTATAATCTCAAACAATAAAGAATACATAATTAGTTTGCACACAATCATAAGAAAACGATGAGAAAGGGAAATTCCCTTCTGCTCAGTTCCCTGCGCATATTATACATTGCGGACCCATTATGTACACGTTGCCTCGGCAAACGTGAGATCTGAGCATATAAGCTATCGTGGTCTATTTTCAGGTGTGCTTTATAGTTTCCTGGTCAATGCTGTCACCCACCCCACCCATCCTTTGGACTGATTATACACGTGCTTCACGAAGCAATCACGCAGGGGCGTTCCCACAGCGTCTCGACGCAGCTTGAGTTCCCTTGAAAGTGAACCCAAGTTTCTAGCAACATATTCAGTTAGACCCTGACCTGAACGAACCATCAATCATTAATTTAAACCTCTTATCGTTTCTTAACAGGGTTACAAAACTTGCTACCGCTTTAGATTACAGCCCGGAAAGTACTGTGTAATTAAGAGGAATTTACAGAGTAACTTTCGGTAATTATAGTGTACCTATAAATTACTTGCATGTAAGTATAAGGGAACAATATGTAAAGTTTGGGGAATAAAGGGTTAACAACCAGGAGAATTAAAAAAATATTTATACTGTAAGTATTATAGAACTAAGGGGAACTTATTCTACTATTATGATACAACAATCTTACATTTGGGAGCAATTTAGCGAGAACACTGCGTACCTTTTTGTAATAATTGTTTACCAATACATACTGTATAGGCTTTTTTTAAATTACAGGGTACATATCCACGCATTTATACTTTTATTTATTTATTTTTTGATAGCAAAAGTGCAGATGTTTAAGTTGGGCTAACATGTTTCAAGGCAAGTAAAGCTAAGACTATTGCAATTTTTTTAAATACTGGGAAATATATCTTGTTTCATGTGGTGACAGGGTAAGTGGTGCTTGTATAATAAATAAAGGTTTCCGAGTCAGTGATATAAGATTGTGTGTATGCATTTTTATTGTTACAGTTACCCTGTAACTACATGGAACAAGAGGGTAACAAGCACCACTTTAATTTACGGCCCGCAATGTCACACTTACCCTGTAACTACATCGAACAAGAGGGTAACAAGCTACATGAAACAAGAGTATCTTTCCACAATATTTAAGCAAAAGTTGCAATAGTTTTCGTTTTCAGTGCACTTTTGTTAAAAAAAGATTACATTAAAAAAATTACAGGCATATCTATGCATTTATAAAGCCTATACAGTATGTACTGGTTCACCATTATTTCAAAAAGGTATGCAGTGTATGTTCTTGCTAAATTGATCCCAAATGTAAGATTGTTATATCATAATAGTAGAATAAGTACCCCTTAGTTCTATAATACTTACAGTATAAATAATTTTTTAATTCTCCTGGTTGTCACCCCTTATTCCCCAAACGTAAAATATTGTTCCCTTATACTTATATTGTAATTACATTATAGGTACACTATAATTACCGAAAGTCACGCTGTAAAATTGCTTTAATTACGCAGTACTTTCCGGGCTGTAATCTAAAGCGTTACCCAAAACTTTATATTATAATTCAACTATGATCTTGAGGCTTGTACTTGTGTTTGCTTTTAGTTTGTGGAGATCCCCTTCTCTGAAAGGAGTTTCCCAAATTCATGCATTTGCTGGTCCAACACATTCTCACTCCGATCTCGTCACATATTGACGCTTGGTCATGACCCCTTGGCATCACCTTTGAACGCACAAGGTACCCATTTAGCATCATTTTTCAACACGCAGGGACCCCCTTTGCTTTCAATGAGAAACCTTTGGCAACATACACAGACGCGTTGGGCATGGGAATGTTATCGTCATGATGAAATTATATATTGGGTTATACTTTTGACATTATGACATGTCGGAGTTTGATTCTCAATTTAATCAGTCAGCACAATTTTATTTACTTTTATTTATTTATTTATTTTTATTTACGCTTGAACACGTTACCCAACCCCACCCCTAAACCTACCCATTTGCGTATTATGATATAAAACAAAGGAAGAAAACAGGCAGATATGACTACAGGCACAATTTATTTAAAAAGTACAAACACCCCAAGTGTTCCGAGGTCGAGCTATTGATTTGTGTGAAGAAAAGCTCTAAATTAAAATAATTAAAAGCGATCACTGTCTCTATCTGCCGTACATCATATGCACACATTCAAAAAACTGTCACCCTTAGAAACGTTACGTCAGCTTTAATAGTGAAATTTCATTGGCTCTCATATGTCTCATGATCGATTGCTTCATTACATCATACAGCTTTGATTGTGAAATGGGCTTTTTTTGCATGAGACATGACGAAGCGTTTACGAAGCGGGATCATTCAGCAATTAAAACATTAAGATCCACTGTTCTACACATAAAGATATCGTATGGCTTCAGAAGAAGTTTATATATTATACTGTTTTTGGTCAGTTTTTGCAATAAATACCCGTGACTGTACTTTTATTTGCCTGTTGTGTGTTTTATATTGTTCAGAAGTGGGTAGGTTTAGGGTAGGAGTGGGGTTAGTTGCTCCAAAATATAAAAGTAGCCTATAAATATTAATAAAATCATGTCTACTTTTACAAATGCAAAGAATTATGCATCTTGATCTGATGCATAAGGTGAACAACTAAAAGCAATGAGGTACCCTGCGTGTCGAAAAATGAAGCTAATGGGGTACCCTGTGCATTTAAAAGTGATGGCGAGGGGTCATGACCAAGCATCAAGATGTAATGAGTTGGGTATGAGAATGTGTTGGATGGTCTGGTTGCAGTGATGTCTTGGGAAGCCCATTATGGATGGTGAATTGATTGATGCGTAGAAGTCACATGGATGTGTTGAAGTTTGCTTTGGCATAAAGATTAGAGTCAGAAACTGAGGCTTTGTAGGAAAATTTAACTTAGAAAATGAGACCCGAAAACGGTTAGATGTCTTGTTCATGCTGGCAGCCTAGACTAGCCAGGATCAGAGTCCTGTACGCGGGCAAGGGTGAACCACTAATATTTGATGTAAAGGATGAAATAACATTTGTTGTCATTAGCGTTGCGGGTGAGGGTCGGGAATCAATAGGCATGGACGGACTGCTGGTCCAATAGTGACCTACGGTACCTACTGATAGGCAGCTGCTTTCAAACAGTCCCATGCTTATTGGTCACATTCTGTAGTCTGAAGACTATCAAAGATTTCAAATTACAAGGCGATTTGCAGCATTTAGCATTGTTTGTCTATGCTCTTTGAAGCAAAGAAAAACAGTTCATAAGCATTAGACTTTATTTTGATGGTCCTTTTAGACATTCTGCTGACTATAAGTAACATTGCACCTAGCCTCCTACATGTCAAATAACTTTCATTAGAGTATTATTTGAGTATTAGTAGACTGTTAGGGGTGGGGGTAAGTAGGATAAGGGGTTATGGTTAGTACAATAAGATGAAACGTACTTGCAAAATTAATTATAGTCAGTAGATTGTCTATTGGGAGACCATCACAATAAATTGTTAGCAGACAGTCTGTTAATACTCTATACTCTTATAAGAGTTAGTTGACATGTAGGTGCAACTTTAGTTAGTCAACAGAATGTCTAAAGGGGATCATCAAATGAGCCTAGACAAACTAACAAGTTGAAACAAGATGGACATTTAAGGGATAATGTAGTCTTATAAATTATTACACAAATCTCTTTCCCTCAAACGAAAGTTATTTGGAGTCTAAAATCTAATCTTTTGAGTCAGTTTGAGCTACAGTAAAGTAGGGTAGACATGGTTTTGAATCAAGGAATCAGTCATACTGCGAGCATTGGCTCGAGAATGGGGCACTGCCTCCAAAATGATGGCCAGGGGTTCATGATAAACACACTTGACAGGGAGGTAATTGAATCCACACAAGCTTTATTGAACACACAAGCTGAAGCAGAGGTAAACAGGTGAGTGAGTAGTTATCGAGTTTATGGATGGAATGCAGATGATAATGAAATGTCTCTCTTACAGGTGATAGACGGAAGGGGTGGATGGCAGTGGATGGGTGGATTCTAGCTCAAATAAAGGGAATATAATTATAATAACTGATCATGAATATGATCATGAATCACATACATATATTAAATTACCCGTAAAGGGGATACGTTGCCAATGTATCTGTATGGACAACTAAATACAACTGATTATAATCAATTATCCATACAGGTAGGCAAAAATAGATCAATTGTATATATCAATAATAAATCACAACGAATTATAATTAAATATTAATATATCAATTGTCTAGAATCGATCTATTCTCAGGATAACCCTTAATGGAATTAATTTGTTATCGAACAATCTGTTCATGCAGCAAACTGACCGTACGATCTTTCATCAACCCTCAAGAAAAGTTATCCTTCTTATAGACTCTCAAGAAAGGCCATTTTTCTGGCCATGAGCAATAACTTCCCTGTTCTATAAAAATACTATTTAAAATATCAACATTTGTAAAGCTTGTAGCTTAGATCGAACATTTTAGGGACTTCGTAATATGAGCAATAGACAGAGTCAATAAATTAATATAATGGATTTAATAAAAGAAAACTACGTATACCGGTGACTAAAGTTACAAGGAATAAATGTATATACACAAAATAAAGCAACAACAATGAAAGAAAATGAGAATAAGAGAGGGGTAGAAAGAGGGAAAAAATGATCAACAGTTATGGCAAAATCACAGACAAAAGGAAACTTGAGAGAGAGACAACAAGAATCAAATCGCCCTATAGGCGGGGGCAAACAAATCCTAAACGCCTTGAAAGCTCGATAAAACGAATACTTGCATATATAGCTCTCTTGTGTTGCTGAGTAAAGAAGGTGTGTGTGTCGGTCCTTCGGAGCTTCACGCGTTCTCTCGGTTCGTCCGGAGCGAGCGTCGTCACAGGAAGTTTAAATTTCAATTGAACGTAAAGTTTGCCAGCTAATTCAGGCTAAGTTCATTTCACTCGCAAGTAGAAATGAACCAAGGAGAATACGAAAAGGGAAAACAAAAACTGAAGAAGACAAACAAAAGAAAACAGACCCGAAGAAGTCTGAAGGGTAACTGAATAAATAATTGAAGACGAAGAGGAAACTGCTGGTCATGACTTTAAAAGGGGGTCCGGGTTCACACCATCCGGGGTGAACTGACCAATCGACTTGGAGTTCGGTGAGCGGGAAAAATCTTTCTTTGTCTTGTCAAGGCGGCTCATCTGCATAGTTTATAATGGTGTTAAAAGTTGTAATTTCTCCTTCAGAGAAATGTTATACATATAATCATACATTTTACTGTATGCTCATATATATATATACACTCACCGGCCACTTTATTAGGTACCCCATGCTAGTAACGGGTTGGACCCCCTTTTGCCTTCAGAACTGCCTCAATTCTTCGTGGCATAGATTCAACAAGGTGCTGGAAGCATTCCTCAGGGAGTTTGGTCCATATTGACATGATGGCATCACACAGTTGCCGCAGATTTGTCGGCTGCACATCCATGATGCGAATCTCCCGTTCCACCACATCCCAAAGATGCTCTATTGGGTTGAGATCTGGTGACTGTGGAGGCCATTTTAGTACAGTGAACTCATTGTCATGTTCAAGAAACCAATTTGAAATGATTAGAGCTTTGTGACATGGTGGAAGTAGCCATCAGAGGATGGGTACATGGTGGCCATAAAGGGATGGACATGGTCAGAAACAATGCTCAGGTAGGCCGTGGCATTTAAACGATGCCCAATTGGCACTAAGGGGCCTAAAGTGTGCCAGGAAAACATCCCCCACACCATTACACCACCACCACCAGCCTGCACAGTGGTAACAAGGCATGATGGTTCCATGTTCTCATTCTGTTTACGCCAAATTCTGACTCTAACATCTGAATGTCTCAACAGAAATCGAGACTCATCAGACCAGGCAACATTTTTCCAGTCTTCAACTGTTCAATTTTGGTGAGCTCTTGCAAATTGTAGCCTCTTTTTCCTATTTGTAGTGGAGATGAGTGGTACCCGGTGGAGTCTTCTGCTGTTGTAGCCCATCCGCCTCAAGGTTGTGCGTGTTGTGGCTTCACAAATGCTTTGCTGCATACCTCGGTTGTAACGAGTGGTTATTTCAGTCACTGTTGCCCTTCTATCAGCTCGAACCAGTCTGGCCATTGTCCTCTGACCTCTGGCATTAACAAGGCATTTCCGCCCACAGAACTGCCGCTCACTGGATGTTTTTTCTTTTTCGGACCATTCTCTGTAAACCCTAGAGATGGTTGTGCGTGAAAATCCCAGTAGATTAGCAGTTTCTGAAATACTCAGACCAGCCCTTCTGGCACCAACAATCATGCCACGTTCAAAGTCACTCAAATCAACTTTCTTCCCCATACTGATGCTCGGTTTGAACTGCAGGAGATTGTCTTGACCATGTCTACATGCCTAAATGCACTGAGTTGCCGCCATGTGATTGGCTGCTTAGAAATTGAGTGTTAACGAGCAGTTGGACAGGTGTACCTAATAAAGTGGCCGGTGAGTGTATATGGCTTGGTCAGACCAAGAGGATTCTGAAGGTATCAAGAACTGCACGAAAAGGGCATATGAATACAGAGATACATCTTAATTCATAATTACAAGCACTTACAGTTCATTTAATACTACAATAAAATCATAGATACCCCAATATGACATGGGCAAGCAGGCAAACATACAAACATATCAAATATATCTTAGTAATGTCTTTATATGAGGAAGTTAACCCTCTGGGGACCAAGAACGCGCCCGCGCGTTTTGCTGTTTTTTTTTTCACATAGCAGCAACATATACTTAAAATACTCCGTCATTTATGGTCATATAAATAAAATCAATACATGATTATAAACTATAGAGGGTCTTCTTTTTTTGTGTACACTCACATTAACATCAAAACCTTGTTTTTTTTTAAAAAATAAATAAAATAAACAGGGTGCGCTTTCAGCTCACTCTGTCTCCGCAAAAATCTTTCTGAAACATGTCTGGAAAATGAACGGAAACTCCGCTAATAGTTATCACACAAACATGAAACATACGTCTAAAGAACGCTTTAAATTTCTACTTTTAAATAAAACAATTCACATTTAAAACAAATATTCTCCTGCAATGTAATCTGTCTGAAACTAAAGAGAAGTACAGTTTCTCCTGTCTCAGCTCATTATCGTTAATTTGTTCACACCCACTCGCAGAGCGCGCTATTCATAAGATAATGTGTTGAGGCCATTTGCAAAATAGATAAACGCCCCCAGGCAAATGCTGTAAACGCACTATATTTTTTAGTCAGATTAAGATTCGTCTTGCGCGGGTTTGAGGAATAATCCTGGGACATTTAATACAGAAGTGCTGGTTTATTTTCACTTCGAGGAGGAGCAACAGATTCAGCTGAGAACTGTAAGTGTTTTATGGCTGTGCTTTGTTCTAATCGCGATATAGAATAACGCTAGTGTCTGTAAACGGAAAAATAGCATACTGTTTAAATGTGAATCATGTTTCTCTCTGTGTGTGTGTGTAAATGAATGAATGAACGCACAGATACGCACTGTTACAGACGAAATAAAAGACAAAATTTCGTTGACTAGTTTTGGATAAAGTTTTTCAAATCAAATAAGCATTAAATAAGCTTCAAAATAAAGACATCAGCTTTTGTTTGGAGTTTCTGGGGATAGAAGTGTCCAGACTGCACCCTGTATTTTAAAGAAGAACATTTAATTATTTGCGATACATTATTCATTCACAAAGAATTCAGGGACATTATTCACGTCCCTAAAGGTTAGAGTTTTCCTAATTTTTTAATTAAGGCATTAAGATTTTTTTTATTCCTCTTTTTAGTCAACTTTAGCATGGGTGTGTTCTCTTCTCATTCTAAGCAGTGTGTGTGTGTATATATATATATATATATATATATATATAGCCTATAATTAAAAAGCTATTTTAACCAGAAAAATCTACAATGCATGCCCAAAGTCGTGCAGCCATATAGTTTCTCTTGAAATCAGTCCTGCTGACTTCAACATTCACAGGAGACTGTAATGAAAAATCAAACACCTTGGAAATGACAGGTATGTACTATGTTTCAGGAATGGGACAATGCTGTGTGACTGTGCAAGCCTCTGTATTTAGATCAGTGTGTTTACTAAATGTTTACTTAAGATCACTAAATTTGAGGCTTCTGGTCATTCCTAGGATATCTAAGTCCACTAAAGGAGGGCGTTCTCACATTTAGCTCCTAAACTCTGGAATAGCCTTCCTGACATTGTTCGAGGCTCAGACTCGCTGTCCCAGTTTAAAACTAGATTAAAGACGCATCTCTTTAGCCAAGCATTCACATAATGCTTACCTTTTATACCACTGTTGAATCAGATCGAATGCATCAATATTATGAACAGCAGCTACGCTAATTATTTCCCATCTGCTTTTCTGCTGTTATCTCGGGACGCTAGTCCCGAGGTAAATAGCGTTCGTCAGCTCCAGTTTGTATCCAGCCTCTCACGGAGACTTCAGATGCCCCAACACCTGCGATGAGACGACTAAACGCCTGTGAAGAGACGACTCAAAGCCGGCGATATGTTATGCCCTAAATTAATACATGATTAACTAACTGTATTTTTCTATGTACATTTCTGAACTGCACTTTCTGTAAAGCTGCTTTGAAACAATATGTATTGTGAAAAGCGCTATACAAATAAATTTGAATTGAATTGGAATTGAAATTGAATATTTGAGTGACAGGTGTCATTGATTAGAACTTGGGTGACTTGGATCGTTAAATGGTGGTGGTGAGAGAGCCTGGTGAACCCATGGCGAGGAGTTATCAACTCTGGCCCTCGAGGTCCACTTTCCTGCAGAGTTTAGCTCTAAACCTAATCAAACACACCTGAACAAGCAAATCAAGATCAGGATGACTAAAAAGCTACTGGGAGTTAAGTTTGATCAAGGTTGGAGCTAAACTCAGGAAATTTGACCTCAGAGGCCAGAGTTAAGAACCCCTGGATTAGTTGGTTGGTACTGGCTCTGGGACAGGCAAGGTTCAGGTCTGTGTTAAAAAGGGTCTGGGAGACCTGGAGCAGACTTACGAAGTTCCAGGAGGACTAGAGAGTAGTCAGGAAATCCCTGGAAAGACTGAGGTGGATTTTGGAGGCTCTGGGAAAACCGGTATATTAGATAAAGATATTTTTGGTGAAATCCGAGAGGTGTCTGACCCCACATAGGCAGAAACGTCATTGGAACTTTCAAGGCCTAGAAAAGTAGTACACACATCATTAAAATAGTCCATGTGTCTACAGTGGTTCAACGTTAATGTTATGAAGTGACGAGAATACTTTTTGTGTGCAAAACTTTAACAATGTCTTTACTACCTTTCTGGGCCTTGAAAGTTGCAATGAAGTTGCTGCCTATGTGGGGTCAGAAACCTATCCGATTTCCTCAAAAATATCTTAATTTGTGTTCCTAAGATGATCGAAGGTCTTATGAGTTTGAAACGACATGAGGGTGAGAAATTAATGACAGAAATTAAATTTTTGGGTGAACAAACTATTTAAATATTTGGTCAGTGTCTTCTGTAGCAGTTTGCAGTGCTTTTTAAAAGTGCATCTGTACCCTCCACATTCTCCAACTCCTCCTGAATAGATCTACTATGGGTAGACTGTAATGGTATTCATCCCTCTTTTTTGCAATCCAGCATGACTAAAACATTTCTTTCAGCTATGGAGTGGACTGCATTTTCTCTCATTATAGATCTACTATAGTAATTTCATATGTGCTAGTTGTGCAGCAGCAGTATGTCCTACATGCTCACAGCAGCATGTCTGTGTATGTATTGGCAGTAGCAAGTCTCTGTATTTGCAGCAGCATAGCATATTATTTCGCCAAGACCAAATACATTAACGTTGTTATATCAACTACCATGCTAAACTCTTCAAAGAGTTGTCATGATAGAAATATCCTTAAATAAATTGAAGTATAGTTAAACAATTTTTTTTTTCAATTTCTTTTTGATGTCATACAGGGCCATAATTGGAAATCACATAATCCTATTGGGAATTACATGTTCCAAAATATTAGATTGATCTAGTTTGAACCATTAGCTTTAGTTTGATGTTGGAATCCTAAACGACAGTTCCCTGTATGGTTCTAAAAAACTGATTCCAAATAATTCCCAGATGGGAATGGTTCATTAATGAATGTGTACAAATAATTAATGTGGAAGTGGAAATTCCCATTTCCGTTATTCATTCCTTTCACCATCCACAGATATATATATAAAAAAACGCACTTAAAACAAAACAGTGGTGGAATAAGGTTTAGAGTGACTTTGGGAGACATACTAAGAAGAGTGGAACAACCAATACGTATTCTATTAAGAAGCGGTTAAGGACACCCTTGGAGGGTGTTTAAAATTTAATTTCTCAGACAGAGTTGAGAGAGAGAAAGAGGTGAACTGGTTGAGCAGAATAAAAAAGATGACAGAGGGAAGAGACACGGATGTAAAGGGCATAGAAACAAAAGCAGGGAAAAATGGGGGGGGGGTTGTATAATGAGAGAAAATGCAGTCCACTCCATAGCTGAAAGAAATGTTTTATTCATGCTGAGGCCGTAGATGCAAGACATGACAGAACAGAGGATTGCAAAAAAGAGGGATGAATACCATTACAGTCTAGCAAACACCACTGAAATATAAATAACTTGTTTACTACTCACTGAATTATCAGCTTTGTTATTAGTTTAAAAAAATCAGTTTATAGTCAAGTTAAGTTAATCTAGGATTTTATTTGATTCTGAAATTGTTTATGAGTAGCCTAGTATCAAGGAATTCAACATAGGATTTATTTAGGGCCATTTTCTGGCCATTCTCTTCTAGTGAATATGTTAATTCTTTTTTTTAATTGATTTTGAATGCTTGGAGATGTTTTGCTGTAGTTTTGCTATGCTTATCACCTTTGAGGAGTTCACCTTTATAGTTAACAGCTATGCCGTTCCATCACTCTTTGAAGTGCACCTTCCTTCTCTCTTATTGAAAATGCTGTGAGCATCGCCACTCTCTCAGCTCACGGACAAGGATGCTGGAAACACCCGAGCAGACAAGAAAAATGATCCTCATTTTCCAAAGGGCTGCAAGTCACCCAGGAATGTCTATTATTCCATCGACACTGTCTGTATTAAGTTATTTCCCTCTCTAAATACGAAAAAGTTCATGAATATCTATTGAGTTCCAGGTGCGGACTCAGGGGGCTTTTCTTCACCACAATACTGTTCTCTTGTGAGAGATGGAGACTCTATATTCTACCTCGCTAACTTTTTCTCCTGAAATTGAAGTGTAAGACAATAGAATTGGAAATTGGCTTATAAATCCTTTGAGAAAAGCACCACTACATCTTTTTCTTTTCCATGAGAGGGTTAAAGATGTTCTTTGTGTTTTCACCACCTTGTCTCTTGAATTTGATTGCTGGGCAATTCTACACCTGTTTAAGTCTGTACCCTTGTGCCAGCCGAGGCTCATGAGAGAGATTTTAATGTGCTCCAAAGCCTGTGAGAATGGCAGCATGCCAGGACTTGACTGGAGGGTGATGCTGAGTGGAGCTACAAGCTGTTCATGCGCTCCCTCAATCATTTAGGTAAATAATATCATAAATAAAAGGGCCTGAGAGAGCTAGCACATGAGGAATTGAAGAGGGATGAAGGGAAAGAGCAATGTTTGAGACACATACAGTACAAGAAGGGAGGAAATCAGCCTGTGATTTTACCTTTAATCACAGGGAGAATTTAATTTAATCACATTAAATTTAACATTTCATTTAATATTCAACAATAAATTGATCTGCCTGCATTGACACTATTATACAAGATCTGAACTGAGCTGGACGATGACATCACAGTTTACTCCAGAGTGGATATATATACACTGAATGAAATTATAAACGCAACACTTTTGTTTTTGCCTCCATTTTTGATTAGCTGAACTCAAAGATCTAAGACTTTTTCTGTGTACACAAAAGGCCTATTTCTCATAAATATTGTTCACAAATCTGTCTAAATCTGTGTTAGTGGGGCGAGATAATCCATCCACCTCACAGGTGTGGCATATCAAGATGCTGATTAGACAGCATGATTATTGCACAGGTGTGCCTTAGGGTGGCCACAAAAAAAGGCTACTCTAAAATGTGCAGTTTTATCACACAGCACAATGCCACAGATGTCGCAAGTTTTGAGGGAGCGTGCAATTGGCATGCTGACTGCAGGAATGTCCACCAGAGCTGTTGCCCGTGAATTGAATGTTCATTTCTCTACCATAAGCCGTCTCCAAAGGCGTTTCAGAGAATTTGGCAGTACATCCAACCGGCCTCACAACCGCAGACCACGTGTAACCACACCAGCCTAGGACCTCCACAACCAGCATCTTCACCTCCAAGATCGTGTGAGAACACCCGGACAGCTGCTGCAACAATCGGTTTGCATAACCAAAGAATTGAAGAATGCACAAACTGTCAGAAACCGTCTCAGGGAAGCTCATCTGCATGCTCGTCATCCTCATCGGGGTCTCGACCTGACTGCAGATGGCAGATAGCGTGTATGGCGCTGTGTGGGTGAGTGGTTTGCTGATGTCAACGTTGTGAATCGAGTGGCCCATGGTGGCGGTGGGGTTATGGTATGGGCAGGCGTATGTATGGACAACGAACACAGGTGCATTTTATTGATGGCATTTTGAATGCACAGAGATACCGTGACGAGATCCTGAGAACATGAGATCCCCCAGATCCTTGCAACTTGGGGCCGTGCATTATCATGCTGCAACATGAGGTGATGGTTGTGCCATTCATCCACGACCATCACCTCATGTTGCAGCATGATAATGCACGGCCCCATGTTGCAAGGATCTGTACACAATTCCTGGAAACTGAAAACATCCCAGTTCTTGCATGGCCAGCATACTCACCAGACATGTCACCCATTGAGCATGTTTGGGATGCTCTGGATCGGCGTATACGACAGCTTGTTCCAGGTCCTGCCAATATCCAGCAACTTCGCACAGCCATTGAAGAGGAGTGGACCAACATTCCACAGGCCACAATCAACAACCTGATCCACTCTATGCGAAGGAGATGTGTTGCACTGCGGGAGGCAAATGGTGGTCACACCAGAAACTGACTGGTTTTCGAATCCAGTAAAACTGCACATTTTAGAGTGGCCTTTTATTGTGGCCAGCCTAAGGCACACCTGTGCAATCACCGCCGCCGCTCCCACCACGCGCATCACGCGCTGTGCGTAGGGCACCAAGTGCTGAGGGGGCACCAAAAATAGCCTAATGAAAAACCAATCATCAAACTTCTTGTTATAATCAGATTCAGCGCGTTCTTCCTCTTCATTCCGCAGCGGCGCCGAGCAGAGACAGAGAGCACGTCAGAAACACAGGACAGGGTGTGTGTGTGTGATGTGTTCATGTGTGTGTTCATCTGAGCCTCATTGGTCTGTCACTGCTCGTCAATGTCAGAATATTTGAGATGACCAATTAAATCAAAGTAGGCGGGCTTTATGTTCACAGACGCTGAGCGCGAATTTTAACAGTGCAACTCGACGCTTCAGTGTACGGTCAAGTGCGAGATAAGATGTAAGTAGCTAAACTTAACTTTATTTGACAGTTTTTTTTAAGTCATAAATGTTAAACGAATGACAAAAAATAATTAGGCAAACTAATATAGTTTTGTCTAATTTCGCCATTTTGAACTGAAAATAGGGCTATGTAACATGTAGCCTAGTGTAATAGTTTAGGCTACTGTCATTGTGAGGGGACAAGAAACATGAACAAAGCCGTTTTCATCATGTTAGGCACAGGATTTATAATGAATGTGTACATATTGAGAATAAAATACAAATTGTAACCTTTAGTAAATTAAAAAAGCCAACTTTAGGAGGGGAAGAGACAAAGAGAAACAAAGAGAAAAAGAGTGTGATGCTGATGAGGAGAGAAAAATAATCAGCTGCCCACTGACATGGTTTTAAAGCTGTTGTTATCGATTTTTTTTTTTTTTTTTTTTGCCTTCACAACATCTTTAAAATGCACATCTGTAGTTCAGAAAAATCCCAAATTTCCCCCGAACACCCCTAACTAACCTGCCTCAAATTCGGGATCCCAGTGATTATAAAACCATGCCATTGCATAATGAAACTAGTTAATAGTAAGCATTAGACCCTAATCTAAAGTGTTACTTTTTAGCTTTTTAATTTTTTTATAAATCATACCCTCATTGGGGGCTTAGCCCCCCTAAATGAAAATCCTAAATAAAAATGTTTTTTTTTAAGGGGGGGCGGGGGGGCATCATAAAGGAATTATGCTTAGGGCACCAAAATGGCTAGCAGCGGCACTGTGTGCAATAATCATGCTGTCTAATCAGCATCTTGATATGCCACACCTGTGAGGTGGATGGATTATCTCGGCAAAGGAGAAGTGCTCACTAACACAGATTTAGACAGATTTGTGAACAATATTTGAGAGAAATAGGCATTTTGTGTACATAGAAAAAAAATTTACACAAGATCTTCTTAGATCTTTGAGTTCAGCTCATGAAAAATGGGGGCAAAAACAAAAGTGTTGCGTTTATAATTTTGTTCAGTGTAAATAAATGTGACTTGACTTGACATATACCTTTGTAAGGACAATTTTTTAAATTACCTTTTGAAATGTGTCTGTTTTTTATGTGTCAACTATTTAAATGTGTAAACTATTTAATGTGTCAACTATTCAAATTTACAAAATAGAAGCACTTTAATATTTTTGCATATAATTATTAAACATTATTTTGGGGATTCTTGTTTTTTATATAAGTAGTTGTCTACACTGAAAAAAACAATTGTGCAGGATTTATTTGGAAACAACTTGTACACAGTAAATTTCACAAATAATTACGAAAAATAGCAGTAGCACATTGAATTTAAATGTGAAATTTTGAAGTAAAGGCAGAAAATTCGTGTTCCTTTTCATTTTAATTTGTGGTGCTGATATTTAATTACCTGCTATTCAGTCCTTGATTGTGTGATGTGATAATTTAACTCACACATCCTTGCTTCCTCTATCTTTACTTTTCCCAACAAATCCCCCACCCCCACTTTTACACTTTTCACACAGATCTTTCACATCCTCCAACACACATAGCCACACATGTTGCCTCTTGTCAGTTCCCTCTTCGCTAGCGTGATCACACTAATGCTACAGAGGCGATTGTGTAGAAGAAACAGTACTCTTACTGTTACTCAGCATGTACGTGGATATGCAAAAACAAAGAGCCAGAAACAAAGAGAAAGATGCAACCTAAAAATAAACCTTAAAAAGCCCAGACAAAACTGGACAGGACATTATCCTCATTTTATAAAATAGAAAAAAAGCATGTATGAATGATGAGTATTTTGTATAAGTCATTTAATTTTCCAGTAAATGTTCCACAAAAAGTAAAGTCCATTAATTACATTTTTGTCTTATAGATATAAACGAAACTTCCCCCAAAATCAACATTCTGCCATTATTTACTTTATTACTTTCCTTCATTACATCATTTCATATCATTCCAATCCTGCACACTGAAATGTTTTTTTTTTTCCTGTGCAACAGAATCCAACTCTTTTCCATACAACAGTTCATAGTGACCAAAAAACACCATAAAACATGTTTGATTCTAAGTCTTCAGAAAGACTGTATACAAGATATATTGGTTCTTGACAAATGTAGTATGGATTTTTTTATATATATTCTTCAAAATGTCTCCTTTTGTTTTACACAGAATATATAACAACAGCATGTTTGGAACATCTTGAGGGCAAGTAAATAATGATCTTTACATTTAACTGAATTGATTCATTGTATTCACTGGGAATACAATACTTTTAAGAAAAAAAATGTAATCTCTTAAATCTTACTGCTGGCACAAAGTAAACCATACCATACCAATCTTACCATGCCAATGAGTAAAAAATTAATGCTCTATACTTTCTATACACACTTTCCTTTCTCTGCCTCCCTCTCTTTCTTGCTGTCACTCTCTCTCCCTGGTTTTTGCCTTGCTGCTATGTCTCATTTGAATAATTCAGCACAGTACTAGTATTCTCCAGGGCTCCATTGTCTCAGTGTGGCAGTCAAGCAAAGGAGAGAGAGAGTGGAAAGGAGCAAAGAAGGAAGGGCAAAAGCCATAGCAGTGAGGCGTTCTTGCCTGCTCGCCTGACTGTGTAAATCAGTCCTAATGAGCCGGTGAAATGGCAGATAGTCCAACACGCACACACACACAGCAGCCATCATATCTTCCAGAAGCTTAAGGTATTGACTGCTCACCTGACCTTCTCCTTATTCCTCTACTACCATCTCTGTACCTTTTCTCTGCCTTTTCGACTCAATTCAAGCCAATTGTGGTGGCAAACAAGATACAGAATTGTATTTAAATGAATTTAAAGAAGCAGAATTATATTGTAATGAATTCAAATATATTCATTTAGCTGCTGTAAGTTCAGATTTTAATAATGCACTTCATTTGTTTAGTATGAATTACTCTTAAATGTCATCATAACACAACAAATATGTAAAAAATAAAAATAAAATAAAAACATTAGCTAGATCCATCCATCCATTTAGCTGCTTAGCATTCCACATGTCCTTTTACCCTGGCAACTTCCTCTAGTTCCTCTTGATGGATACCAGGGCACTCCCAGGACTGCTGGGAGATAAAATTCCTCCAGTGCGTCCTGGGTCTGCTTGGGGTCTCTTCCCAGTTTGAAATGTCCTGGAACACATCCCGGATATATCCTGACTAGATGCATAAACCATCTCAACCTCTCAGATATCTGAGCTTTGCATCTGGTATCTAAGGGTTAGCCCAGATACCCTATAAAGCTCATTCCAGATACTTGTACTCCTTCTTTCAGTCCCTACCCAACACTAATGACCATAGCTAAGGGTGGGGAAACAGATGCCCTGAAATCACCTTTACTGGAAGACATCATGGATGTATCCTGACCAGATGCATAAACCATCTCAACCTCTCGGATATCTGAGCTTTGCATCTGGAATCTCAGGATTACCCTACAGAGAAAGCATTTCAGACATTTGTATTCCTTCTTTCAGTCACTACCCAAAACTCATGAGTTTCATGACCATAGTTGAGGGTTGGAACACAGATAGACTCATAAATTGAGAGCTTTGCCTTCAAGCTCAGATTCCTCTTTGCAGCTTCCTGCATTATAACAGTCACAGCACCCATCTGCCTATCAACCTCATTCTCCAACCTGCCATCACTTGTGAACAAGACCCTGAGATACTTGAAGTCCTCCACTTAGAGAAGCAACCCCCTAGCCTGGTTAAAAACCAGACCATTCTCAGTTGTAAATGAGTTATGGTCTGGCAAAGCGTCATAGACAAATCATTTCCAGAGGGGCGTCACCAACGTGTTGTTCTTTGCTCGGTTTTTAACAAAAAGGAAACGTTCAAATGGCTTAAAACAGACGCGATAGCTGATTCGAACGAGTGATGTTCGACGGCGGCATCCATCTTTGTAATGTAGGCTACAAAATCTGCTTCAAAATCCCAGCGCTGTCGTCATCGTGTAAAGCCCGCCCCAACGTTTCTGATTGGTGCCTCGATTTCGACGGATTGGAAATGGGCTTGAATGAGCTCTTTGCCAGACTAACTTTCAGAGCAAATCTAAATTTGCCGGAGGTTGTCTGGGTTTTCCCAGGCTAGCAACCCCCTACCCGAAGAGGGCAATCCACCTTTATAGCTAAGAACCATGGCCTTGGATTTGGAGGTGCTTTTCCTCATCCTCACCGGTTTTGAGTTGGTTGTCTAATGGTTTGCAAGAACCTCTTTGAGGCAGACACAAAGTCCTTCTCTATGGCTTTTCCCACAGCCAAGTTTTTGCCTTGACTAACTGTAGCTGCAGCTTAGCTTGCCATTATACCTGTCTATTGCATCTGAAGTCCCACAGGTTAAACAATGCTGAAAGGTCTCCTTCTTCCACCTAACAGCTGTTGGTGTCCACCAACGTCTTTTTTTGGGTTGCCACCATGACAGGCACCAACAAACTTCCAGCCACAGCTCAAAGTAGCTTCTTATGCAATGGAGCCTTTAGAAAACCCACTTGAACTCCATGTCTCTTACCCTGAAAATCCAGAGTTCTCGCGAGAGCACAATTTGAATTTGCTCAGCGAGTCACTCTGGCATTGATTAATGATGCTCATTAACCTGTTAGGCTGCAACCCCACTTTTGAAAAATCCCCAGAAATGGCATACCCAAACTGAAACAGAAATATAGTTCATGAACCCTTTGTACTAAAAGCACAAGTATGATCTCATTTGAAAGCTGACACCTGGCAGTTTATTGTAAATATAGAATTAATTATTGTCATAATGCAAAAAGATTGTTATAAATAGCTTCAAAGTTTTGTAAAGTTATTAGAAATGTATTTTTATGAAACATCTTCATGAAAATAAAATTGAAGTTGGCATTGTATCAATCTAGAAATGCACTGCAGCTATAAAGCCACATGTCTGAACATGTTATATTTAAAATCTGAAGATGACAAGTCTAAAACTCTGTATTTACTGTAGTTAAATGTTTTTCAAGATCATGTGGAGGAGTGAGACGGCTCTCAAATTTAATCAAAAATATCTTAATTTGTGTTCCAAAGATGAAAGAAAGTCTTACGGGGTTGGAACAACATGAGGGTGAGTAATTACTGACAGAATTTTTATTTTTGGGTGAACTAACCCTTTAATACAACAAAATATGCATCCACAAATGGTATTTATTTATCAAAAATATATTAACAAACATTGTATTTACTAGTGATGGGATGGTTGACAGGGGCTCCGATGCTCTGACAGTTTTCAGAGCACTATCACACACTGTACCGATGCATGTATCAAAATGACAATACCACGTGATTGATGACGTTTGAAGCTTCGAAAGTCATGCCGTATCAGAAGGTCAGGACAGCTCATCTGATGCACAAAAAGGAAAATGATTATGGAGGAGGCATTGTTTAAATGTTTTAGGCCTAACACAACACCTCCCCATAACATAATTTATATATTTTTTAACACCCAAAAATATTTTTCAATTACAATTACTATAATTATGATCACATAGGCCTACTTGTATATTTTATATTATTGATCAATATGTGAATCCGTTGACCAGGCTTACACTTGACAAGAGTTGTGGTCTCATTGGCACAAATTAATTTAGATGAGATAGAACTGTATTGATCCCACACTTGTATGTCACGGACTTCCAAAGCTTTGTTTGGTCACGTGCTTTTTCCGCTCTGCGGTGATTTGTTAGATATGGTGGAGAAAACAAGTCAGTTCGGTTCGGTGTACTGGTTCGACCGGTTCACAAAAGAAGAACCAGTTTAAAAGAACGATTCGTTCACGAGCCGGACACCGCTGTCACATCACGGAGCAATATGGGTTGGAGATGTGTGTTCGGTTGCTCAAACACTCGAGTTTTATTCCGTTTTCAGAATGAAATGGCTAGAATTTATTCACACCTCTAATGTTACTATTGAATCCAACGTATCAGCGCTCGGATTCGCTTCCATGATGATGGTGCTGTCAAGTACGACTTGAAGTCTGTGAGGTAAACTAAATGCTATTGGCTATTTGAAAAGGCGGAGCCATTCAATATGTCTCGCCTTAGCTTCCTGTTTCAGTGGAAATTACGTCAACGCATCATACAAAGCTGCACGTTTCAAGGCACTTCAGTGGGCCTTTAAAGGAACACTCCGACTTTTTGGGACTTTAGCCTATTCACCTTATCCCCCAGAGTTAGATAAGTCCATACATACCTTTTTCATCTCCGTGCGTGCTATAAGTCTGTTTGACGCACCCACCGCTAGCCTAGCTTAGCACAAAGACTGGATCTAAATGGTTGCAGCTAGCATACTAATCCAAATAAGTGACAAAATAACGCAAACATTTTCCTATTTACATGTTGTGATTTGTATAGTCACAGAGTGTACAAAAAACAAAGTCACATGAGACACAGACATATGTTTGCTTTATTTTGTCACTTATTTGGATTAGTATGCTAGCTGCAACCATTTAGATCCAGTCTTTGTGCTAAGCTAGGCTAGCGGTGGGTGCGTCAAACAGACTTATAGCACGCACGGAGATGAAAAAGGTATGTATGGACTTATCTAACTCTGGGGGATAAGGTGAATAGGCTAAAGTCCCAAAAAGTCGAAGTGTTCCTTTAAAGGGTTAGTTCACCCAAAAATAAAAATATTTCATTAACCCTCATGTCGTCCCAAGCCCGTAAGACCTCCGTTCATCTTCGGAACACAGTTTAAGATATTTTAGATTTAGTCCGAGAGCTTTCTGTCCCTCCATTGAAAATGTATGTACGGTATACTGTCCTTGTCCAGAAAGGAAATAGAGACATCATCAAAGTAGTCCAAGTGACATCAGTGGGTTAGTTAGAATGTTTTGAAGCATCGGAAATACATTTTGGTCCAAAAATAACAAAAACTACGACTTTAGTCAGCATTGTATTCTCTTCCGGTTCTGTTGTCATCGTTCAGTGACGCTGCTGACGTGTAATCTTGATATTAGTTAGTACAGTTGTTTTTACTGTGATATTTCTGTTTAAACCACAGGAAAATGCCATATATCGTCACCAGAGATGGATTAACACAGTTATGAATGCGCACCATGCCAGATTGACTGATCCCCCATCTGAGCCTGGTTTCTCCCAAGGTTTTTTTTTTTCTTTATTTCTGTCACCTGATGAAGTTTATAATACCGGTATTTATTTTCCTAAAAACAAAAAATCACATAAACTAAAAAGATTATTTATTATAAAGACCATAAACTAAAAGCCTGTCCTTGATTTACATTATTTAATAATGTATATCACTTCCCCATTAAGTAACACAAACATAATTTGTTCGCACATAACTTGGGTTAAAAATGGGTTATTTGTATTTTAAGTGACCGAATAAAGTAATCTCAAAGTGATTTGATATGGTTCCCATGGTTCTCAATTCCAGTTTGGTCCATGCCTTTCTGTGACAATAAACACCAACTTATCCATGTTGAACTGGCATTTTTCCGCACTCTGTCAAACCGCAGATTTCCAGTCTCTTAAGTAGGCTATACTGCATTAGTTTATCATGAGACTCTTTGTCAGGTGCATGATAATGATGTCATTTGAAATGTTCTCTGCCTTTAGTGCCAGCCAGAACAGTGGCTATTTAATACTGGCATGGTTTATCCAAATCTGCTCTCCTTTCACTATGTTGCATTCACATTATCTGATCTCTGCCCCCTTTTTTGGACCCAAGATTCACTGTCTCTTTTACCTTAATTTCTGAAGTGATGTGCATTGCCGCCATCTGCTGTTCAACACGTTCGCACTGTGCTTGACTGTCTTTGTCAATCACAATCTCTCTCTCTCTCTCTCTCTCTCTCTCTCTCTCTCTCTCTCTCTCTCTCTCTCTCTCTCTCTCTCTCTCTCCCTCTCCCTCTCCCTCTCTCTCTCTCTCTCTCTCTCTCTCTCTCTCTCTCTCTCTCTCTCTCTCTCTCTCTCTCTCTCTCTCTCTCTCTCTCTCTCTCTCTCTCTCTCTCTCTCTCTCTCTCTCTCTCTGTGTGAATGCTCTTTTATAGATTTGCACCTCTGAGTTCTCTGAATTCCAACTTCCACCATCCAAGAGAACCTGCTGATTCTTATAAATGCTTGAAATTCTTTCAAAATACTACTACTACTACTAATAATAATTACAACTACAAAAAACTCACAACATCCAAGGTCTAGTTCCAGGAGGCATGAAAAATCAGATTTTTCTTATCTTGTTGAAAACATATATTTCCTTTCTGAATATTTCAGGTTTGTAAATGATGTTTTTTGCATGTGAAAATTAAGCATTTTGATTCCTTCTTCTACAAAATGAGTGTAATGTGTTTGCAAAGACAGTATTATAGGTTTTGGAAATAGGCTAATTGCTTCCTTGTTTAACAAAAGAAAGTTCCCTTTCGAGGGAACTCGCGCTGCGTCGATTACGCTTTGGGAGCGCCTCTACGTGATTGCCTGTGAAGCACGAGTGTCAACTCCAATGGCGAGACAGAATGTCACGGACAGGTGACGTCACGACTAGGAAAGGATAAAAGCACATCTGAAATGACCTGCCTCAGCTCAAACTGTGTGTCTTAGTTAATGTTATCTGCCCCGATTTAGTGCAGTACACAAAATCACACGTATTATGGCGAACCAAACATGCAAACATGCTTCCTAACGGGTGGGGATTCACGACTTGTGTGATGTGTTTGGGAATGGATCATGCTCTGTCAGCCTTTGAGGGGACTGCGAGCATTGTGAGAGGCTGCCGCTTCGCACACTCCACTCCCGCCTGTCACTTTTCGAGGAAAGTGTTCAGGTTTGCTTTACTCATTTTGGCCCCGCTGCTGCCAAGGCAAATGGATCTCTCGGAGGGGTTAGAGACGGGCGCATGTCTCCATCCTTCCACAAAACAGGAAGTTCCTGAGGTTTGCTTTCGGGGGCGAAGCAGTATCGGGTTCTTCTATTCGTTCTAGCTCTATCACCCCAAACATTCACGAAATGCGTTGATGCCGCTCTGGCCCAGCTCAGGCTGCAAGGAATTCGCGTTCTGAACTATATAGACGACTGACTGATATTAGTGCAGTCGGAGCAGATGGCGGTTCGGCATCCAGATGTCGTTCTCGCACACATGCAGAAGTTGGGGTTGAGACTGAATGCCAAGAAGAGTGCTTTCTCCATTAGAGGGGGGAACACCTTTCTTGGTGTGGTGTGGGATTCAGTGACGATGCGGGCCGTCCTATCACCCACTCGTGTTGCTGCTATCCTCACAGTCATAAAGATAAAGCTAGGCCAGTCACTGTGAAACAGTTTCATAGACTATGGGTCTGATGAACAGTGTGAAGAGTGTGCTTTCTCCATTACAGAGGACCACCTTTCTTGGTGTGGTGTGGGATATGTAAGGAAGTAAATAATTAAACAGTTAAAGGGGATTTTAGGGAATAAGAAAAAGCAATAAAAAGTGTAAAATAAGTTAACTGTCTAATTGCAGTTGTGAAGTAATCATTTTACACTATTTGCAATTAATATTTTGTTTTAAAATATGCACACATTCACTCAGATTACTGTTGGTTAACCATGTATTACATTTAGCCTACATTTAATCAGTTAGCAGATGCTTTAATCCAAAGCGGAGGAGAGCAATATAAGCAATTAAACTAACAATAGGACATTTGCAAGTGCTGGGACCCTTCCCAGTTTAGTCTAACGTATTTTTTTTTAAAAGATATAGAATACAAGAGGAAAGAAAAGAAAGTGTTAGTATTAATGGACCAAGTGTTGCCGAAAAAAAAGAGGCGTTTTCTTCAGTCGTTTCTTGAAAATGGCTACGGACTCAGCTCGGGTTGAGTTTGGGTCATTCCACCTGCAGGGAACAGTCAAGGTGAAGGTCCGAGAAAGTGATTTTGTGCCTCTTTGAGATGGCACCACGAGGCGACGTTCACTTGCAGAACGCAAGCTGCTGGATGGGTCGTATGTCTGGAGTAATGAGTTTAGGTAAAAGGGAGCAGAGCCAGTGGTTGTTCTATAGGCAAACATCAGTGCCTTGAATTTGATGTGAGCGGCAACTGGCAACCAGTGCAATTTTGTGAGGAGAGGAGTGACGTGTGCTCTCTTCGGCTCTTTAAAGACTCTCGCTGCTGCATTCTGGATCAGTCACAGAGGTTTGACAGCGCAAGCTAAGGCCTGCCAAGAGAGCATTGCAATAGTCCAGTCTGAATAGAACATGTATTACTGGCTCTGCAAGGCTTTTTAACACATAAAAAAAAAAAATAATAATCTTTGAATTTTTTATCATTTCATTAGTTTACATAACCGCTTTTCATTAAATTCACGAATTCAGTTCCACCAGGAATCCCAGTCTTTGTATTATTATATCAATATACACGATTATCCCATTGAAATCAATGTGATAAACAAGTTAGGTCAAAAGTAACCAAAAGGTAATCAAAAAGAAGTCAGAATACATTATGAAAAATCGATTACATTACTAACTACAATTTTTGTCTTGCATGTCATTTTCTTTAATTTGTAAGTAATTACCCAGCACTGTTTTTATGGCAGTGTAGAATAAATGACATAATAATATCTCAGCAAAGAATTGGATACTCTTCTCTCAATAGATTATTTTATATAATAGGAAAGCATGATTCTGGCAAATATAATAAATGCAGACATTCAGAATGAGAATTTGAAATAGAAAGAATCCAGCACAGAGAATAATTAAACCCCAATTAATATTCTTGTATAGCATATAAACTATTTAAAAGAAATACATTTCTATAAACAGAATAAATATTATGTTATACAAATGTATTTCTTCCCCAGTCCATTCACATATCAACGCGTCACACTCCATCCCAGTAGATGGCGAATGTGTACCGATAGCTTGAAAACCGCTGTAAAACCTAGTAGAAGAAGAGGGGGGAAAGACGAAGAAGAAGACATCGGCGCCAAATTTCAACGTTCATGGCGGAGTTTGGTTTCACTTGTTGATGTATAGATTTTTTATGCAATCATATCTAAGTCTTTTTAAGAAATTGTACTACATGGAAAATCGTCTGGAAACGCCTGTGACATTTTGCGCCTTTTAATTCGAAGTGTCATGCCGGGTGATAGTTAATATTACGCGTCGCGTTTCACCTAAGTTAACTATAAGCGTCAAGAATGTGGAATAACGTCGAACTTCTGCTGAACGAGGACACTAACACAGTCCGACTGTACAGCGATGCTGAACAAGAGTCCGGGAACGCTTTATATCAAGTGGATACCTTGGTTAAAATCTCATCCTCTGAAAGGGTTAGCAAAAACTGTCTTTGTTGCTATTTACAATAACACAAAGTAACGTTACTTGTCATATTGACATATTTTTTGGAACAGTGGTAATGACAGCTGGCATTTGACGTAACGTACCATGCATTACGATCTCATCAATATACAGGACCGGTTAAAAGTTTGGAGACATTACTATTTTTAATGTCAGAAATCTTTCTAATATGCTGATGTGATACTCAATTATTATAAATGTTGGAAACAGTTGTGCTGCTTAATATATTTTTGGAAAACCTGTGATATATATTTTTTCAGGATTCATTGATGAATAAAAAGTTAAAAAGAACAACATTTAAAGAAAAGAAAGAAATATTTTCTAACGTGTAATCTTTACCATCACTTTTGATCCATTTAATACATAATTACTGAATAAAAGTATTAATTTATTTCAAAAAGAAAGAAAAAAATCATTGACCCCAAACTTTTGAGTATTTTGTTACAAAAGATTTCTATTTTAAATGGTGTTCTTTTTAAACTTTTTATTCATCAAAGAATCCTGAATCCTGTATCACAGGGTATAAAAAAATATTAAGCAGCACAACTGTTTCCAACATTGATAATGACTGAGTATCAAATCAGCATATTATAATGATTTCTGAAGGATCATGTGACACTGAAGATTGGAGTAATGATGATGAAAATTCAGATTTGGATAACAGAAATAAATTATATTTTAAAGTATTTTCAAATAGAAAACCATTATTTTATATTTTTCACAATATTAATGTTTTTTCAGTATTTTTGATCAAATAAATGCAGGCTTGATGAGCATAAGAGATTGCCTTCAAAAACATAAAAAATAGAAATGTTTCCAAACTTTTGACCGGTAGTGTATGTATATAGTTTGTACATTTGTGCATTGCATACCTTGTTTAGTGTTTTACACTGCAATTAATATTTATCTGTATTTGAGTTGTACTATATAGTTTTGTATAATGATGATAATAATAACAATTATTGTTTCTTTTCCTTTTGTTGTCATTAGTATTGTTCTTGTTCTTTTATGCTCCAGGTACTGTGTAATCCAAAGGTCTACGCCTCCAGTACTCCAAACTGCTGTATTGTTGTTGCTGACACTGCAGTGGTTGTCTTTGATCCTGGTTTTCAGACTGTTTTGATTCACCTGTATTTTGGTAACACAAGCTCTGTCATGCACAGTTAACATTCACTGTCCACAGTACTGTAAAACCTATATCTTCAATTGCTCTCATGTGTGATTCAGACTCCGTGGTAGATGCTGTTACTGCTTGCCCCCAAGGCCAGTTTCTTCTGGTTGGAGAGAGAAATGGAAGTCTGCACATCATCTATGTCCCTCTGAAGAAGACGGTGCTGACCAAAGTAAGCTGCAATAAATGGAATTGTATTAATTGCCAGTTTGACTCCAATATCACAGAGCTGAAAACAAAGTTGCGGTAGTTTTTTTTTTTCCCTTATGGTGACTGAGTGGAACGGCTTCTTGAACAAGAAAAAAATTTAGGACGGGACTTGATTTTGTCCATCAGGAACCGATTGAATCATTGTGGTTTGTTATTGCTGTGATCTCATGTGAGTGACAGGTTGTCCTCCTGCCCTCGCACTAGTAAACACATTATCAGAGAAGAGATGAAGCTGGAAGGGGAAGTTAGTTTGATTAAAGATTACAAGGGCACATGAATAATAATAAAAACGGATAAAAAAAACAAGAATTAGCTATTTGATTTCACGGTAACTAATCTTTTTTCCAGACTCTGCACCAACAAAACCCCTGTGATGGTGATGAGACGACCTTTAAGAGCCTAATTCTGCACGAGACACCTGGTTCTAAAGGTGAGTTTCTATAAATGGTATAGTAAGCAGTAAAATAAAGATGTATATAGAAGAACATGTACTACATATATAGATGTGGACACTGATAGCATTTCCATAGTCTGTACTTGTTAAATTATCAAAACAATTTCTTTCTTTTGTGTTTTAGGAGTGTATGATCTATTTTTCATTGTTAACAATGGTTTCCTACACACATCGAATGTGGCTTTGGGAAAAATACAGAGCGCGATTGAAAACATGGATCTAATGGCTTTAAATAAGGTAGATGTTTCAATTAATCAATCAAATGTCACATTTCTTTTATTAAAGGGTTAGTTCACCCGCAAATGAAAATTCTGTCATTAATTTCTCACCCTCGTGTTGTTTCAAACCTGTACGACTTTTGTTCGTCTTAGGAACACAAATTAAGATATTGTTGATGAAATTTGAGAGCTTTTAAACCACTTCATTCATATAAATGACTTTTTTGAAGCGTGACATTTTTGGGAGAATGGGCTTTCATTGGAGGGACAAAAATCTCTCAGGTTTTTATTGAAACTGTCTTTGTGTTATGGACGATTAATGAAAGTTTTATGGATTCAAAAACTTGAGGGTGGGTAAATGATGATAGAATTAAAAATGTTGGGTAGACTATCCAGTAAAAAATGATCATAGCTGGTCATAGGAATGGTTGTCTCATGAGATATGAGACCAGTCTAAATCAAAGGAAACAAGAAATGAGAAACAGGAGAAGGAAAAATGTATTATTTTGTTTTCCTTACAGATCCAAGATGATATTCTAATGAACTTCTGCTCTACTGAAGAGATTCATGAAGATGGTTGCATCTCAGCAGGTCTGGTCTGCTTTGGAAGCACAATCCACCTTCTGATTGGGGTAACTTTGATTCTAAATCTTAAACTCAACTGCATTTTCTCTTCCTTCCCCAAAATAATCTGATGCTTCTTTTCCTCCCGCTTTCCAACACAATTAATTGCTGTGGAATTATGACATAAGTTGATTTCTGAAATAAAATTCAGGTGTTAAGGGGCTGTCCCAGTACAATTTTCATTCCATTGACTTCCATTTATACGCATTTGAATGCAGGAGATGGGAAACTAAAGCTCAAGTGGAGAAGTTACACATTTTGCTGCATCCAGAAGTTCTAGTTTGTTGAACTCTGACCTGTGAATTTGTATCACTTGAAGACTTGTGACTAGGGCTGGGTGATAAAACGATTACAATAATTATCGTGATTCTTCAAAATGATAACAAGAGTTCTATAAATGTTCGATATAATGTATGCTCAGAGTGAGCTTACTAGATCAGATGCGTTTACTTACTAAACAGCGCTGTGAGAAACACTGTGTGCAACGGTACAGTCAGAAGGCTTTTCAATCTACAAATCGCTATGGATGTACTGTAGTAACACTAACTGCACCATGGTATTGTGGCAGAAATGTGGGATATTCATATCGAATTTTATTATATATTTAATGTAGATGTATTAGATGTATTAAAGGAGTAATGTGATTAAGCTATAGCATTTGTGCATTTATAATAAATGTAGTGTACTGTTTTTTTTCTTCATAAAAATACCATAGAAACCATATAGTTACATTTTACCATGGTAGTTAGTTGTTATGCATGGTTTTAATCTGTGGTTAACATGATCTAAATTTTGCACTGATAAGGAAAAAAGTGAGCTCGTCGCGCCGGTGCGAAGTACTCTTACTTAGATGTATTGATTAGGGAATTAAAATGCATTTTCAAAGTAAATGTTATTATCATTCCCTTTCAATGTCTGATATACAGTCTTAATTTGTAAAATGAAATGTAGGAGCTTTAAGTAATCACCTGTATCTATATGACAGGCTGATGGTGCTAATGTTCTTTCACTTTGGACCATGGGTCATGGGCAGACATCACTGTCTCTCACAAAACTCCTTGACTCTGCTTTAATGTCAGGTACTAAATGTGTTCTTGCTATGTTTACATTGATTATTATTACTAAATATGAAGTGTGTTAACATAGCTGTAAATAAATGAAAATGTTCTATTTGTCTATTCAAGAGGTGAAGAAGATTCAAGTTGTGGATAATTGGATGTATGTCCTAAACAAAGAGGTAAGGCCTTGTGGAAACTGATGTTGATGCTAGAGATGCACCCAAATTAAAATTATTGCCTGAATCCCAAAATATTTTGGACACTAGGGGTGTGCGAAACTGACAAAAAACAAAACAAACGGTTCTGACGCACTCAGTGTCCGAATTTGTTTCACTCATTTCATTGACTCCTTCAAGGGGACTATACAGTCCCTCCAGAAAAACGCAATTATGCGATCGCTGAATTCAGTGCATAATCAGCCATAGTCCGCATATTTATGCGGGGGTCGCATTTTTTCAAATACTCCGCAATTTTGCCGCATAAATTGCTGATTTCCGCGCAAAATATGCGGGGCTTGCATGAATTCATAATCCCCGCATTTTCGTCGCAAAAAAGTGACATATATCTTAGCAGAAAGTTGGGAAATGTTGCGTTTGCTTCACACAAGAGCAGCCATTTCCCCCTGTTGCCATGGGAACGTTATGAAGTGATGTTACGCGGCGTGAACATCATCGAAAAGCTGTAAAACAGGAGGACACTTTATTTTTAAATATTTCATTTATTCATTTTTACTGAAGTTGTAGCATATTCCTCTAGTAAAGCTACAGAACTTGTTTGACTCATCAATGTTTTGTAAGTTTGATGTGTTTATTAAGGTCTTGTAACGCGTTGTGTCGGGAAGAAAAATAGGGATAGCTCACAGCTGAAGTTATTGCAGAGGCCAGACAGATCTGTCTGCAGTAACGTTATATTGTATGTGCGCCTCGAACACCCCATGTGTGCGGGTAATTTCTGTTTAATGCAACTTCTTTTATCTTATTTTGTTTATTAAGTAACGATGTGGACGGTAGAACGTGTGACAGACAGTTATACGAGTTCGATTTGGGAATAAAGTGCGAGTTGTCTCCGTGAGTCACACCTTATTTCCACTCGTTACAGTCTGAAATAAAACAAGATGAGAAATTAAATATTTCCAGCACTTTCTGTTATGTAGTATGCTTGCTTATCATAGGAAGTAATAAGAAAGGACTCTTTACATTAAGGTAGTAGCCTAGTGAGAACAGGGTGTTGGGGGAATCACTTTTTTTTTCTCTTTTTCATCAAACCGCAGTTTTTGCAAGTTCCCGCAATTTTTGCAAGTTCCCGCAATTTCATCGCAAAAAATTGCATAAATATCCCGCATATTCCATCGCATTTTTAAAGAAAACGGGCCGCGTAATCAAGGATTTTTGCCCGCAACAATCACAAAAAAACTCCGCGTTTCTCTGGAAGGACTGACTATATTAGTAGACTAATGTAGGGCATAGTGAATGAGTGTATAGGGAGCGATTCCGAACACAGCTAAGGTCAACTTCCAGGCAGGAGAGTTGGAGCTGCTGGGGGGATCTGCTCTAGGGGGATCTGGGGAATGCTCCTCTGGAAGAAGAAATGTAGATAAAAAATGTATATGCATTGACTTCTACCTGTACCTTACAGTCGAGTCAAGCCTCTATTTAGATATGTAGTGTCACTGTCCACATTACATTCACAGCGGTGTTTTTAGGAAGCCAAACAATTTGCTAAACAATGAGATCTCAAGGAATTCGTCCAAAATGCCTCCATAATCAATCAGACCATTTTCATAATCGATCATTGGTATCACTTTCGATTACCTGGGTACTCTGGGTGCCCATCCCTAGTAAACAGCATAATGCAGAATTGAGTACCGACCCACTTCAAGCACTGCCGTCACTGTGATATTTCAGACTGTCCTCAGGGCTGCCCGATATCCCAGGTCAAGCATGAAAGATGCTCTGATGACAGAATTTGCTACATATTGTTACGAAAGTTGATAATTTTCACGTATTTTGTATTTTTGTCTTGCCAATTTAAGCATTCAAGTGATTTTAAATCATTCAAGCATGATAAGACTCTACATACAGTGAAGACTGAAGTGTTCTATTTTTACATTTGATTATTCAGTTCATTACTTGAATGCTGCTGTTAAATAGAGTGCTGCAGGGATGGCGTATCTTTGTAGGCCAATCCAGGAGTTAGCATCACACTGGTTCCCTCGTCAAAAAACCCAATAGGATTTTTACATAGGCTTTTGAATTATCTCATAAAATAAACTTTTTGATCAATAAACATTTATTAATCTTACGTTTTTTCCTAGATATTTTTTCCACAAATTAATAACTTTTAAAGCCTGAATAAAAAGCTAACCATGGTTGCTTAACTTCAGCATCACCACCAAGCTTTTCATCAACAACTCTTTCAGTCTTTATTTACATTTTCCTTGACAGTTCGAGTTAATAGTTTGCAAGAGTGCGATTATAAATACAAGGCTGTGAAAGCAGACTATTGCGCATATGAGTTTACCTGTTTACAACGTCTGTAGTCCCATTTAGCAACATGTTAGCAACCACCTTTTTCAAGACATGTAAAAGCATGAGTGGGGTATCATTGGTGTGTTTTATGCCATAGAGTAAAACGGGAAAATATCTTGAGCTTGTTTTCACCTCAGACCTTATTTCAGGCTTTTAACCAAAAACTCAAAAAAAAAAAAAAACATTGAATTTGGGATGATGGACCTAGAAGTGCTAAAATGCTAACTTGTTTATGGGTTTTCGCCTACAAAAATACATCATACCTGCAGCACTCTATAGACCCGCTGTACCTGAAAAATCGAAAGAAGTTAATTTCATTTGTACCTTTATTTTGTGTTTGCCCTATGGTTTGTAATTTGTTTCTTTGTTCTTACTTTTAATAACAGAGATAAAATAAATAATGAAATAAAATAAGTGAAATTATAATTGATTGGTCATATTGCTCATATGTACTTTGGTCTAAATGGTATGTCATTCGCACCCCTACAGTCAATGATCGCAGTGTTGATATCTGCAGTGTAAATTATTTCTAGTTATAATTGCACAATGCATATCTGCATAATTTAATTTTGATTTGTCAAAACTGAATTATGTGAACTATTAGTGAAGCTTGGGGCATTAATTAGTAAAATGGCTTGCTATAATGTGTCAGCTGATGAGATCAGTGACATCATTAAAGATGTATCAAATGGAAATTTGACTACTGTTTTTTTTTTCTCTGAAATCTTGAATCATCAGTCCTCAGGCCATATAGCGCAAGCGTGGTGTTGATGCTAGTTTAATTTCTTGCATGTCATACATTAGGCAGATGCTGTTTATAGAACTTTGTTCTCTGTGGAATTTGTTATGAGCCTAGATGACACAGTTGTCATAGCTCTTGGTGGTTGTTTTTATTTATGAAGACCTTCCTGAGATCAGAGGTTCAGGAAATGACATAGAAGTTTCCGGCTGTTATCTAGCTGAGATTTAGCTGAATAGTTCTCTGAACTGTTCAAAACGGTTAATGTTAGCATTATTGTTAGCAAAATTGACAATTAAATGACAGTTTGGTGCAGTTTTCTGTATAATTTGTAAAAAAGTTGTTACAAGGGTTACTTTAAAAATACATATTCTTAGTGATCTGAATGATATGGGCTAATGTTATTGGCATCAGCTTAAAATGTCCTGATCAGTGCACCACTAATTTGTATATGAAATATTCTTTTTCTTTCTAGGGCATGCTCAGCTTGTTGGACATCCACTCTTTTGTCATGCTTTGTTGCTGGCCGGATCAATACATTGTTGATTTCCTGCTGATATCAGAGAGAAACTCCTCATCTATTACACAGCAAGTGTCTTGTTTGACTTCTTTTTGTAAGACATTGAGAGAGCTTGTTTTTCATGATTAATCCACACATTGACAGATAAATGTCTTTTGTGTTGTACAGGCAAGATGATAACAGCTTGAAAATCATGACCTTGGTAGCTGAAGAAAAGAAGGTATGTCTATTACCATTTCAGTCATAGACGACTCTTGTCATACGTGAGAGACTCCATGAATTTTCTTAGCAATTGTTTTTTCAGGGGTAGGTTGCTAGGTCTCTCCCCAACCCTCCCCATTATATGGCTGGGGACTCACACACACGTGCACTCACACCCATGGACAATTTAGCATCACGATTTCACCTATACTGCATGTTTTTGGATTGTGGGGGAAATTGGGAGCACCCAATGGTAACCCACACGGACAGAGGAAGGATGTATATATGTAATTGAAAAAACAGTTTTATTCCTCACTTGTTTTCTTTGTTATCGATGTCAAGGGTCATGCTAGGAAGCTTGTGATTCAGTCCCTGCCTTCTATGGAGGTTTTCTACTCACTAGAAGTTTCTTCTGAGTCGTGGTTGATCCAGAAGGGAATCAATATGGTAATTATAACAATGCATATTAACAGTATGGAATATATATGAAATTAAATTAGATGTAATGTAATGCAAACCTGTAATATTTGTTGCTAATGTTCAACGGGTTGTCCTTAGACTTTCTTTGTCATATTTTGTAGGGGAGATACTGGTTGAAATAAAGCTCAAATTTGAATATTGTTTCTATCGTGATTATGCCAGTGTTTCTTGGCTGAATCTCCAATGTCTGTGCTATGGGTGTAACTGTACACAAGAATGACAAAAGTGGTACAGTATGTTTTCAGCACGGCAGGGGGGAACATCTAAATATTAGTTGCTGCTTCAAATTTCTGGAACTTTGAAAATCTCACGCTACATAAAACATTAACAATGTCAGTCTGTTGTAGGAAACATGCGCAAAGTCGTTGCAGAAACAGGGTTGTGTTGCAAAGTGCACTTTGAGCGAAACATACCGAAAAAACTGGTCTACAAACCTCTGTGACCAGTGGAGACGGCAGCACGGAAAATAAAGTCACTATCCTTCAAATTTTTGGACAACTTTGGACTCGTTGATATCCAATACTTCCAAAAATTGGTTACCAATGCAAATTAATCTGCAAAGCCTATTGGTCGACCTTTAAAAGAAACGATACTTGAATATTTATGCCGTTTAATACATTTCTACCAGCATCATCCATCCCATATATAGTTATGATGAGCCACCTGTCCTTGATATCTTGTATGGAAGGTAATTCATAAATTAAACTCTTTTCTTCAGGACACCATCTATTTGCTGGAGGGAATTTTGGCGAACACAAAGAGGTGACTAACAGACACAGTTATGACAGTCTATAGATATTAAGGCCAATGAACTTTTGCATTTATATTGTGGTGTTAATATGTTGTAGTGAATTCATCACATTTGTGGATAGCGAAAGATTAATTTGAATAATTTGTATGTTTTAAAGCAGCCATGAAGATCCAGTGTCTACTGTTGTGATAAGATGCTTCACAGAGGCGCTGCCAGAAAACAGGTGCGCTCTCGAGAACATAAGTAATACTGATTATAATTGAATTTATTTTTACTTTTATTTTGGTTTCAGAAAGATATTGTTAATAGATTCCGCTGAAGGAATGCACTGCTTGATTTTAATGCTTGTTTGGGTGGTTTTGCTCCTTATGCATTATTTATTTTGTTTATTTTATTTTCTATATGTTGCTTCACTTTAATACTTAAATTAAATTATACTTTTCTTCAAGCAAGCAGACTGCTTTTAATGCAGTACTTTGTACACTGTTTCTCTCTCTGCTTCCTCCAGACTGAACAAACTTCTTTATAAGCACAAGTTTGAAGAAGCAGAGAAATTTGCAAAAGCTTTTGGGCTTGATGTTGAAGTAAGACATTAGTACATTTTCCATATCAACATTTCCTATATAACAGATTTTTCATGGTAAGTTGACAAGGTTTCTTTTTGTTTGTTTTAGCTGGTGTATAAGGTTAAGCTGAATGTTGTGCTGGAAAAGCTCATCTCGACATCAGGCAGTGATCAAACCCTTGAGTGGCCTGAGCTCATTGATGAGGCTAAAACCAACCTGATGAAGATCATGGTAATATTCAGCTTGGCAACAAATGTGAATGTGCAGGGCTTCATGGGAGACTTACACACAATGGTGGCTGGAGAAACTACTATCACTCTATTTCACACATATGTACAGTTAGTAATACTACAGTATGCTGTACTGTTGGGATGCATATGTCAATTTGCTGATATTAAAAGGGTCATGATGACACGAGTAATACAATTTTTGACATACTGTAGTAGTAGTGGTCATTGCTCCTACTCTACCTTATCACTTTCATAGCCCACCCAGCAGTTATTACGATGCATTGCAATACTTCAGGCAGTCATCCTTTGTGATATATTGTGAATGTTTAGCACCTAGTCTTCTCACATGTCCCACAGGATGAGCAGTTTGTGGTGCAGTACTGCCTAACTGCTTCCTGGCCTACTCTCAGCATTGCGGAGGAGATGTTAAATTACACCTTGAACCGTTTCCCGTGCTGCCAGATCCAAACAGCCTTGGCTAAGCTCGCCACCTTTGCCAGCATGTATGGACCCAACAACTTTGAGTACGTTAAGCTGGCCAGCAGTTACTTATTTTCTAAGTTTTTGAAATGTTAGACATGAATTTTGTCCTCCATAAGCTTGGAACACTTTAGAAATCATTCATTTCTTGTCCTACACATCCTTCTGGGTAATTGTATTCTCCATCTCCATCTCCATTACAGGGGGATCTCATGGATTGAGTTTTTGAACAGCACAGATTATCTTAAAGACATCCACGCTCTTCTGAAAGAAGGGAATCTTAGTGGAGCACAATATTTGTGGCTGCGACACGAGGTAAAACTCAAAGTGTGGTTTGTTCTGTTGCTTCAGTATTTGACCAGGAACCTGCCAATGGCTAGTGAATTGAGAATTTTAGCCACAATAATTTTATACTGGCCTTGAATGTGTATTTTACATTTGCATTTTTTCATTTTTACATAGAAATAATTATTTAGCCAGTTTTCCCTTTGTGTTTACAACAAATCACAAATCATTGTTATATACTCTAGCCCGGTGGTTCTCAACCTTGTTCCTGGAGAGCAAGAGCAAAAGTGCTGTCTTTTCTGGAACATTAGCATGATTGCAAATGTCTTATTGATTTTAGGAAACTGGTCAATAAACTACAAAATAATATTTTAAGTTACATTTTAGAGACATTATTATTTTTGCATTATTCTGTCAACAAATTTCCCAGTGAAACCTGTGGTGGCAAACAAAATGATATCACTGAATAAGAGACTTTTCACAGTTTTGCGTCTCCGAGCAACACAGCAGTGCTTTGTTACTGAATAAATCTGCTGTTTGAACTAATCAGTTTAATGAACGATTCAACGACTAAATGAATCATCCGTTTGAATGAATCATTTAACTGAATAACTCAATGACCCAACTCATTTATTTATACAGTGATTTGCTGACACAGACTGGGGGTTTTAGTTTCATATTTAAAGTTCATATTTAAAACAAACTTTGCTTGAGTTTTAAAACAAACTGCCATGACCAGCGGTTTTCACTCTACAAATTGAGTATATAAGCTTCACCATCAAGTTCTGAGCACAAACATCTGCCGGTCACAGACACTAAAAGCCTCTGTGCAGTGCAGCAGTCAGACGTGTACCTGCACCAACCATCAACAGCATGTGCCAAATCATTGAGAATGAGTCTAGAAAGGTCCATTGTTAAACAAAGACAAATGCATATTAACAGTTCAGAGACAAAGGAAAACAGACAAAAAGAGAAATAAACAAACAGCTTTAATGTGATGGGGCAGCAGTTATTAAATTAATTTTATCTATCCCAGATTCACAGGAAATGTGAGTCAGTATGGAGTCCAAAACCACTGATTCAATTGGGATGTTAAACATAAACTAAAAACAGAGTGCACTTTTAAGGCATTTTATGAATTTGTTACTCATTTCATTTTGGTAGAATTTTCCTCCATGTGGAGTTTTGACAATGAATGAATTGAATTTCTGATTTTATTTAAGTTTCTGATGGTATAATTTATTTACTACTAAGGTAGAAGGTGCAGGTGCAAAAAAAAAACACACTTCCCTAGACTATTTAAATCTCTTTGTTTTTAATTCTTTTATTTTTTATTTATTTTTTATTTATTAGTAGTCGGCACTGTAACTTAAAGTTGTTACTACAGGTTCTTTCCCCATGATAATTAGGTTTTTATTACATTTCTCTCTTTATTGCATTGCCGCCATCTGCTGTTCAACACGTTCGCACTGTGCTTGACTGTCTTTGTCAATCACAATCTCTCTCTCTCTCTCTCTCTCTCTCTCTCTCTCTCTCTCTCTCTCTCTCTCTCTCTCTCTCTCTCTCTCTCTCTCTCTCTCTCTCTCTCTCTCTCTCTCTCTCTCTCTCTCTCTCTCAGGGTGAGTTTGCCAGTGCATTCGATGAAGACTGCCTGCATGCTCTGTTGGGCTCCATTTCATCAGACATCCCCTCACAGGACCTAAGTCTGTGGTTTAAGGGTGTTGTCGTCCCATTTATATGGAGATTGTTGCCCAAAGGAAAGGTATGAGGGCAGTTAATACACTTGATTTTAAACTACACAATTTTTTTTCAGATTGTCTTAATGACCATAGTTTTATTCGACTTTAATTAATAACACCAGTTATCGGGAATAATTCTTGCCCTGCAAGGTGGATAAGAAAGGGTTTTTTGTGTATGCCAGTTTTGATGAATCACTATAAATAAGGTAATACAATTCAAGCAAAATGTTTGAAAAGCAAATAGTTCTTGCATAATCTTACTGTAATTTTAAATCCTGTTGTAATCTCTTGGTTGAGAATGGAGCAGTGATATTTGAAATTAACTAGTTAGTTGTGCTTCATATTAACACTTTTTATATTTTAAATGTACACAGAAAATCCTCGCCAGGTGGTTGGAGCAGCGTGTAAGGAATCTGGAGTTAACCGAAAAGGTAGTTAACTCTTATGACAAGTTTAAATTTTTTTTTTTTTTTTTAAATTGACATATCAGGATATTACTTTTCAAAATAAATTCTGAATTTATAAACACAACCTAGCAAATGATTAGCCAGCCCATTTGTGATCCTTTCTGTCTCTAAAGCATCATTTTGCGTTTTGCCAGACATCGATAGTCACACATTGTGTAGCCAAATCTCAATTGGGCCAAAGTATACAAAGATTCTCTTTCTCTCTTAAGTAATTTGATTTATTTTATTTTTTTATAGGGTGACTGGCCTCATAATGGACTGGTTCTGGCTGAACTTGGCTTGCCTTCTCTTTGGAGGTCAATGGGTTTGGTAAATGTCAAGTTTACCTAACATTTTGTCCCCAAAATTGAAGCTGTTTGAAAGCGTTGAGGACCATATTCCTGGAAAGTCGGAGCGACATCCTCAGATAAGAATGAAATTGTTTTTCAGGCTGAAAACTGTGGAGCAGAGGAAGTGCAAAATCTGAGGTCATTAGTGGCAAACCTCCGACAGCTTTGTGACCTCTACACCAAATATAACTGCCACCTTTCACTGTCTGACTATGAAAGGGTGAGTATGAAAGTTTAGATGTTCTTATATATCAGTGGCCCTAAAAGTATTGGACACTTAATCCAACGGACAAGTTACTTCGAAAATGTAATACATTATATATTACTAGTTACTGTCAGTTGAAAGTAATTAGTTACATTACAATATTACTGTCTCTGAATTGTAATGCGTTACACTACTTTTGCGTTACTCTTGAGTTACTTTCACCAAAATAACCACAGAAGTATGACTAGGCATTAAAAATTCCTCATTATTGCTCATTATACATCCAGTGGAGGGCGATGTGATGTAGCATAATGACTGTGTAGGAAGGCTCATGACGCAATACAATAAGTAACAATCACTGTCAGAATCACAAAAGTAGACAAACGAAGTCTGATCTGGTAAATTATGGAAGAGATTCCAAACACAATAGAGCTAGAGCCCACTATAATGTAACCTATAGCCTAATGACATGACAAAAGATATTCTTATAAAAATATATATAACACCACTTGCGTTGTTGTAACGTACATTACTAAGATTGTAACGAGTATAACATTACCAACATTTTATTAGTAATGCGTTATATAACTGTGTTACAGCAAAAACTAATATATTACTGTATATTATTTATTACATTGATTATAATATTATTACTTGTGTAATACGTTACTTCCAAAGCTTGCGTTCACCTGCAGGGCTCCAGACTAACAGTTCTACAGATGGTGGCACTAGCACCCGATTTGGTAGCGGTGGGGGGATTTTTAATCAAAGGTGATTTAATAATAAAATGACTTATTTTGCATCAATAAGTGCAGTAACTAATAATATTACATGTTTATTTCTTGTAAATTTGACAGGAAATTTCTTGACACATTTGACTGTAAAGCACTGAGCTTAAATTGAGATGCAGATAAAATCAACTTTTATTAAAGGGGTCATATGATGCGATTTCTTGTTTTCCTTTTTCTTTAGTGTGTTATGGAGCTGTTAGTGCTAGTATAAGATCTGCAGAGTAACAAAGCTCAAAGTGTCAAACCTACAGAGGTATTCTTTATAAAGATTAAAGGATTAGTTCACTTTTAAAATAAACTTTTGCTGATAATTTACTCACCCCCATATCATCCAAGATGTCCATGTCTTTCTTTCTTCAGTTGAAAAGAAATTAAGGTTTTTGATGAAAACATTCCAGGATTTTTCTCCATATAATGGACTTCAATGGGCCCCAAACGGTTCAAGGTCCAAATGACAGTTTCAGTGGAGCTTCAAAGGGCTTTAAAGGATACCAGACTCGTTTCTCACACCCATAGCGGGACACAACGCGTAAAAATACAGTATAAGTCATTATAATCAGCATATGTCCCCAATGAAATAAAACCTTACCAATCTGATACGATCTGGTCCAGTCGGGCAGGCAAAGTTGATCGATTGAAAAGGTAGTACTGACATTATCAGCTGTCATTATTGCTTTGGGAGCTGATGTTCCAAATCTGGTATGGGTCGTCACTTTTCCGTCACACGCTTAAGGTTTTTGGGCCAATAACAATGCACTGAATCGCTGGCCAATCAGAGCACACCACGCTTTTCAGAACGAGTTTTGTAAAAATATATATATATATTTTTTAAAAACCACGTAAACATATTGCATTAAACCAAATACACAAAATAATGTTCTTTTTTTAACCATCATATGACCCCTTTAACAACAGTTGCATGTAAAAACTGTTGTTTTTTTTATGGAGAAAAAAAAAAAAAAAATGTGGTCTTTACATTAATAATAACATTTAAATTGGACAGTAGTTAGAGCTTTGAAGTGTGAAGCACTTGAAAGTCCTTGAAAAGTGCTTGAATTTCATCTCAAAAGGTTTTACGAACCCTGAAATGAATAATGTAAAAAAACATTCGACTATTTCTACCACAATACCATGGTTACAGTTAGTATTACTACCTTAAATCCATGGTGAATGTTGGTAATTTTTGTACTGAAAAGCCTAGAATAGAACCATGGATAGAACCAAATCTCTGTCCCACTTTTTTCTTTTTTCGATAATCTGTTATAATATAGATCTATCGCTACTTCTGTTTCATTGCGTTAAATAGATGTTCTAGCACCTTTGGTTATATTTGTACTGTTTTGCTGCTTATTCTTTTTTTTATCCCCTGAAAGTGTCTGGGCATCACTCACCTACTGTGAATGGGACTTATTGAGTTCCAATAGTTCATTTAGTGAATGTATAAAGTTAGTTCCCCTCCCCACAGTTATAATTCACTACAAGAGAAATGTGATATTGCCCATATAATGGCAGGGCTAAATGAAAATGTAAATTCACTTTCTGACAGTAGGTGGTACTTATTGAAAAGCAGGAATACAGCAGTTACCCCTGTACATAATCCATCCTATCAAATTTCAGATCTTTGACTTAAAGTTTGATGCCCAGGCAAATCCATTTGTTGCAGATTTCACTTGGTGTCATACTTTTTATCTAATGGATTCCACACATTTTCTTTTTAGAACGGTTTCAGTTTTTTGTAGGGCTGTCAAATGATTAATCGCGATTAATCGCATCCAAAATAAAAGTTTGTGTTTACATAATATATGTGTGTGTAGTGTGTATAATAATTTTTGTATATATAAATACACACACATGCATGTATATATTTAAGAAATATTTGCATGTATATATTTTATATATATTTATACATAATTAATATTATATATAAATATAAATATTTTATATATTAATAACACATTTTTCTTAAATATATACATGCATGTGTGTGTATTTATATATACAAAATAATTATACACACTACACACACATATATTATGTAAACACAAACTTTTATTTTGGATGCGATTAATCGTGATTAATCGTTTGACAGCCCTAGTTTTTTGTTTTGTTATTGGACCCATTGAATTAGTTTAATTTATCTATAAAATGTTTTTTTTTTTTACATGTATTGATTATTCATGACACAAAGCATTGATTAACCTGTGTTCTGTGGCAGGGAAGCACGCGTAGTATGGCCTTTCTGATGCTGGATAAGGTGCAGGCCCCAGAGCTGATTCCTGCAGTTATTGAGAGCAGCGTCGAACCTTATGCTCTTGAGAACGGATTGGACCTGGACCAGACCCTCTTACACTATATCAAGGTCGCCTTTATTTTTCAATAATTAGGAAAATGGTCATTTATAGTATTATTTTTTAGATATACTCTTGTTTCACCAAAGTTTTATATTAACATGTTTTTTGCTGTGTTAAGCATTGTAGCCAATCTCAGACATGTGATGCTTTGCAGAAGGCCCTGTCGAGGCCACTAGACAGCACTCAACTGTAAAAACACTCTATATTATAATCAGTAGTAGTCATATAAGGTCATGTATTGTGCGCATACATTCTGGATTCTGTTTTGTGAGGGAACAAAGTCGAACAAAAACTGATAATTATATCATACAAATGTAAAAAATTAATTAATAATAATAATGTAAAATTATGTAAAAAATAAAAACAATCAGAATAAATCACTTACTAAAAAATATTTTGTTTACCTGTATAATGGTTGACAATTAATCAACATAATCAACAGACAACCATGTAAAATTATTGAAATATAAGATTAATATCAGGTTTGAGTACCGTATTTTCCGCACTATAAGGCGCACTTAAAAGCCTTTAATTTTCTCAAAAAACGACAGTGCGCCTTATAATGCGGAGCGCCTTATATATGGATGGTGAACACACGTTCACCAAGACGAGGAGACAGCGCCGGGCGACTTACGCCACTATCTGCCAATGGATCGTGGATGCCTGGGCTGATATATCAGTCTCAACTGTGATCCGAGCTTTCACGAAGGCAGGAATAATCTCTTTATTCAGCCAGCTCACATACCCGTATTTACTTACTGTTTTCGGCCGAAGACCACAGTAGTTGATTGTCGAGTTCGCCAATTAACACATTGTGTAATGTGTAATGACACATTAAGGTTGTTAAGAGGCTAAAAGCAGGTTTAAAACTTGTCCCGTTTAAGTCAACAGGGTGCACATTTTAAAAAGAGGATAACACGGTGTAGGCAACACCGGTTTTTGTCATTGTTATCTGTACTGACAGCACTCCAAATTTACAAAAAATGAGCTCAATATTAAAATTGACCGGAGTTTTCCTTTATCGTTTGAACAACGTTACCATGGGAGTGAACGGAGTTGTCAGAACGCTTAATAAAGTTTGACTTTATCGGACTGTTTTGTTGACATTTCTTGACATCTAGTGGATGCATAACGCAAACCCAGTCAAACGTTTGACTGCAGTATCTTATGCGCCTTATAATCCGGTGCGCCCTATATATGAAAAATGTTCTAAAATAGGTCATTCATTGAAGGTGCGCCTTATAATCCGGTGCGCCGTATAGTGCGGAAAATACGGTAAATATTTGAAATCAATTTGGCTGACAAAAAAAAGTTTGTGAATCCTTAATTATATGATTGGCTTTATATTCCTAATGTTTCATCTCATTTTGGTAGTTTTAATGTTTTAAACATTTAACGTTTTTTTCTCAAGTAAATTATCAATTTTACATGGAAAATCTTAATGTTGATCACTGTCGAATTTTGTCACGGTGGGCAAGTGATGTAACCGGTGTTGTGGCTGAACACCCGTAACACAGACTATCGCAGCAAGCCTAAAAGGGTACGTGAATGTCCTGTGTCAGTCACTGTAAAGGTGTACTTTAACAGAGCCAGGTGGAGCGGCACACAAATAGCTTGAACGTGTAAGGCTATGCACAATAACCAAGGAAAAATATTAGCGAAGCCTCAGGAAGTAAAATAAAATGCTGCATTATTTTGTGTTAAGCAGCCAAAATTAATCACATGAATAAAAAAAAAAAATTCCAGTCCTAGTTGATGTATTTATATTTATTATACATATATTAATTAAACATTTTAATGTCAAGGTGTAATTAATTTGGGTATTGGTTCCTGAAAACTTCTCGTTGTAGCAGCCTTGTGTCTTGTGCAGGAAAATATGACTCTCAATCTGCTCATAAAAATGTATGAACAATGATAAAGCAATTTTTTTTTTTTTATCAAGTCCCTAATATATTTGTATACAATGTACACAGACATCAGTGGTCTATTAGTCTACCTTTTGGGACTGGTAATTTTTAATGAACTGTTATTATAATAAAATAGTTTTAATTTATTGTGCTATCAGTTTATGTTTTGATGTGTTTAAATTTTAGGACCTGCTAGACTGTTGCAGCTCTCAAATCACCTCTCTCTTCACTGAATGGGAGGCCAAAGCCGTGGCTGTACTACACTGCATGACAGACACTAATGTAAGATCTGTTCACACATCTAACACGGTATTCTGTTACACAATATCAGATTTATATAAATTATTTATTTATTAACAATTAGTGATGCAATTAGTGAAAATTCTTTACTCACGGTAGGGATCGGCATATACTATCGATACTATTAATACTGGTGTTGTATAGAGAGGATCGATCCTCACAAAAATATTGATAGTGTTTGACTAGGAACTTTATGAAATATTTAGTGAAAATAATGGCAAAGAAAAAAGAGAGGAGAAGAGAAAAGTCACAGAGAGCAGTCATATGGAGTTCTCTTTCTTATCTTACGATGGGAATGGTTCTTAACTTGTCCTTAGACAAGCCGTAAAGGTATGTCGCCAAAATGAGCTGTTTTTGATAGCGTGCATATTCACTACTATAGTGAATATTATTTGTGCTAGGGATAAACTAGAGAACATGTTACAGTGAATTCTCTTTCTAACTGTACTAGTATGGCGACTGCTAGTTCTTCGAGCGGTGGAGCGAGGGGAAAAGAAGCCTCTAACCTATGTGTGTGTGGATGAATATTAGGAAGGCGGGACTCCCGCATCACTGTCGTGACTCGGTATTGGTCTGTCAAATGTGATATTGGTGCTTCCAGGATTGGTCAAATTGGCTTTCAAATATAATTACTCATTTTGACTAAAATTTATGTATGTATGTGTAGGCTATATCTAGAGCTGTCAATTCTAATCGCATGAGAACTAGAGACTGCTGGGGATACAGCAAAGTTGAGTAGGGTTTCCTAAATGCTGTCAGTGTGAAGGCCTACTGTCAAATTTACTTTAACTTCCTGTTTTTAATCACAGTAGATTCTGTTGGCAAAAGATTGTCTTTTTACATGTTTTAGAAGGTGATGGATGCTGTGATTGAAATAATGTACAAGGCCGTGGTGCCCTGGAGTGAAACCATCGAGAAACTTGTTCAGCAGCACTTGGAGAAGGAACATCCAAAGTGAGTGGTGTGGTAAAACATAAAAATTTCATTTTTTTATTTTTATTTTTTATCTATAAGCTCTTTTACATGACTTCACTGTAGAGTGAGGCTTCAATGCCTGCTCCGGTGGCACATGTTAACCGCACTCAGAGTTTATTCTATTTCAACTCATACTTTTTTAGGGTAGCTTTTATTTTATTTATTTGATTACTTGAACTAGTTTTTATACCATTTACTTATGGAACTCTTTTGATCATTTTATCTTTGTATTGTATATTTGAATGTACTTCTCTTTTTTGAATGCTTTTCTTTTATAATGTTGTATTTCTCTTTTGGTTTTTTTGTGAAGCGCTTTGAGATGTAACTTTTAAAGGCGCTATATAGAAAATAAACTCATCTGCATTTTACTTTTTAAAAAATACAGCACATAATTATTGACTCATGCACTTTAAAAGTTTGATTTCAGTTGGACTAACGTAATAATTTGACTTTTTTTAAAATGTAATGTAAACACTTTAGTCTGACTGATCTCATACTAGTCTGATTTTTGGGAAGACCTGGGTGATGAAATTGTAGCTTGACTCCATCCAGAATTTATACATATTAATCGGACATATTAATAGAGTATTTGTGACCTCAGACTTTACAACTGGATAACTTATTCCTGTGTGTTTGCAACATATAGCTGCAGTACTTCAAATTCAGTTAGCACTATTTGTAAGTATTTTCATATCTACAGACAGGAGTTACTGAGAGAGGGTTACAGATTGATGGAAATAAAGAAGCTTCTCAGATGCTATGGCATCCGCACCTTAGCCCTCTCTAACTCTCGTGATATCATGGTAAGTTTGTCTTCATTAACTTAAGTCCTATTATGTGTGTTCATTTAACAATTTTACTATTCCTTACTTTCTTAAAGATGTAAAGGTTTTGACCATTGTATCAGCCACTCTGTTCCTGCAAGTACCTGATATTTCACTGTTGTTTGCTTTGTTTAGATGCTTGTGAGGCACATTCTGAAGCAGGACCTGCCCACCTCTCTCGAGGACTCACTGAAGTTGATTGAGGCCTATAAACTAAACCCAGCAGAGATCCACCATCTTCACTGCATCCAGCTTATACAGTGTAATAAGGTATGACTTCCACAGAATTGGGACTTGGCGGTATATAGGTAACAACATGATGGACCCTCACATTTCTTCTTAGAGGCAGAACTCATAAATGGGTACCTTCAAATGAGGGACTACAGCAAACATCATTATTGCATTTCCTTTTGCTCATATAATAAAGAAAAATCCTAGATAGCATTTCCATGACTTTCCAAAAGAGAAGAAAATATATAGAGATGAATTACGCCCATCAGAAGAGAGAAAGATGTCAATTTTACCATTACTCCCTCAGCCGTTGTATTATAAACACATTTGCAGGGTAGTATATCACAAAAAATAACTGTAACACATCATTACAGTCTGTCCACTTGTCTTTTTAACCTTTTCTCAACTTTTAGTTATTCATTTTGCGCTAAATTAAACCATCAAAAGTCCCGCAGGGCTTCCGGTGGCGCAAGAGAGCGAGATGGACGTGTAACGGTTTGCTCCCCACAGTCGTTTAAAAAAATACCTCCTAGCACTAGAAAAAGCAGTGAAATAAACTAAACTCGAGTATGAAAGGAGGAAGAATGCAAAGAAGTCATAAGATCGACAAGAAGATGAGCAAAAATCAAGTAAACTCGGATGTGGATGTGGATACCGGGCCTGACGAAGATGGCGGTGAAGGAACAGCCTCAGGTAACGCTTCTGAAGCTAAAGTTACTGTTAACCAAAACACTCTGCTCGAAAGCCTGGCGCTTCTATCCAAAGAACTGAAGGACTTCAAGCAAGTTGTGAGACAGGACCTGAGTGATTTTAAAAATGATGTCATGAAAACTATGAAGGATGACCTCGTTGAATTCAAAACCGAAGTTTTGCGAGAGGTGCAGAGCCAAAACGCCAATATCATAGAGGCTCAAACACGAATAGCGGACCTGGAATTAGCCTGCTTAGAAATGAAAGATACGCTGATAACAGTCGTGAAACAAAACTCGGAGATGCAGGACAAGCTAGTGGATTTGGAGAGTCGCTCTAGAAGAAATAATATTCGAATTTATGGAGTACCGGAAGAAAAAGAAGGCAAATCGGTCACTGACTTTGTAAGTGAACTATTCAAAACCCACCTCGAACTGCCAGCTGAAGTTGAGCTCCAAGTCCAACGGGCACATAGAGCGCTCGTTTCGAAACCGGCAACAACCGCACCACCGCGATCAATAATAGTGAACTTTTTACAATTCTGTACCAAAGAGATGGTTCTTCAGAAAGCATGGCAGAAGAAGGTTGAAATCGATGGCAAGCGAGTTTACTTTGACAACGACTATGCAGCTGATATCGTCGAAAAACGCAAAGCATATGGGCCAATCAAAGCTGCCCTGAAGGAGAGGGGGATCCGATTCCAGACACCCTACACGAGGATGCGAGTACACTGGGACTCCGGGCTACGGATCTACGGGAGTGCGGATGAAGCAGCTCAGGATTTGATTAAACGTGGATTTCAGATAAAGATTACCGCATCGAAGAGGAACGCTGCAAGAGCTGTTGAGGAACGTCTGAATGAACTGTTGCCATGGAAACGCATCAACACTTCGGACAGAGCAGCTCAACGTGCAAGAGAGAGGCTTACAGAGTTTAGAAGAGACCTGCCACTACATAGTTAATGAGATAACTATGGCCCAGAGGAAGAATAAATGAGGCTAACTTTACAAGTATTAGTAGCAAAATAGCCTACGCATTAAATTTTTTTTTTGATTCACGACAGGTTTCTCAGGCAGGCTAGCATGGGCCTACCTATGGATACTCCCTTCTGTTTATTTTCGACTCTATTTCCATTTTAACAGTCCGCAATAAAAAATTAATAAATAAGAATAGGCTAATAATAATAATAAAATTAAAAAAAGTCTTGTGACTTAATCCAAATAGTTCATGAAACTGACTGAGGAGCTTTCTTAAACGCTTAATGTTGGACATTTCTAGTGAAAATGAGTATTTCCTCATTACTAGGGAGGGCCCCTACGAAAATGAGGCACCTTTCCCTCCTCCCACCAACAGGGACCATGAAGGATGGGGAAATCCATCCTTGTTTTCGGAAGGCACAAAGTTCTATGTTCAATTGATGTTCAATGTTTTTTTTACTTTTGTTATGTTGAACTCTGGATTACAACTTTTCATCCATGGGAATGATATTACGTGAATGAATAACATAAAGATACTGTCGTGGAATGTTAATGGTCTTAATAATCCCATTAAAAGACGGAAGGTAATGACCAGGTTAAAACAGCACAAATCTCAAATTATATATCTACAAGAAACACATTTGTCTGGGCAGGAATGCGAGAAACTTAAGAGGTTTGGTTATAACAATACATTTTATAGTTATTTCCGTCATGGGTGTAGAAGAGGGGTGACTATACTAATTTCAGATTCAGTTAAATTTGAATGTTCTAAAGTGATTAACGATAAGGAAGGAAGATTTATTATTGTAAAAGGAAAGTTAGAAAATGAAAAAGTGACACTGGTTAATGTTTATGCCCCTCCCAACAGTGGAAAACATTTCATCAAAACTCTGCTCGACAACATTATTCTGGAAACAGATGGCATTTTGATATGTGGGGGCGATTTTAATATTGTGTTGAATGATAAACTAGATACAACAAACAAAAACAAAAAATGCAACCACATTACTAAAATAATCAAAACTACATTTAAAGAATTTGGTATAGTGGACCTTTGGAGGGAATTTCACCCCCTTAAAAAGGATTACACGCATTACTCGGCCCCTAATGATAGCTACTCCAGAATTGACTATCTATTTATGAATAAAAATGAGTTGTACCGAGTACAGGAGTGTGAAATTGAAGGTGCAGACATATCAGATCACTGTGCAGTTTACATAAAACTCCAGTTGAAAACACAAGAGAAAAGTAAATTATGGAGACTAAATGTTGGAATTCTGAATCATAAAAAAATAGCTGAAGAGATTAAAGAGGAGATTAAACTATATCTAGCTGTAAATGACAATGGAGAGGTTAGCCCTGTCATTCTGTGGGATGCCCTTAAAGCAGTCCTGAGAGGGAAAATTATAGCTAAGACAGTGTCTATTAAAAAAGCTAGAGAAGAAGCATTTAAGAGAGAAAAGGAGAAACTATCTGAAATTGAACAGCTACATAAGAGCACACGCGATTCCTCATTATTACCTCAAATTAAAGAAGCTAGGGATAATATTGATAAAATGTTAAGTATAGAAACTGAAAAGAAGATTCGATTTTTAAAACAATCATATTATGAAGTGGGACCAAGGGCTACCAGATTACTAGCAAAAAGATTAAAAAAGCAACAGGCTGATAGAACAATTCACAAAATACGAGATGTAGACACAAACCAGATGACATATGAACCCAAAGAGATTGAATCTAATTTTAGGAACTACTATAAAAATCTGTACAGCCAACCTCCATCACCCACTACTGACCAAATGAGAATGTTTCTAGAGAATCTTGACTTACCAGCAATTGGGAAAAAACAAAATGACCTTTTGACCTCACCCATTACAGTATCAGAAATAGAGAAAGCAGTCAGTAGATTAAAAGCGAAAAAATCCCCGGGTAGTGATGGCCTACCAGCTGAATGGTACAAAACATTCAGGGAGCAACTTATACCATTACTTATGTCATCATTTAATTATACACTTGACCATGGCAAACTACCACCATCCTGGAAGGAAGCAGTAATAACAGTGATCCCTAAGGGGATTAACAAGGATACCTGCTCAGGCTACAGACCGATTTCTATACTTAATGTAGATTATAAATTATACACCTCAATTTTGAACAAGAGATTTGAACAATTTATGAACGACATCATAGATGAGGATCAAACGGGTTTTATTAAGGGGCGCCAAACCCATGACAATATAAGGAGAACCCTACATATTATTGAACACGTTAAGCAAAACAATACCAGTGCAGCCTTGATAAGTCTTGATGCAGAGAAGGCATTTGACTGTGTTAATTGGGCATTTCTATATCAGACACTTGAAAAATTTGGATTGAACAAGAAGGCTGTTCAATGTATTAAGACACTTTATCAAAAGCCGACTGCTAGGATAAAAATTAATGGGAGTCTAACTGAGAGTATACAGTTAGAAAGATCTACCAGACAAGGTTGCTGCCTATCACCAACACTGTTCGCATGTTTTATAGAGCCCCTGGCGCAAGCAATTAGGCAGAATACAGATTTGAGAGGGATAAGGGTTGGGGATGAAGACCACATCATTGGTCTTTTTGCTGATGATGTGATCTGCTATTTAGGAGACCCAGACGCATGCCTTCCAATATTAATTAATCAACTCGAGGCGTTCGGTGTCTATTCAGGTTATAAGTTAAACTTTGCCAAAACACAGATCTTAACATTGAACTATCTACCATCCAAAAATATACAACAAAAATACAATCTCAATTGGAATGCAAATACAATGAAATACCTTGGGGTTACCTTAACAAGAGGAATGGATGATCTATATGAGACCAACTATGTTAAAGTGGATAAATCCATTAGAAATGATGTAGAGAGGTGGAATGTCCTTTCTCTGGACTTTAGTTCCCGGATAGAGACTATAAAAATGAGCTTCCTCCCTCGACTCCTCTACCTCTTCCAATCACTCCCTATTGAGATACCGGAGAATCAATTTAGAACGTGGGATAAAGTTATCTCTAGGTTTATATGGAATGGTCAAAGGCCAAGAATCAAATATGAAACTTTACAGCTTGGAAAACATGAAGGAGGTATGGCGCTCCCAAATCTTAAGGAATATTTTCATGCAGCACAACTTAGACCTTTAGTCTGCTGGTGTGCTAAGGATTACGAGGCTAAATGGAAAAACCTAGAGCAGTATGTACAAGGGAGGGAAATTCAAAGTCTTATTGGGGATGAAGGGGAAGCTAAGGATTTATTTAAACAGATAGATGCTATCACCCAGTTTTCATTAAAATTGTGGTTCAGCATAATACGAAAATATAAATTAGAGGCCGATCTCCCTCTACTTAGATGGATAGCTTATGACAGACACTTCACCCCGAATACTCTTGACCAGAGATTCCAGCAATGGAGACTGAATGGAATAACAGCACTGTGTACAGTAATGAAGGACGGGAATTTTATGAGTTTTGAAGAGATGAAACAAAACTTTACATTATACAATCAGGATCATTTCAGATACTTACAATTAAGGGATTTTTATATGAAGGAAGTAAAACCAAAAGTAAATCTGGGGGAAAACGGTATAATTAGAACTATAATAGGAATATACAACTCAAGGAAATACAGAATAATATCTACATTATACCAGCAACTGATGGAGAGGAAGGGAAATACAACGTCATATGTCAAGCAGAAGTGGGAAAAAGAGCTAGGTATGAATATATCTGAAGAAGACTGGTTACATATATGGAATACACAACAATCTACCACATCGTCTCGTATATGGAGGGAATTCTGTTGGAAAAATGTAATACGATTTTTCATTACACCTAAAATTAAGAGCAAATTTTTGTCAGTACCACAACCATGTTGGAGACAGTGTGGAGCGGTAAATGTAAACCATTCACATGTCTTTTGGCTCTGTCCTGTTATTACACAGTTTTGGGAGGATGTCCACTTGGTTATTGTTGAAATCTTGGGTTATGATATACCCAAGTCATGTTCAGTGCTGTATTTTGGTAATATGGAAAGAAACATTGTGTCAAGAGAAGATCGATACCTGTTTAAAATTTTGTTAGCAGCATGTAAAAAGGCCATTACGAAAAGATGGTACAAGCCGGACCCCCCAACACGAGATGAATGGCTGAAACTAGTGTCTGAAATAAGTGTAATGGAATGGTTGACTCATAAGATAAGAGTTCAAGAGGATCAATGCGCAAATAATTGGGGAAAATGGACTGTATTTACATCCCAACGACAAGAAGAGGTCTGAAGTTGATGTATCTCATTCACTAAATTGTAATGTTTAGGTGATCCAGATTGTTCCCTTTTTTTTTTTTTTTTTTTTTTTTTTTCGTTGGTTTGTGTTTGTTTGTTTTACTAATTATAATTTTTGTATATATGTGATGAAACTATAAAAAATAAAGTATAAAAAAAAAAAGTCCCGCAGAGACCACTTGAGTGATAATACAAGCTAAATAAATGAACTGACTCAGCAAATATTTTAATGATCAATGCAGAAGAACTGATTCAAGAAAACATTCAGTCAAAACGCAGCGCTATAGCGCATTCTACAGGCTAGCAGTATCAGAGCAGTTCACAGTCAATGAAAACCACTCATTTATGCCAAGCGATTGCTTACGATCTACTGTTGATGAATTGACAATATTTACTTTATGATGTTTGTATTGTAATGTTTTGGATTGTTCTAAGAGTGCATATTTTATCTCCCTTGTATGTTTAAGTGAGGAGCTGGAAAGTAGTTAAGGCATTTCAAAATAAGAGTTTGAGTGTATTTCAGGCTTATTTATAATTAAATGTCCTGGATTATACAGAGCATGTTTTTTTTTTTTTTTGGTTATAATTGGTGTTTCGGGTTACAAAATAAAGTGTATCTGGCATATACTTTAATATTTAGAATATACATAATTCCTTAATTATTAAATAAACAATATTTGAAGCAGAAACATTTAAAAACCTAGTTAAATAATAATAATAATAATAAATTAATAATTTTGCTTGTAAATGTCTCCTTGTATCCCTTTATTAAGGAAAAACTGATTATTGGATATATTTTTAATATGCCCGTAAATTTGCTCCAGAATTTCTCAAATTACCCGAGGCTACTAATATCAGACCTGACCCATGCCTGAGGCACTTTTCGGGTTTTCGAATCGAAGTGGACCAATGAAGACCTGTAATGAAACCACTGCAATATCCAACAAATTCATATTCAGTATTGTAAAAATATATATCTCCTAGACTTAATCAGCAGTTACAACATGTTAAGAAAGTAATTTTAATTCAGATAGGAATCAAGGGTGATATATTTGGACATTGTATTCACAGAGGGAGAAGTGCATTGCGCTGCTGAAGAATCTGCCCCATTCTGAAGCAGAATTTGTGATTGAGCGAATGGCCTGTTGGGCAAGACTTGAACTTCAAGACAAGCGACACATTTCTGAAGAGGTCTGAATTTGTTTTTGAATGTGGTGTTAATTGGTTAAAAATAAGAAATTATATTTTGCATAAAGACTATAGATTTATATTGACAATGTTTTAATGGAAAAAAAAAATCTTAAAACTAAAGTAGGATTAGTTTTCTATATGAAAAGTTTTTGCATTGTTATTGTTAAACACATTTGAATATGTTCATCTATGTAAGCAAAATTGATATATATTCTGAATTAAATGTATTTTCTTTCAATAGCAGAAGAGATTACAATTGCTAATATCACAGATTATGGTTGAAGCTTTGAAGTACCTGCAGAGCATTCAGACAGGTGAGTGCACAACCAAGTATTTACTGGTTTCCGATGTCTAATAATGAGGTTTTAAAAGGATAGGTCACCACAAAGAATTTACATTTTCGCCCCTACCCCCCTTTGAACCCAAACCCCAGAAATTAAAATATACCCAAATTAAAAGTACCCAAATTAAAATATAGTTTATGAAGCCCTTGGACTAGAAGCATAATTGTGGTCTCATTTGAAAGACAGTTGGCAGTTTGTTTTATTAAGACTCATAATTACAGTCACAAAGAAAAAATAGTTATAAAGGCTTAAATGTTACATTTTTATCAAATAATTTTCATTACATATTTTGTCAATTTATTTTAAATTGGCCTTGTTGCAGTCTAGAAACCCAGTGCAAGTTTGACCATGTTCCATTTGAAATAAACATCAGCTATGAGAATTTGTGAGATTAAACCATGTTTTTTTTCCCCCTCTCCATTATCACTGTGAAACATCAGTTTAGAGTTTAAAATAACTTCCCTTTGTTGTCTCAGGTGGTTTCTTGTAGATTTATAGGTTTTTCCTCAGTGGATGCATAAGAGGCTTGTTAAAGGCATTGATGGCATTTTTTTATTCTATAAAACGGATAGTTCCGGTCCTTGATTCTGATTGGTTGAGCTGCGTTTGAAGCCGTTGTAAATTACTCAACAAACATACACCTGTGACCGCATTACATTAATATTACTGCACAACTGGTGATTCTTTGTTGCTGCATGTGTTGCTTGGAAACCTCTTTGGAACTACATTGCTTGGCGGAGGAATAAATGTGTTATAACTAGTGCTGTCAAACGATCAAAATATTTAATCACATTAATGGCATAGTTAACTCACGATTAATCGCAATTAATCGCACATTTTTATCTATTCTAAATGTCTCTTGATTTCTTTTTGTCCCATTCTTTTTTTCTAATTTTAATGCTCTTATCAACATGGAAAAGTGGATCGGCTTGCTTTGTGCAAATGTTTTTTGTTTTATTGAAAACAACATTGACAATACTGTGTTCAATTTCACACTAACATTCTCACTTGGAGCAAATAATCTCACACAATGTAACACTGTCCATCAATAAAAGGGTGAAAGAAATACTGACGAGGTCCTGATATTGACGAGGGGCGGGGCAGGGCGGAGAATTCGCATCAGCTGTGTGTGTGTGTGTGTGTGTGTGCTTGGCCATCATCAAGCGGTATTTCAGACTGGACGTGCTGCTATGATGATAGCTCAGTTCACAACGACAAAACACACAGATCACTTTGGTCTTGTCAATGGGACCATTTGGCAACTTTTTAAAAGTAAACTTTCCATTCAGAATCTTATTAGCATCCATTTCGGCGTCTCGCGCTCGTCGTCCACTCAAAATGTAACGTTAACCTACTATTTGGCCAGCTCGCAAGCCTAAACAAGTGTGTGCGGCGTGCCTGTTGTTTTGTTTCCGGTCTAGCTAGATCCGCTTGCGCTTTCAAAACGTCCTCGCGCGGCGCAAGCCATTTAAATGAATGGGTTTCATAGCGCAGCGCCGCGCATGCCGCGTCCTGTTGCAAAAGCATGTGAAAAAAAACTACAAAGTTTGCTAGGCCAAAAAGATTGTTAATCGCGCGATAAAAAAATTAACACTATTAAAATGGGTTTGCGTTAACGCCGTTAATAACGCGTTTAACTGACAGCCCTAGTTATAACGTTATATTTTTTGTTGCTGGTGTTTATTTTATGAATAAAATAAATATTAAAATGAATATTTTATGGAGTAACCGTTTTATAAAAGCAATAAGCCCCTTGAAGCCGTTTTTTACAGTGAATTTAGAACAGCTAAGGGTTTTTTTTACAGCGGCCCTTTGCTGTTCTAGATTCACTGTAAAACACGGCTTCAAGGGGCTTATTGCTTTATTATATACCTCATATAACAAATGTAAAAAAAAAAATTCTGTCACTATATGATTTATATGATATATATATATATATATATATATATTTATTATAAGACATCAGGCCTTTCTAATTTAATAAAAATAATTAAGACTTATGCAGTAAATATAGTAAAACAGAAAGGGATTACTGAACAAACAATACTCATTTTGACTGGAAGAGAAGTGTGTACATGAGGTCAAAATCTGCAAAATTTTAAATATTTTAATCGACTGATAGTACTACTACGAGCATAATCAATTTAATAAAAAAAAATCATGAACTAGATTGATTGTTTTAAGACAGTTAAAGTTTCCTGTCCTTTCTTCTTGTAGATGATGCGTTCAAGAAGACTGAATGTGGGAACAGTCTGAACATGTTCACAGCCATGTCTCATCTACAGGTCTTTATTTGTTCATAATAGATTTGAGGCATTTAATGCCATATTGGACATACATTTGCAAATGGGTATGTTTATTTTAAAATGTTTTTGACTTTAGGAAGACTTTGACATCTTCTTAACACCAGAAGAATATGAGGATCCTTTAGTGAGACATAAGTTCAACCAGCAGCTCATCACCGCATATGAGAATGCACAAGCATGGCGGCGCTCAGGAAAACACCCTGACAAGGTTTCAAGTAGTCACCTGAATGGTAATGCTGCAGTAGCCAATGACCCTGATGGTAAAACGAAGACACTCTCAACTGAAGCTGGGCTACACCGGCTGGCCAGGCAGCTGCAAAAGACAGAGCAGGAACTGTGGGCAGACCTGGCACTGAGAGCTCTGGATGCTGGAGATGTGGAGAAAGCCCTGCAGATCCTAAGGTAGGGGAGAAGGGAATGATGGGTGGGTATTTAAGGATCTAAATGCTGTGAAAAAGTATAAACATTTGGAATAGGCAGTTATTTCTCACATTTTAAAAATAATAGGCCTATTACCAAGCATTCTTTTCAATCTACAGTCTAATAAAAGTTCATCAGAAAAATAATACAACCGCACCTGATTTTTTTATATTGATTGATCAAGTGATCCAAAAAGTCTATAACAAAGTACAAAACAAAGTGGTAGTTGTTAATAAAAAATAATTTTAGTATGCATAGCCTACAATTTAATTATATCAAATGTGTGGATGAGGAAAATATAGCGTCTTGAAAACCTCTGCGTCTCATCAAAAAATAAAAATGTTGCGGCTCTGTCAAATGAAGGAAGGGCGTTTTGAGTTTCCAATGCTGACAAAATAAAGGTAAAATACACAAATAACCTGTTACTTCTTTATCTAAATACAATACAACCAGACAAGCTGCTCCACTTCACTGTCCGCTTCTAATATTTCCTAATTTTATAATATTATCTGTGTAAATAGTAAGCCATAAAGTAGCTAATTTCAATGGTCTCATTACTCTCTACATTTTACAAATATTGAGATGCGAACGATAAAAATACAATTTGTGATATGCGCAAAATTATGTTTGTAAACTGCTCAAGTCAAATCACCTTTATTTAGGGCTTTATACAATACAGATTGTTTCAAAGTAGCTTTACAGTGATAACAGGAAAAAGATTCAGTGATGCACACTTTCTCACTCGAAAAGCAAGCACATTTCGGCAAATGGACAATTTGATGAGAGAGTATAAAAAATATATTCATTTATGTTAAGATGAACAAAAGTCTTGATTTTGGAATAACTAGAGGGTGAGTATATGATGACAGAACGTTCATTTGTGGGTGAACGTTCCATTTAACTTCTAATATCTTTTCTCATACCTTTTTTTTTCACCTCATATAGTGAGCTATACCAGCATCACTCCAACTGCAGCACAGGACGAGTTCTGTTCAGCACTGCGCAGCGCCTCTGCCAGATGCTGGAGGAAAACGTCCCCATGGTTCTACCTGAAAAGGTTAACCTGCCTGCTGTCATCCATAGGCTGGCCTGCCAGGCCATTACAGTCTGCCACAGTGGTACTGAAACACTTCACCATTCATATTCTCTTAACGTATATATCACTTGAGTTCTCAATCAGTCAGCTCATCTATTTATCACTCATTTGTCCTCTACACCAACTTCAAAAAGTACATGTATTTTCCCTTTCACAGACCTCTTGCTTGACTGTTTGGAGCTGTGTAAAAGCACCAGAAGTGCTGCAGATGTGTACAGACAATGTCAGATTGAAGATTTTGGATTTTTACCTAAGGTACGCTTGCTAAACATTGTCTGTTTATGTATACACACACGTGAGTGTTGACAGCACCCCAATATATTCCATCAAGCTGTCATCACTGGAAGCATCAGTGTCAAGCCTTTAGTTGACAAATGCTATCTTCATCTGGAGTGATATTCAAGCCACTTTGCTTTCCCCATACACTAAAAATATATAGAATAAGAATATATGTAAATTCAGTGTTTCCTACTGAATTTTGTGAGACTGTTGGGTGGAGACTGAAAGGTTGCAAGTTCGTTCCTGTGTGGTGCAACATTCATTTTTTATATTTCAAAAGCTGCAATTTAAACATGGATGTGTAGACTTTTATTATATACCCACTGTATATATTTCTTTTCAGGAATCTGCACTGAGTGGTGAAGAGGACACTTACACTGATTCCCATTTTCATGATGTCTTTAATGAGGACTGCATTGTGCTAGATCCCGTCTCAGTGCTTCCACTCCAGTATAAAATCACCAGAAATTTGTTACCACTTTCAGGTAAGAGTTTGCTGTTACTGGTGTGATTAATGCAAACTAGTGCCTTGATATGAATGATGGTTTTAAAATTTTAATATGGGAATTGTTGAAGTGTAGGGCTGGAATTGATATTTGAAATTCATTGAATTAAGAAACAGTTTTTGTTTATTCCTTCCTTTATGAACATGTATTAATTTGTTCCTATGATTGAACTAAAACGTAATGATTTAAACATAAAACTGTCCTTTATTCTAGAATCGAGACTTTATCCTTTTGGCTGTTCCTGCCTGTCATACTGTGCTCTCAAAGAAGGTAAGAGCATCATATTATTGCTTTGACTAGTATGCTGTGAGACTGTTTATACTATGCTTAATCCCAAGGTAAGGTCTTAAAAGACAAGTTTATCATTTAATGGTCGGCAAAATTCTGTCGGCAGATGCAAAATGTTGGCTGTCAAAAGTCTTTTGCTTGACAACCTGGAGAAAGAACATTGTTCATTAACATATATTCTGACATTGTAACAATCCAAAGCTGGTTGAACATCAGCGAATGTGTACATAAGCAGAGAAGGACAGTCCAATTACTGTCCAAGAGTTTGGTAGAGCACCAACTCTTGCTTTTTCCCCACCAGTGAGGTCAAATTCTAAAGTACCAGATGCCAATTTCCGCATCCAAGGTTCAGTTTGCACGGACCTATCTGTTCTCTTCACCTGCCAGTCTTTGTTCATCCCACTGGTCCCCTATTTAGGGCCCTATAAAATCCGTTTTATTTTTTCCCAAATTCCGTTAGATTTTTTCCCAAATTCCGTTTTTTCCGTTTTAATTTTTGCAAATTCCGTTTTTTCCATTTACATTTTTGGGAATTCATTTTTTTTACCCTTTACTGTTATTTTAGTTGTAAAAAGAGTGTGCTTTTAATGTTAATGATTAAAATGTACACAAATAAAATAGGAATGACCTTAAATTTATTGAGGTAACAGACATTTAATCTTACTTTTCAGCACAAATACTGCACGATGCAACATAACACTGCACTCTAAGTACTTCAAGTAACAACAAAATATGGTTATGAGCTTTAAACTGTCCAGTAAAATAAATTATCTATAAGTTGAAATAAAAGTCACACTCGGTCTCTCTCGCGCAGTGTCACTTCGCATTTGTCTAGTCCGGCACCTCTTAGACAGACGTGTGTGTGTGTGTGTGTGTGTGTGTGTGTGTGTGTGTGTGTGTGTGTGTGTGAGACGTGTGAGTGACAGAGAGACGGAGGGAGAGCAGGGAAAGGAAATGCAACTGAAAGAATACACTGCGTGTTTTAAATAGCATTAAACAAAACGCAATATGTGGCGGCCGGTGTTGATTCGGTGGCGCACCTCTACGAATTAGTCTATGTGTGGGAAACACTTCATAAAAGTCACGTGCGAACTGCTCGGCTCGGTACTAAGGGCACTTAGCGTCGAGTTTCTTAACTTTTTCGCCGACGAATACTAGATTCCGCGTTTATTGGCCAATTCCGCGATTCCGTGATCGTGGAAATTATAGGGCCCTACCTATTAATCTGTGCAATTGGTGAGCCCACAAAGAGGCACCCCCACATTTTTTCCCCGGTCTAAACCCGACTGGAACCCATGGATTAGAGAGCCCAGCGACCTTCCGCTTGCCTGTGAGCTACTCTCCCTGGCCTGGCTTCTGGAGAAGGCCCCGGTATCCCTAAACCGGGCAAAGTCTTTCTTATTTTGACCACATAATATGGGAAGGGGTTGAGCTAATCTTTGTCTATTATAATAGGTTGTGGTGGTTGTTGTTGAATATTAGAATATTATGCATTAATCAGTCCTAAACACTTCACTTTCATGTTTTCATTATTTTCAGGGCATATTCAACATTACCAACTTTAATTGGTGACGACATTAGCTTCTTCTCTGTAGATTCTGTAGTTATATGTTGAAGACTAGCAGCTTTAGGGGGCCAATGGAAAAGGGGCATGTGTTAAATTTTTATTGTGTTGTGAGAGGCAGATTTAAATAAAATGTCCTTATTTTCACAGAAACTGATTTGGTTGGGCCTTTACTCAATCCCATGGCCTCAATGCTGCAAATGCTACAGGAGTGCAGTCAGCTTGAACTGGCTCTGCGACTTCTGATGGAGTCTTATGGCAGTATATTACTGCACTTTGTTTCTAACAACATGGACATCTCGCTAAGCAAAAGGGTGAGAATTCTGTTAGAAAAGACTTCTTGTCCTTTTTTTTCATTGTCAACTTTTAGTCTGTAATGTTGGTGTTTGAGCATGAAAACGGTCTGCAAAGTTACAAAGCACAAAGACCACTCCAATGGGAGTTATTCTCTATATCAGTAAACACTGTTTCTGAACTCCCAGAAATGGCTTGATTGTAGTCTTGAGTTTTTTTTTTCTGGGAACGAACACATCACATCACAATATTCCTCATTTAAATAATTCCCACTCCAGGCATATGCAAAATAAAGGTGTGAAACCTGGTTGAGTTGTGTTAGTAGTGTGTTGAAACTCGCGGTCACGGTGAGGGCATCAGAGCACATTGCGCTTTTCGAAAGGAGGGGCTTCATAGAGAGAGAAACTAAACAGAGCGTTGCTGACAGACTGGGAAGAGAGGTGCTGCAACAATTAAAAATTTGTGAAACATTTGTTTTTTGAACATTCAAACATGAAAGCCTATTTTAGTAGACCCTAAAATCAAAATCAAGTCTTTGTAAAAGGGCATAATATGGCGTCTTTCAATATAATGCAAATGAAAGCGTTTTTTTGACGATGTTGTATTTCTCATTTCCAGCTTCAGTCTAACAACCGCATGGCCAGAGACAAACAGACTCTTGACAGGATAGAGAAAACTGTTCTCTCGTCTGTCACAGTGGTTGTGGTCTCCTTGTTACAGAAGGTGTGCAAAGGCACTTTAGATGCACAATTATATTATTTCTATGAAATTATGTAGTTCAGTCAATTCATTAACTGTAACGGAGTTGTGTTTCAGGTGCTAAACTGGAGAGTGGTCGACTCTGATTTGGCCATCGGACTTTGCACCATTTTGTCCAAGGCAGCGGTCGTGGATATTTTGTGGAAGATGATCACCAGTGCCTGGCAAAATTACGACAAGATAAAGGTCAGACTGAAATTTGGTTTGTGACTCGAGCTTTCATTTATTAGTTGTGCTTGCTAGGTCAAACTCCTAACCTTAAGTATTGAAGGTAGGGTAGGCAATTTTGGAGAGGCTAGCAATAGCAAGACCGCTTTAAAAGCATATGATCCCACCCTCCCTTCAGAGCGTCTCCAAAGCCACACCTCCTTCAAAACATATAATATATATATATACTGTATATATATATATATATATTTGATTATTACTAATAAATTAAGCTACACTACACCTTCACTCAAATTTTCCCTAGAAAATGTAAAAATATACTTGAATAAAAAATGTATTTATTTATCTTCTATAGGTTGTTGCTATGGTCGGAGCCCATCTAAGTTTTTTGTATAAGGATGAAGAGGAGAGAGAAAAGTTTTTGTCTGTCATCACTGATGCAGAGTGGGGCATTCAGCTTGGCAAACTTGGGGTCAGTGCTGAACTTATGCAAAGTATTTCATTATTAAAAAAACACAATATGGCCAGAACTGTGTGAAAAAAATAAAATAAACGTATACTATGTCCATTGACATTTCTTCTTAGGTTTCCATCCAGTCTGTTTTCAGGCAGTGCGCAGAGACGAAGAGAAACTTGATTCCTACACTTGTGAAAAACAAAAATATCACTCCTGACATCATACTGCATTACTGCAGGCAAGTCAGCTATTCACTAATTTGCTTTATTTATAATGGGTTTTAAAACACATATTTGGTAAGGTTTCTAAGATTATCAATATTTATTAATAATAATGTATCAGTGTTTTTGAAAAGGGAATGATTCTCATTAATACTGGGCATTACTGTTTGAGCTGAAGAGTGAATGAACAACAGTAAACTAAAGCACCTTAGAAGCGGGTTAATTAACTTATTCTCATATACAGTGTTTGGTTTGGTTATTTTAGATCTGCACAACAAAAACGTAATATTACAGCTTACATCTGCACAAACGGATATAAATGCAGAAGTGAACTCGGCCTTGCTAGTCAGAATGTGTAACTTCCGTTAGATGCGCTCTTCTCATAGCAATGTGCTAAAACAGGCAATCGAAAGCACAATGAATTCTCAGCATGCTATTACAATTGTGTTCTCATAATGTTATGAATTTGTCAGATGGGCACGGCATATAACTGCATTTTTCAAACCATGGTAATCAAACATGTTTTTAATGAGAATTAAAATGTGAAACGGTAATACTAACCATCTGGAATTTTGCAGTGGTTTGTTGTGTAACCGGTAACCGTTTCATCCCTAGTGGAAACAGACTGGAGGAGAGACATGAGTGAGGATGTTGGGAGAGAAACGAGATTCCAGTTGTAGTTCAGTGAGACATTAAATGAGATGCTGTTTAAATTGAGTGACTGGTTCAGTGTCTGTTATCTTTTTCACGTTCCCAGAGCATTGCAATATTTTAACAATATTTTACTGCTGGATGAAAACGGAGCATGACAAATTCATAATCCAGTCAAAGGGACGGACAATTATTATTTATAGTGCGAATACCTCTAATAATAATAGAGCATTACAATCAAATCAATGTGATTGAGCTGGTTTTAGTCATTAAGAGGTTAACAAATTATTTTGAAACAAACAAAAACAATGCACTAAATGTAAAAGAAAAAGACAATGTGTCAACCGACTATAGCTAATATATTTAAAAGCTAATGTTTCATTTACTATACAAACTTGCATATTTTTATGGAAGCTTGTTTCCGCCACAGAATAAAAAAGGTAATTGCAACTTTTATTTCACAATTCTGACTTTTTAATCTCAGAATTGTGTGATATAAACTCCCAATTGCAAGAAAAAAGTCTGAATTGCAAAATATAAACTTTCTTAAACAATTGAGACTTTTTTCTTGCAATTGCGAGTTTATATCTCACAATTCAGACTTTATAACTTGCAATTGTGAGTTTATATCTCGCAATTCAGACTTTATAACTTGCAATTGTGAGTTTATATCTCGCAATTCAGAGAAAAAAAAGTCAGAATTGTGAGATCAAAGGTCGCAACTATCTTTTAAATTGTTTTATTCTACCGAATTTTCTGTATTCATTTGTATTAAAACGTGCTTTGCACAGTATTTTAGAGTTGAAGGAAATTTCCATGAACTTAACGGATAATATCCTGACAGAATTTTACCAGTACATTTTCTGTTGTTGTTTTTGTAATACTCACTTTTTTATTTATTTTTTTATTCTACAGCACATTTGGATTGGACAGCGATTCTGCAATCAATCTGTACATAACCACTCTACTACTGCAGGAAGATAGATGGTATGAGATGGAGATTGAAGAAGGTGATGCCAAAGGTACCCTGCGGGGTGAAGAGTCGCTGCTACGAAAAGATGACATGCTAGAAAGAGCTCTACAGATTGTTCCTCAGCTCGGCTCTACCAAAGACCTTGTGTTCAGTCTCAACTCTGCCTTGACCAAGGTCTTGTATTGCATACTTCACCTCTGATAGCCTAATCCCAGTGATCTTAACTTCTATTCTCCATGCAAAATATTTCATAAGATGTTTGTAATATTTTATGGGGTACAGGACATAAGGCATTGACTAATGTATAGTTTGTGCCACTAAGTGACATTTGATTGCTCAAATGTCATTTTGATGTGTTGTAGTATATATTAATCTAATGGTGTATACTGTTTATCAATGCAATATTTACAGCTAAATCCTTACAACTATGAGTGGATAGAGAGAGTCCTCAAAACTATTCAGATGGCTGATGAGAGCACAAACCTTCTACCCCTTGGTCAGGTCAGTGAAATTCCAAGATTAATTTTTTTTATTTTTTTAAAGATGGCTGTTTGATTTGGCCCAGGAACAAGTTTCATTGTAACATTTTTATGATTTATTGTTTAGATGGTTGGATTACTCCAGCATTTAAAGTCACATAGAAGAATCTCTCCTCCCACTGACCTGGAGAGCTCATATCTTTTGGAGAACGGTCTTGAACCCACTGCTCTAGCTAACACCCGCCTGCCTTTTCATCTGCTATTCCAGACCAACCACGCCTTCTGGAAAATTGTCTGTGTGTATCACACTTTTTGCAACCTTATTCATTGTGCCACAGCCTTCCAGATTTACCTTATTGTGTTTTTAATTTTGTCCTTAATTGCTCATTTATTTTCTGTACAATTTGACGCTTTCCTCTGTTTTTCTTATTGTGTGCCGTGTCAATAGCTCCTGAACTTAGCGAGGACACTTTACCCACGCTGCTATTCATCTGTAAACTGCTGAAGGTAACACACTGTTGACGGAGCTAAGATCACTGTCCTTATTATTATTCCTGGTTTTAGTTTTTTTTTTTTGCATGTCAATGATTTATTATTATTAGAACTTCTTGCCATGTAGCAGATGTTTTTGTAGGTAAAGTGACATCACACAGTTTGCTTTTACAACGCTAATAAAACAAGGGCTTTGAAGTGCCCCTTTCACACAGAAATTCTGGAAAATTTCTGTAAAAGTCGTTCCACAACTGTTTTGGGATTGCGTGGTTTTGTTAATTCACACTGCTAGAGCATTCCCGTACTCTCTGCATTTATTCGTAAAGCTAAAGTGACATAACAATACCCCCCCATTATAGTATAATATATTTAGCTCTACACATATTATCTGACATAGATAAATATCAAAATTCAACAACCCAACAATATTAGTGCAGTTTTTACAAACATATACCTGACATTCATAAGAGCAAGAGTTATGTGAAGTAACCAAAATTGCCACTTTTACAGGAGATATTTACAGTATTTTTCTGTTTTGCTTTTTACCCAGCTTAATCTTGATAAGCTGTATGTTTTAGCTGTGAACCATGTGTTCAAGAAGAATCTTTTGCCTTTGCTAATGGATCAGTCTAAGAAAATCCAGCATCTTGGTCCCAGCAAAGAGTCGTCCAGTGTGACTCAGAGTATCTTTAAACATGCACTGTGCATTCAGAATCTGGAACTTGCTGCAGCCACAATCCATAAAATTGCTCAGGACCTTCCTGCAGGTGAGTCTGGTGGTATGACCGCACTCGATCCCTTCAATTTTTTTTGAAATCTTGTTCAGGTTTCTCTTTTACATACCCCGTACAATGGAAGTGAATGTTGGCAAATAGTGTCAAGCTCCAAAAATGGACAAAAAGTAACATGAAAGTTACTTGCACATTATGTCGCAAGTCTTCTGAAGAAATACAATAGCTTTAATGCGAGGAACAGACCAAAGTTATTCACGGACTGTGTTTTCCAACATATACTTTGGTGCCTCATGCTGCTGCAGTGGACTTGAGCAAACACATTGTAATAAAATAAAAAAATAAAAATTGGTTGGACAGTTCTGTGTATCGCATTTGATTCATTTTTGTTTATTTTTTACTTTTTATTATTATTCTTTTATTTCAGGTGGAGAAAAGACTGATTTCTTAAAGTTCAGCTTGGAACTCGTACACAAGTTGCAGAAGTCTGATGCTCTGGAGGTATGGTGACGTCCCAAAGAAAATCTAAATGTATTGGTTTGAGGACAAACTATGTAAACCATGTTTTGCAAGTGCACCATTTATATATTTTTAAGCTGTCTTGATAAATAGATAAACATGACCATGAAACATGGCTCATCTATTAAACCAACCCACTTTACAAGGGAAGACAGAACTTGATTGGATCACAAGTGGTCAGTTTAAAGAAATTAAGTACACCTGATATTAATGCATCTCCAGTAGCCTCTTGTGATCAGATTTTGTCGAGTGTGCTGGTTTTGTGACTACACATACTTTTAAGATTTTGCACATTTTGATGCGAAGCATGACAACAATGAAAGATTTATTTACATAGTGCCTTTTCCAAGCAACACAATATTTATATTTACATTTACGTTTAACCATTTAGCAGATGCCTTTATCCAACTTACAAATGAGGAGAACAAAAGAAGCAACACATCAACAATAGACAAGTGCTGTGACTAGTCCCAATTAGTCTAGCACAGTACATGCAAGCTTTACTGAATAATATATAGTAGAATACTAAGTGTTAGTATTAACGAGTCAAGTGAAAAAGATGCGTCTTTAGCCGTTTCTTGAGAATGGCTAAAAGCTTGAGTTGAGTTTGGCTGGTCATTCCACCAGCAGGGAACAGTTAAGGTAAAAGTCACTGAAAGTGATTGTTGTGCCTCTTTGGGATGGCACCACAAGGCATTATCAAGATTTAAATATGGGTAGGGAGTATAAAATGATTAATTGATTGATTACTTGAGTTATTTTCAGTCAGTGCTGCTGAATTTGCTGGTTTAATTAATCTCCCAAGCCTGATTTAGGTGTTGCCAAAACAGAGCAGCTGTTAGACTGGAAAAGTGCATCTAATTGACAACCAAACACAGATCACTTTTTGTATATGATGTTTAGGGGCAGGTAAAACTGGGGTAGCAGCTCTGGACAACACCACAATAATGAAATGATGAAAAGAGTTTGCTGCAAAGTGGTTACAGTAAATAAATAACCTCAAACAAATCAAAAGTTTGAGTATTCAAAGTCTGACCTGAATCATATATCGATCCTTCTCCCTCTCTGTCACCCCTACATTCCAGCTTGATTCTATTGTATAATATAAAAAAAGCCTTTAAAAACTATCAGACCATCAGAGGCTTTCACAAAAAATGAGCAAATTCAATGTATGCTCCTGAATCATATGCCTTCATGCAGCTGTATCATTGTGTTCTGTATGATTTTGAACGACTCAGAATAAGAGTTCCAGCAAATACTTATCAGTTAATGATGGAGAAAAGTACTTCTCTTTGCATCTTCATAAATGGAAACTCAACAGGTATAAAGTATAATTAATAATTAAAGAAAAGAGAGAGAAAAAAAAACACTTTTAATAAGAAGACCAGCACTTATATTGGTTGGTTTGAAAAGGTTAATGAAGGATAATTGTTAATGGCTGAAATCATGATTCATTGTTTAAATCAACAGCCCTAAAAAGTAATAATAATAACTCTGTCCTTGTGAGTAAGTGTGTATTATGTAGGTGCATTAAATGTTGTTACAGTTTGCAGAGCCTCTATCATTAAAAATGAACTGGGAACTTGTGGTTGCCCGATACTGTTTAAAATTCACTTAAAGGAATACTCCACCTAAACAAAAAAAATGGCATTTGCTCACCCTCGTGTCATTCTGAAATTGTGACTTTCTTCTGTGGAACCGTTTAGAACTGTCCATGCTAGTTTGCTAGTTAAAACTAGTGAAAATTCACGCAAAGTAGAAGCTGTTCAGTTTAAAGAAATAACAAACACGTAGGAATGATTGAAGGAATTTCCTAATTTCTACCTGACAGCTCAAAATTTTAATCATTAGGATGTATTTACCGCCATGGCTTTGCATTTTGGTTCACTATACTGTGTTTTATTGTGCAATGACACCTTGTCAAAAAAAATGGATTTCTGAATTTATGATTCCTTTAGTTTTATTAGTAAGGACTTGATGTTGTTGACCACATTCATTTCACAAATCTCTGTCTGCCCCAATCCTTCGTTACTCTATCCCTCTCTCTTCTTGATTCTGTCTTGTTTGGATCATTTACCAGGAAAATTTGCAGTCTCGAGGTGAGGCACTCATCTCTAAACTGCAGTTGCAATATCAGCGCTCGGCCACAGAGAACGCTCTCCTTTCATCTCAGCTCAGCTCCCCAGAGCTCCTCAAACTCACAGGCCTGCCTGGGCGCCTGATTGTAGCTCTCTTTGAGCATAGCTCAGTGGTGGACCATATGAAGAACCCTGCTGGGATGACTTACCCTGGTAAGGACAAGGAGTATAGTATATCTGTGCTATAAGATCAATTTGATCTTGCATTATTTGCTGTTTTTTTATTGATCAAAAGTGACAGTAACCTAGTGACATGTTAAAGTCTTTAATACCGGTAAGTTCTTTTGAACATTCTATTCATCAAAGAATCTTGAAAATAAGAAACTTCTTTCAAAAACATTATAGAATCTGAACAACCCCAAAAAAGTTAAGGGTACATGTATGTGTGCTTGGATATTTATTCTGCCACCTTTTTTCTGAAACTGGACAGACATTCACAGCGTGGCCAAGGAGATTGCCTCCATCAATGGTGTCGATCTTCTGAAGATCCGGAACATTCTTTTGGAGAAATGGTTGTGCCAAACAGGGCAGTCTAATGGCAAGGTGTGTAAAATATATCAGACACACTGCAAATTCTGCAAAGTCTTTTGAGAGACCAACACATTTATTGCTATAGTAGTACAGCAAATTCCGACTGTAGCTTGATTAAATCTACACATGTAAACATACTTAGTATGAGGGTGCATTATTAAACACGACTTAAATTGATGCCTCCTTTTCTGTAGGACATAAATCAGCAGGACTATGTGACTGATATAAATGATGACCCTGATCTCATGAGGTACTAATACAACATACAAAAAGATTTTACCATGGAACATTACCAAATGGATTAAACATGTTTCTGTAACATGGTTAGAAATCTTATTGAAGTCTTTCTCTTTCCCCTGTTTCTTTTCCTCTCATTCTCTTTATACTGCAGAGTTGTTTATTTGCTGCAGATGCACCCCATGGATATAAGTGCTCGCTTGCTCAGTCCCATCCTGACAGCACAAACGTGGGTAAGTAGGACTTTTCACCCTCAACAGAAACCTGGGCATCAGGCCCTGTTTATACTTGTGCGTTTTCGTTTTAACATGACGTTTTAAAATGAAAACAATCCTCGTCCATACTGGCGTTTCCACTGCATTTCAGAAAAGATCTCCGTCCACACTATACACCCGAAAACGCACGTCACATGAACATTCATGCACACTGTGCGCGTAGAAGTGTAAACAGTTGCTGATTGTTTCCGATAACTCTAAAATAAAGGCTTATCTCTTGCACATGTAGACGGCTGCAGTAATATAAAATGCAGAGTTTAACTGCACAACTGCTGCTAAAAAGGTTAACAAAGTCAGCAAAGCTTGCAGTTCCGTCTCCATGTTATTGTTAGCACGGTATGTTACAGAGCTGTCAAGAGCGACGGCTCTGGCCTGTTATTGTCGTGTTCCGGTAGCGTAATGGTCATAGGATAGGGGCTTGACGAATCAGGGAAGGATACGCAGTGATCCAGAAGACCCAATCAGGGAGTGAATGTGGGCAGCCACGCCTTCGTTTTCAACAAAGTGTTTTGTGTGAACTAAAGCAGTAATAGTGCCGAGACAGTGGAATGAGTCTGTCAATGTTTAAGAATTTGTTGAAAGCGCACCTAATGTTGGTAGCGTATAATGGTTAGATGTGGTGTTTTATATGTTGTCTATTTATTGGTCTATGTGTGTCGTTATTTTATTTTATTTTTCAATTTTATTTTTGTTGAATTTTTGACTGACTTAACCCTGCAGAAACCCTGTTTATACTCTTTTTATTTCTGTTCAATTTGGGGAAAGGAGTTCAATTAAGAGGTCACACACAGCCCCAATCAGAAGTTCTAGAAGCTCATAATTCATGTATAGTCAGGTCTGAAAAGACTCATGGGAAATCACACAGGAGAGAAGCCAGTCAGTTGAGTTTGTGGCAAAAACTTTTAGTGCAATTTTGTCTTTCAATGCATATGATAATTCATACTCAGAAAGTAGACCTGAAATGACATTCATTTACAAGATGATTAGTTAAAACGTTTCAAAATGCACCTGCAGACTATTTTTCTAGTCATGAATTTTGTCATTAAGAATTTCTTAAAAATACTGTGCAAAAATCTTGTCTCGTTTTCGTGAACCCAATCTCGTGTCTCGTCTCGTGAGCTAAGTGTCTCGTCACACCCCTAAAAATGACATTAAATGTTCTGTTAGATCTATAAATATAAAATAGTAAAAAGTTATAGAACTTACCATTAACCAATTAGCGTTTTACCGTTAAAAATTACAATTATTTTAAATTTAACTAAACTTAAAAAATGGTATTAAAATAGAAGCAAACTTGAAGATGCAAAACAGGCATGCATTAGATAAGGATTTGTCAGATTGCAAGAGTTACTTCTGATAATGTTTGAAGCATCATTTAAAATTTGTTGAAAATAAAGAAATCAGTGATGTAAAGAAAGTAAAGGTCTGACATGCTTAACATTTGTTCATCTCTTCAGCCCCTGGGAGGATCGGGCCTTCGTCTGACCTTTGAACATCGTAGCCGTGCTTTGATCTGTCTCACTCACTTAGCAGATGCTAACACTTTGGAGGCACTTTCCAACCGGCCTAGTAGCAAAATCAAGTGAGCGGCATCTAGAATATACTATTAAATTAAATTATTTCAGTTGTTTGCGTGCAATTTTAATAAGAATAGAACTGTAACCATTTTATATGTCTAAGTGTTAATGCAAAAAAAAAATATATTATGGCATTAATGACCATAAATTGATGTTTTCACAGATATTATTTGAAGTGTTACATGTACCTTGCCCAGATGGAAGCCCTGAACATTCCCTACACCTTGGAAATGTTCATCAGCAGCCCAAAGGAAGGCATGATCAAGGGTTTATGGAAGAACCACAACAACGAACCTCAGGTAGATAGTGCAACTAATATTGAAAGAAACGCATCATTTCAACAGACAAGTTCTGTCAGTTCTTACTAAAGTTTTAAAAAAAAGTTTAGTATGATGAGAAGTGGTGGGGGAATTCAAAATTTTTAAATCTGTAAGATTTTTTGTTAGTTTGTCTTATTGTTTGGTTCTTTTTAAGAAATTAATACTTCTATTCAGCAGGGATGCAATAAATTAATCAAAATTGACTGTAAAGACATTTACAAAAGATTTCAAATAGATGTTGTTTTTTTAACTTTCTATTTCCCAAAGAACTCTGGAAAAAACATTGATTATAGAAATGTATATATATATTTTTTTAGCACTTAAATACATTTAAATAGAAATCGCATTCGGAAATCAGACTGAATGTTCATCTTGATGTGAACAGGCCTTAAGGCCATGCTGTGCTTGAGTATTTAAGATGAAGTGTGTAATTTTCTCTGTTTTATATACTTTCTCCTAACCAGTTTAATAATGAGCAGAGAAAACTGTTAGTAATCCATTTATAGTTTGACGACCTGAAGAGTATGAACACTGTGGCATTGCTCTTTTTGAGTGTTGTTGGACCCATTGTAAAACATGTAAACACTAACAAGTAAATAAATAAATATCAGTTAAAGCTTTATGTATGTGTTTTATGTATGTCTTTATTGTCATGCAGACTATCTCACAATTCCACTAAAGCATAATCTGCATAGATTTTTCATTATTTTTTCCAGGCTGTCCGTCTTGTGGCAGATCTTTGTTTGGAGTATGAGGTTTATGACTTGCAGCTGTGGAACAGTGTCTTGCAAAAACTTGTGTCGTTCAATATGGTAAGTCACATGTACTTTACTATCCTTTTAAAGCTGTTGCAGTCATAAGTTAGAGTCATTTTGTGTACTTGTGCACAAACACTGCATCCTGAAACAATGGCGATGATATTGGAAAAACTCACGAAAATTGTGCATGCGAACTATGAATCCTGTCTCTTTTTAGACGATTAGTCATGCTTTTTACTGCGTTTGAACTGTATACCTAAAGCTGGCTGATACATGTGATGTTTGTTTAGGTGGACGGTACATTGCTGCCTCCTTGTGTTCATTGCTGTTGTAAATTTCAGAAAATGCTTCTTCTTTTTCTTCTATAGACAAGCTACTTGCAGAAGGTTCTTGAAGCTCTCATTGCAGTGCCCAGCCTGTTAGAGGTGATCATTTTCCTAACTTTTGTTTTTATTTAGATCAGGGGTGTCAGATGTTGATTCTCTTACAAAGCACACACAGCCATCATGATGGTAATCCATCTGAACCAAGAGGATATATCAATGTCTTCTGAAGCAAAACAATAGGTGTGTGACGTAGCATAAGTGTGTTGTGAAACTCAAACATTATGTGGAAGCGCAGAGTACCGTATCTTCTTGAATGAGCCGTAACTTCTAGTACTTGCATCGCTTCAGAAGACGTTTCACAATGTGTTTATTTTTACCTCAACTCACACACTTTATCATATTAAAAATGTTACCCATTCATAGCAGAGGGCCTTAAATTGAAGTCTTAAAGAAAACACACCCTTTTAATGTGAAATATTTCAATCAGGGCTAAAATCAGTTTAGAAAAGGGCCTTTATTCCTAAATTGTCACAGTTTTTGATGTAAAAATCCCACATTATAATTGGACCTCAGGAAACATAAAATAGAAATTGCTGGATTGGGCTCCTCCATGGGTAATGTCTTTGACACTTCTGATTTAGGTCAATTTAACACCAAACTGCCAAGATTTGTATTTTATTTTTTTATATTATTTTCCTGCAGGGGCAAAGTCTTTCCAGGATATGGCGAAGTGTGATTCAAGCCCCTTTCTTGACAGGTAAAAATGGAAATACTTTGAAGTATTACTTATTACTAATTTGTATTACTTAAATGCTTCACTGTTTGTCTTTTGATTATTTTACAGCCTCTCTTCCTCTCAGCCCTCGACAGCATGACGTTATGTATCAGACATTCGTCCTGCTTCTAAAGTAAGTCTTCAGTCCAAGGGTCTGTTTGATCAAAACAGAAAGTATGAGCATAGGGTTAGGGTAGGTTTATCACTGAAAATTGTATTGTTCTTTGTCTACTGTTATTGTAATAACTGAACACAATGGCAACAGCTTTCTTACATGTGCACAATGGCTTTTGGCTTGGTGGGATTGGGCAGAAGGTGCTCCCCTCTCCTCCTTCCTAATTAACTGACAGAATGGCAGTCTCTTTCAATGTTTCCCCTGCATTTGGCCTAAAACACTGTGTTCATTGTCTTGTCATCCATTTTGAAATGTTGACTACAAATACAGAGGTTCACAGCCTACAACGCACTGGATGCTTACCTGGAAACTGAAAATAACTCACTGCGTCTAATAGGGCTGTAGTCAACCAAAGAAATCCTTAGTCGACCAAAGTCTTGTCCTGCGCAACGATTAGTCGACTAAAAAAAAAAAAAAAAAAAAAAACGCGATGTTTTGATTGAACAATTTTTAACAATTGTCATAGAGCATTTATAAAACAACAACGAAAAAACATCAAAAATACATAAAACTATAATAATAATACAATTCTTTGAAAAACTGCAAAAAGTGAGGAGCTCTGTCCTCCTAGGTCTATAGTAACAGTCACAATCGCGCACCTGACCACACCACACGCTACAAAAAATATAACTGCTATCTGCCACAATGAAAAATCCTAACAAAAGCTCTCGTTTATACAGGCTGTATATTCTTCTTTACTTTCAAAGCTATGGGTTAACTTTTGTCCAGCCGATCTAGGAGTTTTAAAACAAACACACACAAAAAACCAAAGAGCCTAAAAAACATTCCTAATAATAATAATAGGCTGTATTGTAGGACCGCATATAGGTTTATTTTCGTTTTGTTACATTATTTAGGCTATTTTCAAATGCGTCAAGTGTACAAATAAAAACAAAAACATATCAAGAAAACAATCTATTGAGTCAGCATGATAAAGCCGTTAAAGGGACTGCTCACGTCTTTTGCGCGCTCAAGTTCGATTTCAAATGTAGGCGCGCGGTGTGCGCGCTCATGATGGAAGCAACGGGGTCGCGGTGCGACGCGCTCTTTTTTTTCCAAGTGCGTCCACGCCGCATCAAGATAAAAACATATAGTGTATAAAAACATAAAAACCGAAACAAGTAGCGTTCTAACTGAATGAATACAGCTAAACTACCTATATCCCTTACTGAGCACGAAGCAGCAGCGCAGCCAGCCACAGGTGCGAACCGACTGTTCTATGTGTGTGCGCTAAACTGTGGCGCTGTTACAAAATAGCCTAAATTAAAGCATTTAAAGTTGGGGATAAACCATAGGCTAATTATATTTAGAATACAGTAATATATAACTGCTTATAAAGGAATAAATATCAAGGAGTAAATCATTGAAAAATTCTTTCTATTGGTAAAAAAAAAAAAAAAAATGCGACTGGTCGACCAATAAGAACGTCAGTCGACCAAGACGGCATCGACCGATTAGTCGACTAAACGACTAAAGTTGACAGCCCTAGCGTCTAAACATTTACTCTTTGAATTCTTGCACACGGGAACAATACACAAGTTTGCTAAGAAGTAATTCTTACTAAAGCTAGGTGGTATTTGACTCTGGTCAAGTCTATCCATAGCAGACTGATGGGAGTGGTAATTTTGCTGGAAAACTTGGTTTAATATTAAATCAAATAAAAACATTGGAAAATAAGTAAAGAAATTATTCCAATATAATGGCTAAACAAGCCATTCTCTCATTTTTTTTAATTTTTCAAAAGTGCATACTCTTTCTGCCACTGCACAGAAGGAAGGAAGGAAATTATTTTATTTGAAACAGGGACAATGCACAATAAACATTAAACTTGTTAAACAAGAGAATATGTCTTGGGCCAGGTTGTAGCAACATTTGCTAATTTGCACCTGTAGTCCCTGAAGAATGCTTTGACAACATTGTCCCGCTACATAATTCAATTGTATCTGTGATTTGATTATTTGTTTCTGCTGTGTCTTCAATATTTACTCAATACGGAGCGCCTAAAGGGACGATGGTGGAAAAAATATGGGATGGGACGGGAGGAAAAAATATATTTTTCAAAGCTTCTGCATCGTCTCACAAAACTTTTGCATTCTCTCGCAAAGATTTTGTTCTCTCGCAGGATTTTGCGTTCTCTCGCAAAACTTGTGAGTTTGGACATTCACTTCCTGTTTAATGTCCCGCTGGCGATGTTTCAGACAACTCTTCATTAACAATGGAGTGGTTCGTCGAGTTTTCTTGTGAACTTGGACTTAAGTATAAAGAAATACATAGTCAGTGCTTAGTTCAAGAAGTTCAGTAAATTTGGCAATATATTCACAGATTCGAACTTCCCGGATCAATAGCTTGTGAGCTAAACGTTGTTAACACAAATGACACCTCTTTCTAATCATAGTAACGTAGACAACGAGCTACTACCTAATTTTCCTCAAAATGAGCTTTACAATATAAATTGGTCTCTAAGCAGGTGGCTGATGGTCAAGTCTGAGGGTAGCGTATGTAATGTGCAAAACCCGAAAAGCGTTTCTACAAAAATAGGCATTAATGTTACACACTGTAGTGTCACCAAATTCAGTTTAAGTCGAGTCAAGTACCCTTTATTTATATAGCGCTTTTTACAATACAGTTTACACATCAATGGTCCCTTACTGGTCATACTACAACCCATAGTTTGATATAAATGTGCTTTTGCATAATTTTTATGATTTTCTTTTATGAAAAATATTCAATAACTTCACTGTAACACTGCTGTCATCAAATTCAGTTCACACATCACTGCACTCCTGCTGGTTATACTACAACACTTAGTTTGATTTTGCATAATTTATTATTATTATGTATTAAGACATTATGAGATAAAATCTTTACTGTTATTAGAAAAAAATATTCAATAACTTCACACTGTTAGTCTGTTATACAGTGTAATCAATGGCGCCACCAGGGGGTGGCCAGGGGTGGCCATGGCCACCCCTGGCCGACTCCTGGCCACCCCACTGGCCACCCCAATGGCCAGAATAAATTTTAGTAGCATCAGTTATGCATTTCATAAATAAGTCAAAAATATTCTTTAGTAAAAGAAGACGGGGCATTATGTGTCGTGACGTTCTTTTTAAGTGCCAAATGGTTACAGTATACTGTTACAGCAGCTTTTTGATGTGTCTTTGCCACGTTTTGACAAGCAGGGATGGAAACAGCGCGCTTTTCGGCGCCTCTCGCTTAATTACGTCAGTTTGGGTGACAAAGTCATCTGAAGTCATTACATAGCTTAATGTGAGGGACAGAAGTCTATTTACATCATTTAAGTATACGGAAACTCGTTTTCCCTCCTCTGCGGCTGTCAATCATTCTCCATTCATATTCAAACAGCGCGCGCGCCTCTTGGATGCACGGTAAAACTCTCTCCAATATGATATATTCACATTATAATGCATGATCTGTAGATAAAAGGCCGTATATTTGCATAAAATTACTTTATTTTGTTGGAGTTTGTTGTTGTTTTTAAACGACTCACTACCGTGTGCTTGCTAGATTATCACACACATCACAAGGACTATGAATCGGCATCAAACGCGCAATAACTGGAATATAAAACTGAAACAAAGGAACAAATCGCACTAGGATTTGTGCGCTCGACATTTCTTCGCTTTGTGACGTGAACTTTTAAATACGCACTTATGCAGCGCAGTGCTGCACATAGAGTCACCATGTTGCTTTGAGCACATCATTCTGCACCCGCGATGCGCATACACGCTGTGTGCGCTCTGTTTTTCATGTTATCATGGGTTTGCGCACTGAAATATTATTAAAAGCCAATATATTTTGTTATACCTAGCCTGCTCAATACATTTAAAATAAGCATAATTTAATTGTATATTATTTCTTTGTAGTGTAGGCTATATGCACTTCTGAATTCTTGATATTAATATATAAATATAAAATTGTGAAATGTATGATTGCCTGATTGAATTTTATAAGAGAACTAATAGTAATTTGTTTTTATTAACATATTTAGATTTTATAAAATTACTGTGCAGATTTTTTCAAGAATTACTTTTTGCTGTTGATTTATACACTCATTAAGTTTATTAAAAATTCATAGTACATTTATGTAATATTTAAAGGTGTTAACTGTAATCTTACACTGCAAAATAATAACTTAAAAAGGATTACATTCATCACAATTATGTAAGTATCTGGAAATTTGCTGCGGGGCGAGGGCCCTTATATATATATCATATATATATAATATATATCATTATATATAATATAATATATATTAGTAGGGCCCTACTAATATCATTAGTAAGCTAACATTAAATATAACACAATAAACCAAAGTATATCAGTAGGAGTTTCCTTAAGTCTTTCTGATAGTTTTCTACAGGCCGGTTTACTACAACAGTAGAATAAAATTCTGAAATTATGGTTTATAGTTTTGGTGTGCCACCCCAAGATTTTAAGTTGCCCAATCTGGCCACCCCTATGAAAAATTTCTGGAGGCGCCACTGCGTGTAATGCCTTCAAATTCAGTAAGCAATTGTCATGCAAAAGCTATGGTTGTAGATAGTATGTTAGCTGCGTACCAACATAATTTGTGTAAAGAATAGGCCTACTTATTTTTTATGTGCTATTACTTGCCAAACTAAGTGTTGTAGTATAACCAGCAGGGGAGCAGTGATGTGTGAACTGAATTTGGTGACAGCAGTGTGTTACAGTGAAGTTATTGACTATTTTTGTAGAAACGCTTTTTGGGTTTTGCACTTTGCATTCGGTATCTTCAGACTTAAATCTAAATGTGTTTTAACAACGTTTAGCTCACAAGCTATTGATCCGAGAAGTTAAAATCTGTGCATATAGGCTATTGCCAACTTTACTGAACTCCTTGAACTACCGGTAAACACTGACTGGATTTCTTTATACTTCAGTCCAAGATCAAAATAAAACACTATAAAACGCTCTATTGCTAATGTATGGAGTTGTCTGAAACACTGCCAGCGGGACATTAAACAGGAAGTGTTTGTCCGAATTCACAAGATTTGTGAGAGAACGCAAAAGTTTGCGAGAGAAGGCAAATATTCTTAGCCAGAGAACACAAAGTTTCTCGGGGGAACACAAATGCTTTTCAAGAGAACGCAAAACTTTAAAAAATATTTTTTTATAACTCAAAGATAACCATTTCTCTTTTCTTCTCTCTCTTTTTTTTTTTTTTAGATGTCCATTTTTATTCACTTTGGATCTGGTTGCCATTGCCAAGCGGTTTTCTCAGTTCAGTCTGCAGGCCTTCTCTTTGGGCACACTCTTGCTCATACCTTGTGTCAAAAAGAAGGAACCACAGATTCAAGTAGGTTCACAATTCATAACAATAAGAGGGATCATAAAATTTAATTTAGTTTTTTTCAATTGCCTTGATACTATTTTTACAAGCAAATGGTAAATATCTCATCTTTTATGAGAAAATGCTTCCCTGCCATTGACGATATTTTACGGCTTTCCCTGTATGGGGAAAGGGGCGCTATTTCACATCTGAACGAGTACAGTATCTCCAGATCAAAACACAGGCAAAGAAGCAGAAACAAGCAGCCTCATGTGTAAGCACATGCATATGAAAAATAATGCGATCATCAACAAAAAACAGCATATAAATCAAAATGACCTAATGTTACCGAGTGAAATGTCGACCCAGGACGGTTAGTGGTTAGGACTGTGAAGATTTGGGTGTGTTGATGGACTCGATCCACTGCATCTTGGTTTTGATCATCATTCTGAATCCGATCTTTGAAAAGAGAAGAAAAACGCAATTTTCTCAGCTTTTTGCTTAATGTTGCTTTTTTATGAAACCCCTTCAAGTGTTGATAAAAAAGAATGAGAGAAACAGAGGATCTGTTCTTTTTCTTTTGATATATTGCATGTTCAGATATGCATACAACTAAATATTCTGGGGGACATTTTGTATAAATGGCCAAAACGCTGGCGATTGCTGGCAAAAAAAAAAAAAAAACTGCAGGGAAGAGTTAATTGAAACATAATTTTTTGTAAAGTGCGTTTTTGATGATCTGTTATTAGATTAGTACTGAAAGTTTTGAAAATGTACCATTTGCTTGTGAAAATAGTATCAAAGCGATTTAATTAATATTTTTATGATCCTTATTTTTTTTAAATAACATTTTGCATTTTCTGGAAGGTGTATGCAAACTTGACTTCGACTGTTGATATATATATACACTCACCTAAAGGATTATTAGGAACACCTGTTCAATTTCTCATTAATGCAATTATCTAATCAACCAATCACATGGCAGTTGCTTCAATGCATTTAGGGGTGTGGTCCTGGTCAAGACAATCTCTTGAACTCCAAACTGAATGTCAGAATAGGAAAGAAAGGTGATTTAAGCAATTTTGAGCGTGGCATGGTTGTTGGTGCCAGACGGGCCGGTCTGAGTATTTTACAATCTGCTCAGTTACTGGGATTTTCACACACAACCATTTCTAGGGTTTACAAAGAATGGTGTAAAAAGGGAAAAACATCCAGTATGCGGCAGTCCTGTGGGCGAAAATGCCTTGTTGATGCTAGAGGTCAGAGGTGAATGGGCCGACTGATTCAAGCTGATAGAAGAGCAACTTTGACTGAAATAACCACTCGTTACAACCGAGGTATGCAGCAAAGCATTTGTGAAGCCACAACACGCACAACCTTGAGGCGGATGGGCTACAACAGCAGAAGACCCCACCGGGTACCACTCATCTCCACTACAAATAGGAAAAAGAGGCTACAATTTGCAAGAGTTTACCAAAATTGGACAGTTGAAGACTGGAAAAATGTTGGTCTGATGAGTCTCGATTTCTGTTGAGACATTCAGATGGTAGAGTCAGAATTTGGCGTAAACAGAATGAGAACATGGATCCATCATGCCTTGTTACCACTGTGCAGGCTGGTGGTGGTGGTGTAATGGTGTGGGGGATGATTTCTTGAGTGATTTCTCACTTTAGGCCCCTTAGTGCCAATTGGGCATCGTTTAAATGCCACGGCCTACCTGAGCATTGTTTCTGACCATGTCCATCCCTTTATGGCCACCATGTACCCATCCTCTGATGACTACTTCCAGCAGGATAGTGCACCATGTCACAAAGCACAAATCATTTCAAATTGGTTTCTTGAACATGACAATGAGTTCACTGTACTAAAATGGCCCCTACAGTCACCAGATCTCAACCCAATAGAGCATCTTTGGGATGTGGTGGAACGGGAGCTTCGTGCCCTGGATGTGCATCCCACAAATCTCCATCAACTGCAAGATGCTATCCTATCAATATGGGCCAACATTTCTAAAGAATGCTTTCAGCACCTTGTTGAATCAATGCCACGTAGAACTAAGGCAGTTCTGAAGGCGAAAGGGGGTCAAACACAGTATTAGTATGGTGTTCCTAATAATCCTTTAGGTGAGTGTGTGTGTATATATATATATATATATATATATATATATATATACACTCTTATCATTTCTGAAGTTCCATTAAGTCCCCAAGACTTCATTTCTGAAGTTCCATTAAGTCCCCAAGACTTCATTTCAAGACACATATGACTGCAAGGGAGTCTCTGACAGATTTACGGAGTTCATGTAGTGAAGCTTTTGTCAGACTGATTTCAGAAGGATTCACTAAAAGTTCAGATATTTGTTTGTGAATCAGAATTTTGCTCAGTATATTTTCTTATTAAATTTAAAAGTGAATTATTAAAATATCTAAATATTCACTTTAAGTTGACAGCATATCTCATTTTCTGCCCACTATGTGATGTTACTGTTAGATGTACAGTGTAAACCGTAAAAGAAACATTTATTTAACACTTTTCACCATATTGTTCCAAAACAGTTTTATGGAAAATAATGCTTTACAACCCAAAAAGGCTGAATGAAACACTAATAATATCATACCTTTTGTTTACCTTTGTTGTATGGAAAAGAGTTTCTTGGACATTCTGCACATACTGTATCTATTTTATACTTTGCAAAATAAAAGTGCTAAGTTTTGTGAGTTTTGTATACTATGAGGGCAAGTAAATAATGATACTTTTTTTTCTTTTCTTTTTTTCTTTAATTTTAATTACCCAAACAGGCACTGAGTAATATATGAATTAACAACGTGTACTTACTATACAGTTAATATTGGGGTTTAGGTTTAGTTGCTTGTAATTATGCATAATTTACTATTATTACTACTATAGTAAGTACATGTTACGTGTAACTGTGTCACCTTAAAACAAAGTATTGTGATTTTGATTTTGAATGTATACAAGCTTTCCTGCTTCACTGATCTTTGATCTGAATAATGAGTCTGATTTTCAGTTTGTACTACAACAGTGTTTTGTTTTGTGTGTTTTAAACAATAGAGCTTCCTGTTGTCCTGTAACCCTTCCCTCATTCTGGATCAGATAGAGGAAAGCATGACCACTGGAGAGTTAGCCGGCATTCCTTCACAGGTTATTCCTTCTCTTTTTGTTAAACAAATCTTTTCACAGTACTTCTGTTGTATATTTTAATTCATTTTTATTTGCTCTAGATTAGAGACACAGTGTTCACGTTCCTTTGTGAAAATGGCAAGTCCCAGACGTTGATGAAGACCAAACACTTCACTTATTTGAAGAGGCACTTGATCTCCAAGGGTCTCTCTGAACTAGTGCAGGAGCTGCTGAACTGCCTTATGGAGCAAAATGGGTTAGTTGATCCTACTTGAAATTTCATACATTATTTTTTTTCTGATTCAGTTCATGAGTTTGCTAAGTTAAACAGCATTTTTTTTTCTGTACTGTTGTTGTACTGGTAAGGCTGTTCTACATAACAGATTTACAAGGAATAATGTACAGTCAGCCGGTCAGTATTGCAAAATAAACCTTAACAGAGTGATCGGGAAGTATTAATACAAACACTGCAACAATTAAAGGATCTGTTCGTTTACTCATAATTTACTCACTCCCATATCATCCAAGATGTTCATGTCTTTCTTTGTTCAGTCGAAAAGAAATTAAGGTTTTTGAGGAAAACATTCCAGGATTTTTCTCTATATAGTGGACTTCAACGGGGAGCAACTTGTGACGTAGGCGGAAGTACCGACCCGGTGTTTACAAAGCGAACGTGCAAAGACTAAGTCAAACGGCCTTTACAAAAACAATGATGTCGGACAATTTTGAAGTTGGAGGACAAAATGAGATGGAGGTTTTCATCCTACCTTACATCACGTGTGACCTTTCCATTGTGACCACGTAATGCGTGAAGTCGTGGACGTACATCGCAGAGCGAATGAAAGACCAGCATTTGTGGTTAAAACGTATAAATAAACTTTAAACTATATAAAGAAACTGCAATTTGGACCTTCAAACCATTGATCCCTGTAGAAGTCCACTATATGGAGAAAAATCCTGTTATGGTTTCGTCAAAAACCTTAATTTCTTGCAGAAAGAAAGACATGGACATCTTGGATGACATGGGGGTGAGTAAATTATAAGGAAATTTTAATTCTGGAGTGACCTAATCCTTTAATACTGAAGTTCTCTGAGGTCAGATAGAATTTTTTTTTCAACTTACGAGAATCATTTGCTCCTCTTGATTAACATTCTTTAATATAATATTATTGATTGTTAGCATCCACCCTTCCACTTTGCTTTATAAATTTCTTTGTAACAATCTTTAAATTAGGGGTCGCAACCAGTGGCACGTGAAAATAGCTAAAGAGGTGTACAGTGTATGTATTAAATTAAAATACATTCCCTTGAACTTGCATACAGACGTACTGTACATTTTGAGGTAATCATTACTTAGTCACAGAGCCTGTTAGGAGCTATAACTACTATTAAAATGTGAGTGTAGGAGCCATTTATTTGCCTTATTTGAAGGATAATTGTGTTAATCTTTTTCTTTTCTTGAGAGGTGCACCCTCTGCAGGACAGGTGAAGCTTAAAAGCTAGGCGTGGCTTGTAGGAGTGTGGCCTGCTGGGAGCACATGGTCTTTAGACCTTGCTTTCTGTTTGTTTGCCAGCAGTTGTTTTGATTTCAAGGATAGTCACTACAGTAAGAGTTTAAAGCACGCAGTATTTCTGGCAAACTATGCACATTCTTCTGTGATTTTTCTGTGATCATTGAGTAGGGATGGGCATTGAAAACCGGTTCCACTCGAGAACCGGTTCTAAGTTTTACGATCCATCGATATTGTATGCCCTCGACGTTAACGAGTCCTCTTATCGATGCTCCTGCTCTGAGTCATCCTTAGTATGTAGGCTACAGACCGTAAACTCACAACTGTCCCTTTTGTCCTTTATCAAGCACCATAGCACGGCGTCCAAAGCGAATTTTTGTACCGCCAAAGTCTTATTTGATCGGTGAGTAATGTAGATGAACTGCTGCACTTGTGACAGGGTGCATGTTTAAGAGAGAGAGAGAGAGAGAGAGAGAGAGAGAGAGAGAGAGCGCGCCCTGGTCGCGCGCGCGCGCGCGCGCACGCGCACTCTCTCTCTCTTACGGTAGAGATCCACTTTTGCGACATGACTGTAGCGTGGTGTCGCGACGCCTCCCCACATTTGTACATTGATGGGCGTTCCTCAAGTTTACCGCTATGGGCGTGGTTTTGAGCCAGCGGCCAGTCTAGAACAGAGGACCTGCGAGAGACTTCCCCCCGTCTACATATGCTCTGCTTCTATTGGATAGTCGCGTCGCGTTCAACGGAATTTATTTGCATAAAGATGGGCATCGGCCAGCTTTTTGACGCGCAGCATTTTTCCAAATGAAGCGCCGCCTTCCCGGGATGCTTTGCGGGCGCGTTAAAGTCGCGTGACGTCACCCATAGGAATAAAGTGGAGCGCGGCGCAATAGAAGTGTCGCACGGACAAGTGGATCTGCACCGTTACGGTACTGATCCACTGTTGCGACACGACTGCGTGGTGTCGCACCCTCTCCACATTTGTAAGTTGATGCGCGTTCCTCAAGTTTACCGCTATGGGCGTGGTTTTGACCCAGCGGCTAGTCTAGAACAAAGGCCCCTCGAGAGACTACTTCTATTGGATAGACTCGTCGCGTTTGACGGATTCATTTGCATAAAGCTGGGCATCGGCCAGCTTTTTGACGCGCAGCATTTTTCCAAATGAAGCGCCGCCTTCCCAGGATGCTTTGCGGGCACGTTAAAGTCGCGTGACGTCACCCATAGGAATAAAGTGGAGTGCGGCGCGACTGAAGTGTCGCACGGACAAGTGGATCAGTACCGTTAAGCCCCGTTCACACCGCCAGCGACACGCAGCGACAAAGCGACACGATCCCATTCATTTCAATGGAGCGCTGGCGACATCCGGCGACAAGAGCGACAGTGACCGTTGGCGACAGAATGTGGGCGTGTCAAGAGACAAGCGACAAAAGTTGAGAATTTTCAACTTTATGCAAATGAGAAGCGATTTTCGCGAGCGACAACCAATAGGAAAGAAGACTTTCAGTGGAGCTCACGTCTCGAGTGCAGGCAAGACAGAAGAGTTCGAGGGAGATTTCACTGTTTTATATGATTTGACTGTAACCACATACATGGATATAATAAAATGACGAATGGAAAAGAAACTGTCGACAGTCTCAGTGAGTTTAATTCATATACATTTATAGTTTGAGTGTTGTAATTTTATGATGCAAGTTTAGCACTGCAGCAGATCATTTTACAGTTTCCCTGCATTATGTTGACTATTAGGGACAAGAAAATTGATTATTTGTCAAATTCGAATGACGTTTTAGTAATTTATGACAGAATGAGTGAGTTTAATTTGTTGATTGATCGATCGTTAATCTAGTAAATGATTTAATCCACTGAACACTGCTGTGGTAATATAAAAACACTCTCCCAACAGCATACTGTTTCTTTTGAGCCTAATTCCTAGTCAAATTAAAATGATATAGTTGTATATGTCACTTCTGATGGTATTTTGTGTAGATATATGGCCAGACGTGCAGTCAACCAATAACATTAGAGCGACAGCACTACGAACGCCCACAAGCGACTGTACAGAGACAAGCGACATGTAGCGACAAAATCGCTGGCGGTGTGAACGGGGCTGTTCGTAGCAAAGCGAAAGGGTTCACCGTCTCAAAACTAAGCGCTGTCTTGCTCTCTCTCCCTCGCACATATTAATCAAAATAAACGACACGATGGTAAGGTCGGGAGACTAAAGTTTCATGTGGAGCATTCGGAGATTTGTTTTTCCTCAGTTAGGCTACCGCTGGGTGTGAATTGTGCTAAAATACGTTGCCTTTATCGGAAAAGCGTTCCGCACATTCGGCTGACATAAACCACACTTTAAATAAACGAAAAAAACTATCCAGTGATGAAACGTTTTCTGTGATGACACAAATCTTGTGGGATGTCCCAACCGCGGGATAATCACACAACGCGCACACGTCCGAAAATTACAAGTCCGATTCGCGAACTAATGACTCATTTGAACCGATTCGTTTTAATGAATGGTTAAATCAACTGATCTTTCCAACACTGAAGTCACGGGACATTTTTAATCGGTGTATAACTAATCGGTAACACTTTACAATAAGGTTCCATTTATTACATAAATTACATAAGTACAGTTTGCTCAAGTGTAAGCTTTAAAACAAATAAAACCACTTGTTTTTCCCCCGAAAAAGCATATGACTAGCCTACTTTTTTCCACACAGTGCAGTCTGTGCTATCAGGAATCGATAAGAGAATCGTTAAAGAATCGGATCGATAAGCAGAACCGTTAGTGGCATTGATATTGATCAAATCTTATCAATTCCCATCCCTATCATTGAGTGCCATAGGTTGTCGACCCCTGCTTCAAATTAAGGTATTTTTTACCTTTACATTTCATACTTTATGCTAGGCTTTTTTTCCCAACTGAGTAACAGTTATTCAGAAGTTAAACATTCACATCAAGATACTGTTTAGGGAAAGTAACTACTTTCAATACATAATCCGTATTTATCTTTGATTTGATGTGTGTCGGTTTCATTTGTCATTTCATAAGTTATTTATTTTTTGGTTTGAGTAGTAAGAATCAAGATATAACATATTAAAAGATTCTGGTTCTTTGTAATAAATAGGAATGCACCTATTTTCTGGTCCAAGCAAATATAGCAAAACGAATTATCAGAGAGAACTGCTACAGATTTGACTGCGGCCTAACAGTAATGGGATGTTAATAAAGAGTCCCTTATTTACTAGAAAAAATAAATAAATGAAGTGACATTTTAATTTTTTTACGTCACAAAAACCCGCTGTTGTAAGGCCCTCCCCAATCGGTCCAACGACAGTTTCCAATAAGTGGGTGAAGGTTTCTGCGCGTTCTGTCTTTTCAGAAGTAATTTAATTACAATTCAACTTTTTTCTGACTACATTTTATCTCGACCTCGAATTTTGGTTAAAATGCCAATTCATTATTGATCATTTATATGATAATTTATCTAGGCATCTGATTATTCTATTTAAGTCTTTACTCTTATTGTACTCGTTCATTCGGGTGCCAAGGTCGCACGGTCCTCGCACCGGCCGTTACTTTTTATGTGGACCCACGATCACAAACTCGCCAGTCAGATCGATAAGCAGAGGTTATGGCTAAAGCAGTTTAATAATGCTGCTATTGTTAAAAGGTACCCATGTAGCCCCCTACAGTCGCCTATATAACGACTATATAAGTTAAAGCTCAAACAATAATCAGAGGTTATGGCCTGTACTATGAGGTAATGTCGCCCAATTCTTACTAGAACCCCAATAGTATTTTGGTCTGGCCCCCTATAATTAATAATATAACTATATAACAACTTAATTAAAGCAGAGACAATGACCAGATGTTATGGCCAGTACTACGAGAAATGCTGCCCCATGCTTACTATTACCTCATTAGTATTTTATCTAGCCCCCTATAGTGAATGTGACTGCATAACAATGCTTCATACAACCCGAGATCTAGTATGTGTATACTAGTATTTTATACTGTACATTTAGTGTATAAAGCAAATTGCGTCGTACTACCAGCATATATTCAAAAAAAGAGATAGCTGTTACAATTTGAGAGGTTATGGCCAACTTAAAGTACCAGCTTTCAGAACTACGAGGAAAAGTATGTGTGTGTCTGTGTGTGGCGTCAGGCTCTGGAATAACCTGAGTGCCCAACTCAAGCAGTGCCCAGTTCAAATCTAAGTAGAAACAAGTCATACTGTCTTAAGTACAGGACGGAAGAATATCCTTAAATGTGGAAAGGGTATTAATTGACGATTCTTCTTTTCTTGTCAAGTATTGTCCTCACTTGTCTTGGAATCATCAGAATGGTTGTGAGTTAATTTTGTTGATTGTATGGGCACTGGAAAAGTTCAACATACATATGTATCAATTGTTTTCTTGATTGTAGTAAATGTAACTACTGCATAAATGTATAAAAGGGGGTAGGCGTCAATAAGCTTAAGCTTCTGCCTACTCCTTTTGAGCATCATATTCACGTTTTTATTTATTTTCTTACTTATTCATTGCGCATGTATCCTTCTTTAGTTTAGCCTACTGTGCTGACCTTTGTTACTATATAGAACTTTGTGGATCCTAGATGCTCAAATAAAAGTAAATCTCAGATGTCCTTAACCCTGGACGCAGCTTTGCGGTAACAAATGGATACAACGTAATCTACTAGAGTTATAATTTTGGAGTAAGTCAAAATAAAATAAAATGTAACAATGTATTAATAGTCAGGTAAATGTATCATGCCAATTACATAATCAATTCAATGATAATCAATACAAAACATCAAATTCTCTGGAATAAAGAGTAAAAGATGCATACCCGACATCAAAAGAATACCTAAATCTGTTTACAGAATCACCCTGAGCCTTTTGAATCATTTCTGTAAATACTCCTGTCCAAGACAGAAACCTCTTTCAAATGGAAACATGAGCTAACAATGGGAATCTGCATTAATCACGGTCCCAGACCTGTGCAGTTTACACCTTACTGAGGACAGAGGGCAATTTACATCACCCGCCCACCACAGTAAGCGAAATATCTCTGAACTCTTAAACTAGGGATGCACCCAAAGGAAAATACTGGGCCGAAACCGAAAATTCTGGATGCACTTTGCCGAAATAAAGTTTTTTTTATTTTTTTATAATTGTATACTTTTAAATTAAATGCAATCATTTTACTGAATCTGAATTTAAAAAACTACAAGCCAACAAAATAAAGTAACTACACTTTTATTTAAAGTGACACAAAAATAGGACAGAAAATAGCTGAATATTAAATATGAATATATTATTACAACAGAATCATATTTAACATATTTATTTTTTGATCATTTATTCATGGTCAAAAAAATACATATACACTTTTCCGGTGAGCGTGATCGGTACATGAGTGGAGTGTTTGGGCTGTGAGCGACAGCGGAGCAGAGAGAGGGGGTGATGAGGAGACTGTAAGGGTGAGGTGTGGTGGCGTTACTTATGCAAGAGAGTGTTCAAATGTTAATTTCCTTTGTTTTCTCACAGAGAGTAGCCCTCTCTTCCAGTTCTTCCAGTTTCTCCAGTGTTTCCACTGTTTTAACAGGAGGGTGCCGATTTTTTATATCCACTGTTACTCAAGTAATTGTTTCTTTTCATTTTCATTTTTCTTCCAAAAATGTTTCTTCACAAGTAACTTGCAGTGTTATGCTTCAAACGCTAGAGGGCCAGAAGTTACATTTGTGTAGCTTTAATGATGGAGGTATTTTTATTAGATAGGTGTTCCTAATCTTTATAAGTAAAACAAGTTCATTTGTGTTTCTAACACAAAGTTGAATAAAAGAATAGTTTCACTGAATCTTTCACTGTCCTTTTTTTCCTTTGAATAGTGAAGAAGAGGCCATTTCCTTTGCCCACGAATATCTGAAATACAGAGAGATGAAAGGAGGACAAACAGCACCTGTGAGCGACACTCTCTCGGATCCTGTCAGGGTAATAAAGCTTAAAATATTTTAACAAAATGTACATTTATTTGTAATGAATGTTTATTGTGGTTAAATAAAATCTACTAAGGTTCTCGTTTCATTTTTGTTTTGTCCTTCAGGTATTTTTGGACAAGGCGCTGGAATCTAGGGGTGCTCAAACATCGGCATAAGATTATGAAAGAATTATGAACAAGTAAAATGTTATCTGCTTGCATATTTTACATTGTATATTGTAACTTAATAGTATTTCAGTACTCATGTTTTGTGGATATAAACACCATTGTGTATGTAGACAGCTGATTTAAATAAAAATTACTATTACTTTTTTCGATAATATGGAAGTGTTTATGGAGCATTTTGAAAAAGGACCAAGAGCATCCCTTGGCACGTGTCGGTCATGGCTGGTTTGGACCAGAGCCTTTGAAAAACAGAGCGCCGATAGACTACCATAGGAATTGAAGAATGTAGAAGTAATGCGTCGTTGGGCAACCAATAGTTCCAAACACTGAGTACTTCCAGCATTGAACCCCGTTCATTTCAGTGTTTCTCAAGCACACTTGCTGGTAGGTTGATGAAATTACTCAATTCTCTACATTCCCTTTAGGAATCTAGTAGTGGTGTTTTATGATTTAATTCATGTCTATCATTAGATAATATATAGTTGTACTGTAATTAAAGTTAGCTGACGTGAGCAACAGTTACCATAACCATGGCAGTTGTTATGTTTTTAACCGTTGTTAGATAGAATTCTGTGATGAATGTAAGATGCTCCACACGTTTATGGCTCCCTGTGACTAATAATTGTGAAAATTATTATTCCATTTAATTTCCCAGAAAAATGGCTTGTAATCTTTTGAGAATGTCAAAGAAAGATCTCCTTCTGTTGATTCCAACTTTATCTGGAAGAAGCACATATTACACTGCTGTTGTAGTGATACTTTGAACTTTAATCTATCACTTTACTTGTGCATAAAGAAATGTATCTTTCAGTTAACAGGGCAGTTCTAGTGAAGTGACGGAATTGCAGGCCGACTTTAATTGAATGAAAGAACTACCGTTTGTTTATTGGATTTTCCAATTTATTTATTTTTTGGATGACATTTCATTTTGCTTTATTTTGGATAACAATTTTTTCCTCACTTTTAGGAGGTGATGGAGAGGTCTAAAGCAAGAGATATCCCTATGATCATTGATGCAGTAAATCTCAAGTTCCAGCTGTTGAACAGATCGGATTTTCTTATGGCCGAGGCTTTTAGCATAAAGTGAAAATATTAGTTATTTTAAATATTAGTTTGATGCTAATAATGCAAATAGTGGCAGATACTGTTTGCACCTCACTATATTGTAGTTGCTACATACAAACAGTATGCAATAATAACATTGTGTATATGATTATATTTATAAAATCATTATTTATTCTGCCTTCTCTCATTTTCCATATCAGTAAACACCTCCGACACATTTTTTTGTTTTGTTTCGTGGTGACTAAAACAGTCAGTCTTCTCATAGCTTTTGCCAGCTCTGACTAGCTTGGCATTTTCCTGTTTTTTTTTTGATAAATCACTCATCATGAAATAAAGCTTAACCTGAATGCCTGATATAACCGTGTAAATGGTATTGTTTGGTTCAACATACTCCCTGTTGATCAAAAATGTCTTCTTTGCTTTGTTTTATTTTGTGACTGGAAGTAGCCTTTATTTTTGCAATAGGCCTACATTTTATCACTTTGATTATAAACTCTTATTTACCTTATTCATTTTTGATAACTGATAAACTAGACCTGCTGGAACCCATAAATAGAAATAGAAGCTGAATTGTAAGTTTCGGGTGGGGTGTATATTGTATACTGTAGCGCGTATGACGCAAAGGTGGCACCTCTGTGATGATTTATATGTGAACACTTCAGACCAAATGTTAGTTTTGGCGTTATTAAAACGCGCATTATTACTCCTCCCACAGACAGCAATGCTGTAGTACGACTCAAACCGGGTGGCCACGAAGCCAGAACAGGTTTTTCCTCCATGTCCTACTTAGCGTCGCAACACGCAAGAAAATAACCCTCACACAGCCACACTGGATTGTCTAACGACGGATACTTTGGAGCATAACAACATACGAGAGGGAACTGTTTGTTAACCACAAACCCCGAGAGCACCATAAAGGATGAATTCAATACGACAGGTGCCTTCGCGGGTTAAAAGCAAAAGGACGGAAACGATTTTAGGAGGCGAGAGAGATCATTTCGAAAAACAGCAGGTATGGCAACCCATATATAGTTGATATCTTGTTACGATGCTAATGGTTGGTTAGCGTTCTTATGTGGGTACTGTGCTAGCAATGACTATTTTACGACATAATATGGTGCACATTCTAACCAGCAGAATAGCCTACATTATTGTGGATGCACGATTACAAACACAGCTTGCGTAGGCACTTTCTCATCTAGCAGCTACACTATTGCAGTTATAGCGTATTTCCAGAAATGTCGGCCGTTGAAACATTCAAGTGTATTTATTTATTTAAAGTGTTAAACTGAAACTTGCAGAAACGAAACAATAGGTTTTCAACAACTGGCAAGACCAGTTTGTATTTGACATAACGTCATCCGGGGACTCGTTGAACCTGAGACAACGTTACCTACAAAATGATAAGAACACCACCAATGTTCACCACGTGATATTAACATATGTTATTCTTTTGGCAATGATTATTAATTCTAGACTGCTTCCAGGATTATCTGACTGGACTATATGATTTGTGATGCTCATGTGCACTGTCAAGAGTAAAAATAAATGGATGACGTAAACTGTATCAAAGTAAAACGATGTATGTATGCCATAGATTGTTTTTGACGGTTCCTTTAGATTTAGCAAACTAGTCACATCTTTCTCTATTATTTGCCAAAAAAAAAAAAATATGCTGAGACAGCTACTATACAATTTGGATAATATTGACCAGTACAGACATGCATTTATGGCCTAATCTTGATTAAAAAGTTCAAATGGACAGACTGATGTTTAAAAAAATAAAATAATCTGAAAGCATAATGAATTGCGGTTTTATATTCCTAATTTGGAACCTTTCAAGGGAATTAAACAGAAACCTCGTAATCAAATAAGATCAAACTAAGGGGGAAAAAACTATATTATTGCTGATTATTATTTTATTTTTTGGCATTTTGAGAAGGAAAAGAATATATCTCCTGTTCAGGCCATTAAACATCAAACTCTTGATGTCACAAAATTATATCTATGTCTGGTATTTTTCCCTTAACCATAAGTAAATGTGGTTAGGTCTATTGTAGGCCTAAGTGTCTTGACAAGTTAATTATATGTCAATACCAACCTATAGTCAATAGCATTTCAGTTGTCAGTTTCCCTAGTCATTAGTATTTTGAACAGTTCCGCCAAATAATGCTACAAATAAGTTGAATAATATATTTCTGTCATGGAAGTAATTGTGTATGCTTCCAAGCAAATTATTGAATTAAAAATAAATAAAAATGAATGTTTACTGTGGTATATCCATACATTTTGATATTTTAATTCAATGTTTCCTGTTGGTCTTACAACAGCAATGATACTTTTCACGTTACCTATTAAGTTGCTGTTAGAGGAGAGGGGCAGAATTTGTGTGATAAAGCATCATACATTTGGTTAATATATAAAAAAGGGTTACACTTTATTTTAAGGTGTAATTGTTACACTGCAATTAGCTTATACATTTAAGTACTGAGTAATAGTTTGGTTTGGTTTAGGGTTAGTTGCATGTAATTATGCATAATTTAGTTATTATAGTAACTTAATAACTTATATGTAACATGACACAGTAAAATAAAGTGTTAACAAAAGAAGAAAGCATGTGATGTTAAAAGGCTGCATTTTTCCCCTTAGTTATGCAGGCCCAAGAACCTGGTTTGGCAGGTTGTTCTTCCCTTTTGCTTTGTATTCCACACATAGTGTTGTTGCTGGTTGAAAATGGTGAGGATCAGTCCGTCCGTACTAAATTGACTTGCGATATCAAGTAATGGTTTGCATACTATAAGTAGCTTGTCAACTAACTCTCATTAGAGTATTAGTAGACTTTTAGGTTAAGGTTAGTTGTTTGGGTAAATAAATGGAATAAGTTGACATGTAGTTGATATAAAGTTACTTATAGTAGGATGTATTTTGGGTGAGCATCAAAATAAAGTGTAAGCAGATGTAGACAAAGTCTACTAATACTCTGCTAACTGACATGTAGTCGCAAAGTGAACCATCGAAATACAGTCTTACCCAGTTAATTAGGAGTTTTATGATAATTTCTTGCAAAAAAAAAAAAATTTAAATCATGAAATATTTTCAGAAATGGCATGTGCTTCAAGAAAGGTATGTAATTTAAAGGGATAGTTCACCCTAAATTATAATAACGAGTATAACTTGTTCTTCCATGTAGCACAAAAATAAATGTAATGCAGAATGTTAATGACTGACAGCCTCAGTCACCATCCACTTTCAGTGCAACTTTTATCAGTCTGTCTCTAAGGCCCAGTTGTTCAAAAGAAATGTAATCAGATTTTGGTTTTCGGACTGGCTCAAATCTTGAAAATGGTTCAAAAGAAAAAAGTCTTCTGAAATCGGATTAGATCACGTAATCCAATCTTGGTTTTGATCTGGATCAAACCCTCAGTAAGTGTTGTTCAAAACTGTTTAGTAAGATTGGAACACCTATGATCCCAAAAATATGGATTATCCTGATTCCAGCAAAAGGATTCAGGATTAATATAAGACACAAAATGTAAAACTTGGTCAAAAATGGCAATGTTTGTGTTTATGTAGTAAATGTACACATTTATGTTTTGCACTTCATTTGTTTAAACATAGCTGTAGGCTATCTATTAAGCATTGCGGTATAAAGTTAAAAACTATTGAGATTGTGTCCTTTCAAAAATAATGATGAGATGACAGAGGTAGTTTCTAGCAATTGCACCCCTTATTGCATGTATAGATTTATTTACTTGGTGTGGGTCAACCCATATGTTGTTCGGCTTGTTCCAAACCCTGTATGAGTTTCTATCTTCTGTTGAACACAAAAGATATTTGAAAGAATGTTGGTAACCAAACAGTTGATGGTAGACTTTGACTTCCATAGTATTTATTTCCCCCAATGGCTACTGTCGACTCAACTGTTTGGTTACCAACATTCTTCCGAAATATCTTCTTTTGTGCTCAACAGAAGAAAGAAACTCATACAGGGTTGGAACCTGAGGGTAAGTAAATGATGACAATTTTCATTTTTGGGTAAACTATCCCTTTAATTGTGCTGCTTTCAGTCTCTTCAATTAAAAAAAGTGACCCAGTAGCCAACATTATGATATGTAGTCCCATTTAGAGCTCTGGAAATAGGGATTTGGTAAAGTTTGTATCTAGATCAGGGTGATCCGGTCCAGAATTTCTTTAAAAAACCGGCACAAAAGTAATAAGAATTTCCTGGATAGCAAAATATGACATTTCCCTATCTAGATCCAGATTAAAGTTTTTCAAAAACTAGGCCTAAATGAAAGAAAGTCATTGGAACATCATGAGAGTGAGGGTGTTAACTGACCTTTCATTTTTAATGGAACTGTTCATTTAAATGCTCACACAAGACGTCAGAAACGATCTCTCACAAAAGCCCGATGTTCTTTTCTCACTGACTGGTCAAATATCCCACATAGTCCTGTCTGTTTACTTTGCAGCCCTATGTGTTTGGCGTCAGTCTGCTGTAAGCTCTCGCGTGAGTTGGGTCGCCCTGCACTGACAAATGTTGCCAAGCAACCTATTGCCTTTGTGTTATCTCTCTGTAAAGCGAGTATTCAGAGGTGGTGAGTATATGTCAGCCTTTCCGTAGGGATGTCCTTGCACGAGTCAGTGAGCGCACTCTCTGTGTAGGTTGTGTCAGGAGGGGCATCCAGCATAAAACATATGCCAAATGTGAATGATCCTCTGTGGTGACCTCTAGCGGGAGCAGACGAAAGTGAGAGCGCGAGAAAGAGAGATCGTACGGATGTCCTTGCTTCAGGAGTGTGTATGCATAGGAAGTTACCTTGAAAGAACAGAGTGTATTGTACACTGCTGACGTGCTGAGCTTTTGTTGGTAACCAGACTGTTGACTGTAGCCATTCATTGACTTCCATAGTATTTTTTTCCTACTGTGAAAGTCAATGGATAGCGTCAACTGTTTGATTACCAACATTCTTTCAAATATCTTTTGTGTTCAACAGAAGAAAGAAACTCATACAGGTTTGGAACAACTTGAGGGTGAGAAAGTGATGACCCTTTAATAATGTAGCAATGCTACTGAGAGGATATTCACACACAAGCCCTAAAACATAATAACAAACCGCAACTATGACAACAAAAAATATGGTACAATTGGGCTAAACATATTACACGTTAGTAATATAACAACCGTTGGTTGTTTGTGGTTGCAAAACAACATAGTACATTAAAATCGATTGCACTCAGATGTGTGTGTCAGCATATTTTATAATGGCTTTCGATGTGGCTAATCAAACCAGAAATGAAAATTTATGAAAATCTGAAGTTGTCTGTCAGTATATAATGTTTTACCAGTGTTCTTGTACCTCAGTTTCACACAGTCGTCCTTTCTTATTAAGTAGGTATAGAATGCCATTCTATTCACTGAGAGCAGGAAGGGCAAACTCAGTTCTGGCTCAGGTTTCCTTCAGTGTTGAGTGTTTAGCCGCCTCTATTTGGTGACACAAAAAGACAGTAGGCAAAATGAGAAGCATGTGAAACAAAGTCTTCCAGGGACAGTTTTTTGCTCCGCTAATGGCCAAATGGAGTTCAATTTCATACGTTTTATGTAAAACTAGGGGTGTACACGTATTCGTATTGAACCGTTCGGTACGAGGCTTTCGGTTCGGTTTTCGGTACGCATTTTTTAACCGAACGGTTCGTTGGACCATTTTTACTGCCGACCAAAATTTCGTTATTTCAAATGTAGGCGCGTCGCGCGTGGGCGAGCGCGCTCATAATGTAAGAGACGCTGGCGTGACCACAACATTGCCCAACATCAAATGGCAAATGTAATGTAAGCGGAACGAAACCACTCGTTATTGTGTGGTTGACGGACCGTTAATCAGTTTGGACCAATGCAGCGCGAGCCGATCTTAATCATCAGCACTGTTAACGTTACTACACAGCGAAATCCAGTAAAGAAAGCATTTGAATACGCCAGTGAAGTAATAACATCGCTGCGAGATCTAGTGAGACACATTCACATTTCTCCGTTATTAACGGATCAAACCAGGAAGAAATATTGTGCCATGAATGAACTATTCAGTGTCCACAGATCAGCAACATTCACCATGGATTTACTGTAGTAATAACACTATAACTAACCATGGAAGTTTGGCAGGAATAGTAGGCCTATAAATAATACTTTCAAGTAAAATCACGTCGGTTTTATTTTGACATTATGAATACAATTGCTGCCCTCAAATGTTAATCTGAACTAAAATAAACCTTTGTTTATAACTACTACAATATTACATTTCATTTTGTCCAAGGAGCTGTTTTGTTTTATAAGCTTGTAAGAAAAGTCAAGTATAGCTCCATCATTGCTCAAAGTTAAAAAATATCATAGGCTACTTTATGATGTTAGTTTTAATAAAAATATAATTAAAAAAATTAAATCAAGGAAATTTCTCGGGCATTTCTTTCTTTTTGCTGTATCGGAAACGTACCGAACCGTGACACAAGTGTATCATATCGAACTGAACCGTGAATTTTGTGAACCGTTACACCCCTATGTAAAACGTATATCCATTTTTTTTTTTTTTTTTCATTTTAATGGTTTAATTAAATTAAAGAGGTCATTTATTATACCCTTTTACAAAGTCTTGATTATTTTGATTTTGTAGAATAGGTTTTCATACTTTACATATTTTTCATTATTGCAGCACCTCTATTCCTAGACTGTACCACTTTGTTTAGTTCCTGTCTCTATGAACCCCTCTGAAAAGTGTAGTGTGCTCTGATTGGTCGCTGGACCAGTGGGTTGTGATTGGCCATCCGCTTCGTCACGCCCCTTACCATAACCACGAGTTTTAACACACTAATGTAGCTTAACCAGGCCTTGCCCTTATTTTTTTTCTTTGCATATGCCTTGGTTAGGAATTATTGAAATGAGGAATAATATGGCACGTTCATTCCCAGAAGAAAACTTCCAGGGCGCTTCAGCCTTCAGGGCGTTTCAGGGAGTGCGCACTGATATAGAGAATAACTCCCTTTGGAGTGACTTTGTGACTTTGCAGAACTACAGTAAATAAAGTTAAAAATGTAAAAAAGCATAATAGGTCCTCTTTAATTCATTAAAACAACATGTCAATTGAATTCATAACGTTTAATTTGATCAATATTTTAAAATCCAATCAAATGAAAATATGACAATTCTTTTTCATTGAACATTTTATTATACAATAGTAAGATATTTCTATCATAATTTATTTAAGTTAACCTGTTTCTGTGCAATAATTGCTGACGCTAGTCCATATCGTGAATATTATGAAAACCTTTTCACAATATTCTAATTTTGAATTTGGGGTTTTCATAAGCTGTAAGCCATAATCATCAAAATTATAACAAATAAAGGCTTGACATATCTCACTTTGCATAATGAGTCTATATAATATATTAGTTTCACCTTTTAAGTTGAATTAGTGAAATAAATGAACTTTTGCACAATATTCAAATTTTTCGAGTTTCACCTGTATACATAAATGCCTCATTAGTGTGTGTTTCTACGGGCTGCTATACGTAAGGCGTCCACCTTATTGGAATGGTCAAATCTGGTCCGTGAACACTCGAGAGCAAGTTGACTGCATCCGCAACCTAGTTATTCACACGTTTGAATATCTATATCTGCAATAGGCATTAGCAGATGATTTTCACAGCATTCAGTTTATCATTAATGTGATAATTCTGCATATTGCTTATTGAGTTATACACATAAACACAAACCAGCACATTCTCACCTCTGAAAGGTCATCCCATTTCAAATGGAATTTATAGCTTGGTGGTTTTTGCTTTAATTAATGCTGTGATAATTTCTATGAAAATTCATTGATTTGTCAGTGTGAAGAACAGCATCATGTTAACTGTTCCAAGATGGCGGACGCATCAACGTGTCTGGAGTGGTCGAATGTGGCATCTTCGTATCTATGAAAAACCTGCCAGTTTAAACCAATGTGACAAGATTGTATCGTTTCCATAGAACCAGCTCTTTACTTAAAGTCTGTGTGAACCGGAAGTTGCAGTGTTGTGATGTATTTCCTTAATGAAACTGACATCATTGGAAACAATCCTCCACTATCTTTCCTGTGAGTGCGCTTAAATATCATTCTCTGCATGTTTGGTGTGCTGTAAAAACAGTGTATTTGGTGATGTTCTGGGCCAAGCATATCACACGGACCTGATCCTCTGATTCATAATGAGAAGCAGGACCGCTGGCACTATCATAAACACACTCCTGTCATCTCTCAATGATATTCTTAAAGTATATGCACAGTTTAACAAACCCATTAGTAGTAGTATTTCTGCTGTAACTCGGTTCATAGTTTCTCATGCTTACTATAGATTATTGCAAAGACTCGTGGTTTTGTTATATATAATGTGTTCTTGGAAATAAATGATGTCTTAAATAATGTATTATGTATATTATTTTAATATGTCAGGATAAGTTATAACAGGGTAATCCAGATTTTTGTGGATCAAAGGTGTTCCAATCTTACTAAAGAGTTTTGAACAACACATACAGAGGGTTTGATCCAGATTACGTGATCTAATCCGATTTCAGAAGACTTTTTTTCTTTTAAACAACCCATTTTCAAGATTTGAACCAGTCCGAAAACCAAAATCTGATTACATTTCTTTTGAACAACTGGGCCTTAGAGACAGACTGATAAAAGTTGCACTGAAAGTGGATGGTGACTGAGGCTGTCAGTTTAACCATGGAGGGAAGGACCCCCCAAAACGGGGTCTATCATGGAAGTTAGCCAATAGGAAGACCATCTGTCTAAGATTGTGTGCCAGCGTTTGGCACCTAACCAACCCAATTCCTCGGGCTGACATGCTTTGTTCTGCACAATCTGCTCTTTGTGCTGTCCATTGCCTTCATTTTGTTCTCCCAGTTTTGGGGCCGACCAACACAATCTCACTTGCACATTAATGAGCCACAGATCAACATTCAAAGGAATGCACATTCAATCCTGTGCTTCTGTTTTGTGCTTTTGTAAAACATCTTCCAAACTCAAGATTAAGTTGTCAACGTTTTATTTTCTTATATATACCCTGGCCTAGTCGATCTGAGAAATCACTGACTGCTAAACATGCAAGAGAATTTATAATATAATGTCAATAATTATTATTTATTTATTTGTTGCACTATTTTTCATTTTCAAGTATGTAAGACTTTAAGAATTATTTAATTAATGTAATGAAGATAAATGTTATTTCTAGTAGTATAATTTGGAAGACGCATTATTAGTGAGCATAAAGAGTGGTTATTTTATTAGTGGTAAAGATATTTTCTTGTTTTAAAACATACAATGTGCAGCTTTAAATTGTACCTTTTGCCACACAAAGGTTTATCTAGTGTAAAATTGTATCCATAAGTTGGATTATATTTCATTTAGGTGGTCATGTGACGGCTGATCCCAAAACCAAAGATGTGTTCACACAGATGTTGGAATTACTTTAAAACGTATATTTACAACTTGTAAACTCTACCGCTATATGTGATGAGACGCTCAAAATGGCAGCAGTTTCAGCTGTAAAAATTAGTTATCTAGTAATGTTTATGTTGAATAATTCCTAATAATGTAAAAATAATCAGTTTAATGTAGCTAGCGTAGAGTTACTAATGTCTTAAATAAGGTAAATAAACGTAAGGCATTTGCATAACTGTTACTTGCATTGTGGTTGTTGTACACATTGTGGCGCTAATATTTATGTTTAATTCAGTTTTTGAAAGGAAAGATAACAAGGCTGTGAGGGATGGAAGTACAGTGAGCCACAGACCAACATTCAAAGAGTTCAATAGATTGTACTGTTGTTTAACAACAGACCGATTGTTCAGCTGACATAACGTCTTTCCAAAAAAGTAGACAAACACGTCATAAAACAGTTTTGAAACTAAGTTGTGAAAATTACATGATCTAGGATGTTTTTGTGTGCCATTGTAAATCAATACGTTTTTTCATGTTTTTAAAAGAAGTCTCTTGTTTACCAAGGCTGCATTTATTTGATTAAAAATACAGTAAAAAAATTGTGAAATATTATTATAATTTAAAATAACTGTTTTGTTTTTTTATATATATATATATTTAAAACTGTAATTTATTCTTGTGATGCAGAGCTATATTTTCATCATCATTACTCCAGTCTTCAGTGTCACAGTGATTTGCTGCTCAATAAACATTTATTATTTTTATCAATGTTGAAAACGGTTGTGTACATTTTTTTTTTTCAGGATTCTTTGATGAATATAAAGTTAAAAAGAACAGCATTTAATTGAAATAGAATCTTTTTTAACATTATAAATGTATTTACTGTCACTTTTGATCAATTTAATGCATCCTTGCAGAATAAAAGAATAAATACTTTAATTTCTTTCCAAAAAAAAAAAAACCTTACTGACCCCACACTTTTGAACGGTAGTGTATAATGTTACAAAAGCTTTCTATTTCAGATAAATGCTGATCTTTGGACCTTTCTATTCATCAAAGAATCCTGAAAAAAAAATGTTTTCAACATTGATAATAATCAGAAATGTTTCTTGAGCCGCAGATCAGCATATTAGAATGATTTCTGAAGGATCATTCAGCTTTGCATCACAAGAATAAATGACATTTTATTATATATTCAAACAGAAAACAGTTATTTTGAATTGTAATAATATTCCACAATATTACTGTTTTTGTTGTTGTTGTATTTTTAATTAAATAAATGCAGCCTTGGCGAGCAGAAGAGACTTATTTTAAAAACTTTAAAAATCTTACCGATCCCAAACTTTTGAACTGCAGTATATATATATATATATATATATATATATATATATACTGTATATATTATGAATAGCCTATATATAGGTAGGCATATGGATGATCACTTCTAATTGGACGTCTGTTCCCACAGCCTAATGTGAGCCCTCACATCATTATGGAGCCTTCACATGACAAGACACTATGCCTAATGTTTTTAGTTTACTGTTTTTGTATTTATTTGACAGGGAAACCTTGAAAAATCACTTTGAAAGGACATGAGGATTAATAAATAATCGCATAATTTAAAGAAACTTGCAAAGTAATATTTTTTTTGTTTCTCTTTCCTTTATAGCTCAGCAGTATCAGTAAAGCCATCAATTCCACAGAGACGCCGCTGAAGGAGAAACATGCACGCAGTATCCTTAATTCAGACATCTGTTTATTATTGTTTATTCAACTATTATCATACTAGGTAGGTCAACTGAACCCTTCGCTAGAGGATAAGGAGTAGAACTGCAATCCGGTCGGAACTTCTGTGTTTGTTAATATGGGTTTAAAAGTGTTGAAAATAGTTTCAAACTTTGGTGTCTGATAATGTTGTTAATGCTTGTCATATCATTGAGTGTGTTGACACGCACATTCTTAAACCGATTATAATAAGCTGACATCATGCGTGGTCATATAAACACTTTAAAGCGTTTTCCTTTATTGGTGTAATATCATAAACGGCTTAAGAATAAACTGATCGACAGAGCTAAATTTTTGACCATTACCTGGATTTCACCCAGCATGTAAACACTTTAACCTGTTCTGTCAGTTTATTGAAGTGTGCATGTGGCAGGAAAATGTCCTTATATACACGTAAGGCTGCTCACTGCAGAGCAAATGGGTGGAGCTTACATCTAGCTCCTCCTCACTAGACATCCAGCGGGGAGGAACGAATGTAATCTGGGCCTGATGGGTGGAGCTAGAATATCCAAGCACATCCTAACCCTACCCACAACTCTTTCCCTCCACCACATTAGATGTCCAGAGAGGTGGAGCTGGATGTCATTTGACTCTGCAGTGAGCACAGCAGATGTTATATACAGCAGATGTAAGCACATCCAGCCACAGCGAATGTTTTGCGGTAGGGGAGGAGAAATATATCGCAAACTCCGACTTTTTGTTGACCCAAGAAATACACTGCCCAGACAAAAAAAAAAGTCACTGTTTGGATTTGTTGAAATAGTCTGTGATTGGATCATTATTGCAGTTATGATTGTATTTCTAGCATGTTACATGTTTGGCAACAGTTCAACAGTTCTTCTAACTCTAATTGATGGAGTGTGAAGCTTTTCATTTCTTTAACAACCATGTAGGAAACACCTCATGGCCAAATTCCAGGATGACAATGTCAAGATTCATCAAGCTCAAATTTTAAAAGAATGTTTGGGAGGAGCATGAAGAATCATTTTCACACATGAATCGGCTCCTCTGAGTCCAGACCTTTAACTCATTGAAAGTCTTTGGGATGTGCTGGAGGAGACTTTACAGAGTGCTGGACTCTTGCATTGTCAGTACAAGATCTTGACCAAAAAAAAAGAATGCACCTCTTGATGGAAATAAATGTTGTGATATTATTTCCAGCGACTTTTTTTTTTTTTGTGGCCAGGCAGTGTATTTCAAAAAATGTGTTCTCGTCTCGTGCAGCCAAAGTACAAGTGGTACAGTTGTAGAAACTTCAAATATGAGAGGAGAATGAGTCTGTGCAAGTTTGACATTTTGAAATACTCTGGGGTTTTAATGTTTTATTTAACATCACAACTCACATAATAAATAGAATACTCTTGAGTGAACATGTGTACAGGACCATGTACTTTTCATAATACATATACAACACCGAAATGCAACTGTTTGCCGTAGTTATTGTGTAGCAGACATTACCTCATAGCACCATCTCGCATCCAGTCATTGCTAATAATCAGTTTGAACATGGATACCGTACTGGTGTGAAGTCTACATATCAGTCTTGAAACAGTTACACAACAGACTTTCCCTTAGTTTGATGAATTGTGATATTGCATAAAACAATTTATTAGTGTGATGTGATAATCAATTGTGTTGAGATCTTTTCCTTAAAGGCATGAACAGGAATTATTTTGGGAACCCACAGAGAGAAGGGGGCCTATACCTTCTGGTCATATGCTGTTGGTCTGCCGTTGCCAACCAGCGCCATCCTTAGCTGGAAGTTCTCCCATGTATTACACAAAATCTTGCGTGATGGTCACCGAAATGTAAGCATGCTTTCATTTATTATTTATCTATTTTTGAGCACAGATGCATGCAATCCAAAATTCAGTTCTCTTTCACAGCTTATTGCGCTTGCATGGTCAAATACACACCCAATTGTCAAAATGCACATCGTGTGGAGTATTTATGTAAACACAATCTGCTATGTCCTACGCGAACGTTAACAGTTAGGAGAGAATCAGATGTGTAACAGTATATTAGATCAGTGCATTCATTCTTAAAGGGACAGCAGCCTCATAAACCTGCCATCCGTTTCATTAATGTTAATAAAATAATCACTCACTGCTTTTGGCTGGATCACTTTTGTATCTTTAATATGAATCAATTTATATTTAATTCATAGAGCGAAGACTATACAGTGTTTTATTTTTACATTTGATTATTCAAATTCTGTACTTCTTACTGCATGTTACATAAACCTAGGCTACTGTACCTGGAAAACCTGTAAAATTAAATTAAATTTGTTAAATTAAATTTGTTCAGGTATTTGTCTTATTGTTTGAAATTAGCTTTCTGTGTTCCTATTTGTAATATATAAAATAAAAAATTGCCTGCGTTGCTTTATTACAGAAGATTGCCAGTCATGTGAGTAATGATTGCAGTCAGCTTAATACTAATATTGGGTTGACTAAAATGGGAAGACAAACAAAATAAATGTCAAGGTTCACATTTAATTCAGTGTGATTTACTTCGGTCAAATAGGAAAAGTAACACGAAACAGTAAACTAGAATCAAATCTATGCATGTATTGAATCGAAATTTGATTCAAAATCAAGAATCGATTTAATGAGGCACCAAAATATTCCCACCCCTATTGTTTTAGAAACATTTTCGTATTTCTTAAATATATTCATTTCAATTACAATTAGAAATCAAAGTATGTGTGCATTGTCTAATGTCTTTTGTTCTTGGAGCAGACTGTATTGTTTATTGTCTTATTCATTCTTACCAGAGCTTACAAGACTGCATGAGACACTACAGCAACATTGCTGAGACAGGGTTAATGTGGGTAAGTCAAGGTTCATCCACAAAATCCCTAATCTCAACATTCACAAAAAAAGGAAACTTCGTTGTGTATTTCTTTTTGACAGGTTTGACTGAAAAAATGTAATGGTTTATTGTCAATCATTTCCATCTTCAGAGTAACACGCGAGACAGACATGGGTATGCACAGCTGGTTTCTCTACATTCCAAACTCCTCTGCACCAAGATTGAGTTCCACACAAAGGTACATTTTGATATATTCACATTAAGCCCATAATATATTTTCCACATTGAACAGCCATTATTTTAGGTCAGTGGTTTTTAGCCTTTTTGACTTCAAGGTTCTCTTTTGTATGAGACAATATTCAAAGGCCCTCCAACCAGATCTCATGAAAAAATTTAACTCTTTTACGAGGTGGCGATTTTGTATGAAAACGTATGAATAAAAAAACACCCATAAGCAAATCATACAGAAATGTATGCATGACATTGTACAAATTCATACGAATTAACCACCAATTTGCCAAAACTTAAAATTGTAATGAATTGTGATGAGAGTGTGTTGGGCCTCTTGTTGTAACTCTGCAAACCTTTGGCATATTGACACCAAACTTTTCAGTCACCTCACACTGACCACAACACATTAATCTGGTAACATTAGTCAAAAGGGATAAGCATTTAAATCATATTATTAGTGATTGTATTTATGATTTTTCAGCTATTTTGATCTAAAAATGTCTTAAATTACTCTTTGTTGCAGTTAGTCTGATGCTCCCAGACATGCTTACATAACTCATTATGCCTTTTTTATTCTTGGCCCTATTAGTTGCTGCTTGCAGCTATATTTTCATTTACAATTATTTATATATCTACATTTAAATAATTTTAAAACTTATTGGGGCTCCCTTGGAGGTTTGACGAGGCCCCCTAGTGGGCCCCGGTCCCCTGGTTAAGAATTACTGATTTAAATAATAAAGTATACCTCAGTTTACTCAGAAGTATTACACTTAAAATGTGAAAAGGCTGTTCTTAAATATGGTGAAATCTTTTAAGTTTTTCCATATGATGAAAATGTCATTTAAATTGATAAACCATAAACTTGCTCTAGACTGAAGTGATGACATCTCCAGCAAATATAAAGGGAGGATTTTTTTTTTTGCATTAAATGCCAATGGTTTAAAAACTGTGACAGTTTTTTATTTTATTTTTTTATTTTCTCATTAACATGCCAGGGATTGGTGGCTTGTTATGAGCCAAATGTAAATGCTCATGTGAATAACTTTTGTGAATGTTTTTTTATTTTTATTTCACCAAGTAGCACAATGGATTCCAGTGTGAACAAAGGGATAGTCCTACTTAGTTGAAATGAAGTTTCTCTGCGCTCTCTTTGCAGCATTCTGAAATCCCAGCCAGTCTAGAGGTCTCAGATGAACTCCTGGAGCGGACAGCGGGAACAGACATCAATAATGTGTATGTGGAATTCCAATTACTCTATATTTATTTCTTTTGTATTATATCTCGGCAACAATAGCTTTTCAGACTTTGCGCTACAGGACCCCTACATTAGGTCTCCAATTATTATCGGTACTCAATTATTAATAATGGTTCTTTTTATAAATGTTGAAAACAAATTTTTGCTGCTTAACACTTTTGTGGAAATTGTGATAGTTTTTTCAGGATTCTTTGATGAATGGAAAGTTTAAAAGAACACCATTTATTTGAAATAAAAATTTCCATTACTGTCACTTTAGATCAATTTAATACCTCCTTGCTAAATAAAAGTATTCATTTTTCTTTCATTTTTTTTCTTACTTACCCCAAAACTTAGAATGGTGGTATATCATGGTTTCCCCAAAAAACATCAAGCAGTGCAACCTTGATAATAGTAGGAAGTGTTTCTTGAGCACCAGGGGCCTCATTTATAAAACTTTGCGTAGGATTTGCGTCAGAAGTGGCGTACGGATGAAACATAGGACGTGCGTACGCACAGAAATATTCGGATTTATAAAACCGTGCGCACGCACATCCTACGCATTTTTCCCTTAATAAATCACAATCAATTCTAAATTTAGCGCAGCTTTTGCGGCTTCATGTCACGCCCATAGTTGCCCATAAATAGTCCGTGAAACGCCCACAAGTTAATATTCATCGATTGCGAAATCATGGCAAACATAGAGAGGAAATCAAAAAAACGTAACTTCACTCAATGTGAAGTAGAAGTTATCATTGGCGAGGTGGAAAAGAGGAGAAAAATGTTGTTTGGAGGGCACAGTGTGGGCATTACTAATGGCAAAAAGGCACTTGAGTGGCAAAAGGTTGCAGACGCCGTAAGTGCTGTAGCCTCACAACCTCGGACTGTGGTCGAAATAAAAAAGAAATGACAAGCTACAGATGTCGGTTATAATCTACTTGGAAATGGGAAATAGTTCAGCGCAAATGTAATTTCTTGCAGCTTTCTGAATGGTTGAGACATACGTCATACGTTATTTTATCAAAAATAAAACAAACTAAAGGCATATGCATGAAATACCTGCATGAATACCATGATTCCGTAGCTGATAAAGACATTTTTACTATGAAAACAACTTTCCCCAGTGTACATCATGTATCAAATAATACATCTATTTATCTATCTATCTCTCCCTAATTATCTATCTATCTGACTGACTATCTAGCTATATCTGCTCCGCCAGACGGACACATTGGCGAGAATATCAGTTTTGTACATTATTTCGTTCTGTTTACCATCTTATTTATGAGGATGAATTGTATAACATGCCAATATTATTGCAGAACATAACGGTCTACAATTTCACACACTTTCACGTGTTTCTTCCATCTGCCGACGGTGTCGCCATTTCTCATTTCACCCGTTTTTGTGCGTACGCCTGGGTCAGAGCTTGCGTGAAGGACCGCGCATTTTACCGTCAAGTTTGCTTTTTATAAATACCCATCATTGCGTAGAGAGCGGCGTACGCCTTCTTTTGTGCGTACGCAACGTTTATAAATGAGGCCCCAGATCAGCATATTAGAATGATTTCTGAAGGATCATGTGACACTGAAGACTGGAGTAATGATGATGAAAATTCAGCTTTGCATCACATGAATAAACGGCATTTTAAAATACTTTACAATAAAAAATAGTTATTTTAAATTGTAATAATATTTACTGTCTTTTTGATCAAACAAATACAGCCTGGCTGAGCAGAAGAGACTTCTTTAAAAAATAAATCTTAATTATTCCAAACTTTTAACTGATACTGTATTTTTTTTTTAACGCTTTCAAACATTAAGAATATTGTCAATATGATGGTGTCAATGTGAAGTTCTTCTACTGCTTATTGCTGGCCTAACAAGTGAAAGCACTTTACTAGATTAAAATGCACTTTACAAGATTAAAATGACAAGATACTCCCTCTCACTCCAAATACATTTTAGATGGTTTTAAAAGAGAAACCTTATGCTTTATTGACAGCTTTGTTTGGACACTGAGGACCCAAGAGCAAAGTTAGTTAACCTTTATTGAATGATAAAGTCAAATAAATAATAATAATAATAAAAACCTCTCTGGCTAAACATATTGTAAAAGATGCTGGCTAATGTAGATGTGCACCAGGTAATCTTGAGAGATTTTGAGGCCCGTGATGGAATAATGATATTAGCCATGTGGGACATTCCATTCTATCTATTCTAGATGAAGAGTGTAGTAGCTAAAAAAAATAGCTTATTCTTATGCACATAAAAAAAATGTATAATAGCTTTAAAATAGCAAAATAATTGTTCCATGTTGCTTGTAGTGTAAGCCAATCACATGGCAGCTACTCAATCTATTTAGGCATGTAGTCATGGTCAAGACAGTCTGCTAAAGTTCAAACTGAGCTTCAAAATGGGGAAGAAATGTGATTTAAGTGACTTTGAACGTGGCGTGGTTGTTTGCCAGACAGGCTGGTCTGAGTATTTCAGAAACTGCTGATCTACTGGGATTTTAACTCACAATCTTTACCTCTAATTTGGCTTTAACAATATGAAAGCATGAATCCATCCTCATCCTGAAAGCATGGGCCCAGATCTCAGTCCAATAGAGCAGCTTTGGGATGTGGTGGAATGGGAGATTTGCATCATGGATGTGCAGCTGAAAAATGTGTGATGCTATCAGGTCAATATGGACCAACATCTCTGAGGAATGTTTCCAGCACCTTGTTAAATCAATGCCATGAACAACCAGTGTAGTTCTAAAGGCAAAAGGGGTCCGACCCGGCACTAGTTAGGTGTACCTAATAAAGTGGCCGGTGAGTGTATGTTAACTTCTTTATCTCTGATTCCTGCTTCAGGTTCCAGCTCACAGTAGAGGTGTTTGATTACATGGACGCAGAGCTTCGATTAGCAGAAGCTGGTGAGTGTTCAGATTATGGTGTTGTCCCAAAAAAAGGTTTTACCATTGACTTTGCAAATGTGGTTATAAAAGTTTCAGGCAAACCAAAATCAACCTTATTATAGAAGTATAAGAAGTTAATGTTGGATATTTTAGTCTCCTACTTTTAGTTTGGTTTTGATTGTGTGTCGTGGAGGTTACTGTCGTTTGAGTTTGACATACATGAGAAAACCTGCATAATCTGGTGCGAGGTTATTTTACTCTGTGTTCTTTATATTCATAGTGCTCCGCCAGCTCAACGTGTCCATTGCTATCTCCACACTGACGTCAAGCCAGTGTAAACTAGCACCGCTCATCCAAGTCATCCAGGACTGCAGTCACCTGTACCACTACACCGTCAAACTGCTCTTCAAACTGCACGCCTGTAAGAGCTCGAGTGCTGCTGTCGCTCCTTCATGCTAATTCTACTGATAATACTTAAAGCTGATCCACAAAGAAAATAGTTGTAAATGTCTTAATCAAATCATAATTAAGCTTCTTAAAAGCTTACCAATGGGGCAGTTAAGTCATGTTGGCATTTCTACTTCAATTTATTATCTTAGTTTTCAAAATTACCGAACTTAAAACCAGCTAATAATGCTCGCAATGTGACTTTAACGTTAATGCATTTCTAATAAATGCTGAAATTGCACCATAATTGCTGGTTTATTGATACTGGTTGGTATGCTGACAGGTTTACCAGCTGACACACTCCAGGGACACCGCGAACGCTTCCATGAACAGTTCCAGAGGTACATTTAATCATTTTCATACTAGATAAAAAAAAAGACATTTTTATTTTCTCTGTAGCATTCTGTACTCTCCATATGATTCACCGAAAATGCTTGAGCTTTTAAGTGTACAACATTTATATGAACATAGCAGTGAGAGGGCATATGTCTTTAATCACTGTATTTTTAGGAAATGGGAAAGAAAATGTTGCATGTGGCTAAAATCATTCAATTCATGGTTGATTTAAATAGCTGTCACTTCAAGTTCACCCAAAAATGTTATTTCTGTGATCATTTACTCACCAACATATTCTCATCGATCATTTTCATAAAAAATGTTTCAATGTATTCTAAAAAGTGATAAAACCTAAATATACAAAGATATTTTTGAACAGAAGATTATCAGTGAATAATGATTTAAATTTCTCATACTGGCTTCAGAATATTTATGTAGCACACAAGTTGTGTTTATGATCATATTTTAGTCCTTTTTTAAATTAATTTTTGAAGCAATATCCATACTGTACACGCCACTGCTCCTCTTAATGGATGGGTTTCTTTTGTAATTTTGTCTGGCTCAGTCAGACAGTGGTGGGCAGAGGCGGGTGGAATGAGAACATGATCACTACATTTTTTTTGATTTACTGCTTAAACCAAATTAACTCAACAAATTATGAAAATGACTGTATCTACTTGTAACATATTTTCTTTGATAGAGTAATAGATTTATATTTACATATTACCTCAAGGATTTTTAAAGAATCCCATGGAGATTTTTTTTTCTTATGTACAGTTAATATGATTATTAATTATCATTATGATGATGATTATATTTTTTAGCCTCCAAACATTCCTCAATAAAGCACGAGATATGCTATACTTCAAAAGGCTCATCCAAATACCTAGACTGCCTGATGTAAGTAAACTATCTTTGAATTCCGTTCAACTTATTGAAACATAATGCTGACAAGGAATAAGGATATATTTGTAAGTGTGATACATATGTTTCTGATTAAGTATTTTCAAAACAACTATCTTTCTTTCAAGTCTCCACCCAACTTTCTCCGGGCCTCTGCTCTGGCTGAGCATGTTAAACCAATGGTTGTCATCCCAGATGAAGAGGAGCTTGAGGAGCCTGAAGAGGATGAACCCGAGCCTCTGATAGATGTTAGCGAAGCACACCCTATCATGGCATCTCAGCCAACGGTACTTAAAACTAATGAGCGTGATCGTATAGATAGGGTGATAAATAAAACATTAATTGTGTTGGCACATAGACCTTTTTGTGGATTGTCAAATGTTGGAGCTTTATAGAACATGTAGCATGATCCATTCTTAAATTTCTCGCCTCGGATTTATTTAGCTTCTTAAATGTCTCCTGTTTTGTTTTTTAAGAGTGATATATTTGACCAGGCCTTTGGACCGCCTAATAATGGATTTGATGATAGGTAGGTTATTCTTGATAATCATACCATAATAATTTGTTTTTATGGGGAACTATGAAAGAGACATTTATGAAAATGTCAGAAAGTTCATATTTTAAAGATATGTCTACAAGTATGTACCTTTACTTTACTTCTTCTGTAACGCAGAGACCTCCAAATCGAACACCTGAAACGAGAAATTGAATTGCTGCAAGCTGAGCTTGAGAAGATCAAAGGAGAGGTGAGACACTGTCCAGATTATTTTCAAGCATTTAGACCTTTGAAATTGGAAAACACAGGGTGGCCGCGGGTCCTTAAAAAGTCTTAAAATGTCTTAAATAAAGTTTTCCTATTAAAAGGCCTTAAAAAGTCTTAAAATGTCTTAAATTCAGATTCGATGGGTCTTCAATATTTCTGGTCACATTAGGCCTACTAATCTTTCTCCAGTCTAACGAACCGAATGTCTGTCAAATAACCAGCGAAGCATCGAATCCCGAGAATGATTCTGATTTTATTACATAAACAGCGATTGATAATGATAATGTATTTCTGGTAGCGCTGTTGAGGCTCGCCTGTCTCTGAGAGATTTTATAGTGATTAAATAAAAACAAACGAGCATAACAGCACACATAAACTCACAGAAGAAACATACTGAGGTAAAAAGTCAAAATGTTGAGTTTTTTATTTATAAAATATGATATAGTTAAGTAACATAACATGACGGGAGCTATTTTGCTGAATATTCTCACGATTGCAAATGTAACATTGATTTTAGTTCAATAAACAAGTAGTTAATATTAAATTACTTCAATTACTTAGGTTCAACATTAAATATTACATAGCCTATAATGTGTATTTCCATCACAGGTTTGGTCTTAAATTTCATTCAAAGTGGCACTAAAAAGGTCTTAAAAAGTCTTAAATGTAACTTGTTAATATCTGTAGACACCCTGAAAACAGTTTTTGAGATGAAACAAGACTCCAGACTAACATCTGAGAACAGTGGCACCTAGACTTGCCACGACATCACCATTTTCAAAGCGGTGCGGTACCATGTATAAATGACCCCTGTGGTGTGGTCCAAAGGAGTAGCGCTGTTTCGTTCTAATTTTGGAGTGTGTGCCATTTGATGTTTCTCATATACAACAGATATGACAGCCCTTATCAGTTGAGCAACTTGATAGTGGCACCAGCAGGAAAAAAGGTCACAAAATGTGACCATTTAGTCACAGTTTAGAGCCCTGTAAAATGATACTGGCTGTTTTCTTCTTCATGCTTCAGCCAAACAGCAAGTCCACACAGCTAAATATGTATCTGTTCAGATTTTGTTTACATTTGTATTGGAAAAATTCTCATATTCCACCTCAAAATTCCAGCTAATTTTGTCAGCAACAACTAAACGGGATTCTCAACTCTGGCCCTCGAGGTCCACTTTCCTACAGAGATTAGCTCCAACCTTGATCAAACTCATCTTCCTATAACTTTCTAGTAATCCCAAAGACCTTGATCAGCTTGTTCAGGTGTGTTTGATTAGGGTTGGAGCAAAAACCCTGCAGGAAAGTGGACCTCGAGGGCCAGAGTTGGATCCTTGGATCTTTTGCATCCTTTTTGAAGCTTGAAAGCGAGCCACTATTCACAGCCACTGAATTGGGCAATGTGGAATATTCATCAACATTTCTCCTTTTGTGCACTGGAATATGTGCTATAATCTCAACATTGTGTTTCTTTTCTGTCCCTTTCGCTTGATTCTACTCTTCCACCTCTCCCCTGTGTTCAGGCTCAACGCTATATCACACAGCTCAAGTCGCAGATCAACATTCTCGAGGCAGAACTGGAGGAGCAGCGCGTGCAGAAGCAGCGCACCCTGGTGGAGAATGAGCAGCTACGCATGGAGCTAGAGACCATCCGCCACCGCAACATTGAACATGAGAGCATACAGAGCAACTTTTTTGAGGCAGAAAGTGAGTTTGTGCATCTCTGCACATAGATATTCTTAAACGAAAATGTGGCAGCTGATGCTGATGACTTTCTCATTCATAGAAAAATCCCAAGCAACAGAGTTGCGTTATAATAAACTGAAGGAAAAGCATGCTGAACTGGTTGCCAACCATGCTGAACTCCTACGAAAGGTATGACAAAGAATACAGTGTACATATATGTGTGTATATGCGATCACAGAGATATTACTTACCTTAGATTGCATTTGTTTCTAATAACTTGATATTCTGTTTTCTGGAAATCGGAATAAATCAACTGGTATATGCCTTTGTTACATATCATTTGTTTAAAGGATATGCAGTTGTGAATGTGTCCTTTATCTTTTATAGAGTGCGGACACAGTAAAGATGCTGTCAGCCACACAGCAGACTCAAGAGGAAATTGAACGAACTAAGCAACAGTTATCCTTTGAGGTAGATAGAGTCAGACAAGAATCAGACATGAAGGTGAGTGTGCAGACAAGTCTTCCTTCACTTGAACTGTAACAGCACCCAAGGACTGATTGTAACAAGTTATCTTGTTGCTTTAGTTTGAAGAACAAAAGTTTGATATGGATAAGCTGAGAAGGGAGCTTGATGCGAAGAATGCAGAGATCCAAAGAGTCAAGAGTTCATTGCAGACCTCTGAGAAGGTATAGTGTCTAGTGTTAACATAACTTTCAGGATGCCTTTCCTTAGCTCGTCGGCTTGCACCATCAGCCAATGAATTACTGTTATACGGGCTTCAGAGAGTTGTCACAGATGGAGGGTTTTCCCATTACTGAATGGGTGTCTGAGGTTAATGAATGTGTTTTTGATTTTGATTTTCTGTGTTTCGTTCAGTCAGGAGAACAGATCAACAGCTCCATGGCTGCACTTCTGGCGGAAAAGGATAGGCTAACACAGTCTGTGAGCAAGAAAGATGCCGAGCTGTCCTCCCTGAAGAAGGAAGCTCAGCTGAAAGAGTGTTCTCTACAGCAGGAGCGAGACAGGACCATCAAGGAGCTGGGAGAACTACAAGGCAAACTCAAAGAGAAGGTAGGGTTATGGGTTATGCCAGGGGCGGCGCCAGATAATTTTTAACGCAGGTGCTGAGGGGGTGCTAGATCATGGACAGGGGGAGCTGCGCAATTAGCCTATCTATATATATATATATATATATATATATATATACACACACACACATTATTATTTAAATTAGCAAAATTTATGATGAGATTTGCTCCAGTTTACGTGCAATGCAATCGCGCCCGCGCCTCCTTATCTTTATCATATTGTCTATATTTGCTTCTTATTTAGGCTATTATACCCAGTCAATTGGTTGATGAAAAATTGATTAAAATTAAGATACAATTTATACAAAACGAAATTCACTTTAAAAAAGGCTTTCTACAAAACAAAAATTAATTTATACTTAATGTAAAAAAATAAAAATAAAAATCCTTTTCCTTTAAATCCTCGCTTGTCTGGCTTATGCTACTCCGAGCAATGTCCGAACTTGGTATTTTGAGCACTTCTTGCGTTGTTTTTGCCTTTTCACGATGACTCGCTTGGTTTAGTCCTTTGAGTCGCTTTGGATAAAAGCGTCTGCTAAAATAAATTACTAAATGTAAATGTGTAAATGTAAATTTAGTGGTCAAAATCATGTCTGACCCATCATATCTTCCGATATATCGCGCATCTTACTCATGCTGTTCAATTTTCATAATCAGCATAGATGTAAAAAAAACAACAACAACATTATAATAATTTAACAAAAATGAAATTAAATGTGCTTATTTAATGGCCACAACACACATATAGTGGGCCTGACTCTCTAAATATTGAAACAATTAACATTAACAATGCTGAAGTGCAGTTAATTAATAGTAAATGTTAACTAATCTAATTAAGTGTTACCGATTTTTTATACACCGATTCAGAGGTCTCGTGAGTTCAGTGTTGGACATGTCAGTTGTTTTAACTATTCATTAAAGTGAATGGTTAAAATGAGTCATTCGTTTGCGTAACGGACGTGTCATTAGTGGATGTCTATACGGCACGCTTGTGTGATTATCTCGGCAGTTTAGGACATCGCACAAGATTTGCGATACAGAAAACATATCACTGGATAGGTTTTTAAATGTGGTTTAGATCAGCTGAATGGGCCGCGGAACGCTTTTTAGAGACGATAAGCTAGGCAACGTGTTTTTTTTAGCACAATTCACACACCGCGGTAATTCAGGAGAACAAATCTCCAAATGCTCCACGTGAAACTGCGGTCTTCCGACCTTTTACTATCGTGTCAATTGATTTTGATTAATATGCGCGAGAAGTGTTTGAAGACGTGAGAGTGTGCGCGGCCGGGACTCGTGATCCGCCCTGTCAAACGCAGCAGTCATTCTATTCTACATCACTCACCGATCAAAAAAGGCTTTGGCGGGACAAAAAATTTGCCGTTATTATGTCGAAATACCGAGATATTATATTGAAATAACGACTTAATATCTCGAAATTACATATATTTGAATATAATTGATTCCAGACATTATTTTGGGGGGTGCTATCGGGGGGCTTTGGTCTTTCTTGGGGGTGCTGAAGCACCTGCTAGCCCCTCCCTAGCGCCGCCCAACTATGCTAATGAAGAAGCCTTGGATTGATCTATATTGTGGCAAATTCACTATATATATTTTTTTGCAAGTCATTATATAGAGCACAACATGGCTCTATAACATAGTGACCACCCACTCAGAACACCTTAGCAACCCAGAACACCATTGAAACCATTTAGCAACCGCCCACAAAACCCAAGCAACTGCATCTATTTATCTACCCATTGTAACGCGTGGGTTAAATGCTAACTTCACAGTTCTTACCCAGCGCTGTTCCGTGGGTTCTTGGCTTTGTTCTGTCGATCGTTTTATCACCACTGTATGGAGGACACCGACAAGGACCTCTGGTGGTCACAACACTTGTTTTATTGAACATTTGGAGGCGAACATCGTGAATTGGCCACAGCTGATTAAAGAGTGTGTCTCATCTCTCTCTCCACTATCACAACTGCCGCGCAGACTTTTCTCTCCTGCAATCTAACTCGTGGGGTGCTGTTCTCGTGATATTATCCCCCAAATCCTATATAAAGTTGTAGAACATTATTTATAACCTTAAATTTCACTCCATAAACTATCTATTAGAGGTAGAAAAAAAACGTACAGCATTGCATCCTGATTCTTTTTTTAGCCATTCAAAATCGACAACCCGAAGAAAATAAAATATTATTCAGAGTTTTATTTTTAACTGCTTATGTGTGCGCTAGAAACAGACTAGTTTGGAAAGGGTAAAGTAAATTTTAGTGTGGGTTTTTGCTGACAATGTGCCATATATACACTATTTTGGTGAAGAGAGTAATACCCACTTTACAACAACAACAGTGCTAAAGACTTGCAATCATTTAACAAAGAAGAAAGCTCCTTGTTTATCTGACAATCTTTCTGTAACTATATATCCTAGAACAACTTAATATTACTTAATATTACCCATATCACCTTATCAACTGCCTAGAGGGTGCACCCACTACCATTTTTCCTTTTCCTGACAATCGGCAAAATTAATCAAAAGCTATTGCTTTTGACCACAATGTAGTGTGCCATTGTCATTATCATGTGACCTACCTGTATCAGATGCGTTGCTTCACCACCATTCACAAATCCTCTCCCATGGCCTCATGGGATAGTAAAGTGTCCATTGTATGCACACTTCAGAATCTCAGCGGAAGAAGTAGGTCATCCGGGTACTTTTCCTTCATTAGTACCGTGAATTTGGACATACTTCTTTTGTCACATACTGTTTTCTACTATATAGTTGTAGGGAAGTATGTGATTTCAGATGCAGCCACAGCCTCAGAATGGAGGCCATGTTTCTCAAGGCACACTACTAACACTGCATGCAAATTTTGAAGACAATTGGACCAACAGTTCTTTAGTTAGAGACAATTTAATGTTTTGTTGTATTATAATGACACCAAATGACACATTCCAAGTTTCGTAACAATACATCAGTGCTTTTGTTAATAATAGTATTGTACTGCAATTTTCAAAATGGATTGCTTCCAAAATGTTTGACATGGGAAATTTGTGTATCGATCATTTTGGTACAGTATGATGCACGGAATCTATCGAGACCAGTCTCATGATTTTTGGTCAAACCATTCAGAAGTTATAACTAAGCATCAAGTAAGCATTCATAGCAATGTATCCCTTTGGTTTGGTACGGATACATGTACTGTTGCAGCCAACGGCACTACATGAATGGTATTTTCTCCACATTTGTTTTGCGGTATTAAATTTAACAATTTATTTGAATGAATATCCAGTATTAAAATTCCTGGCCCCTATTTTGGGGTCACTAGCTTTATACGCATATACCAGCAGTGCACTGTGCTAAGGTAACTTTTGCGCAATCTGTTTGTAGTCGAGTCATGAGGAGCAGCTGCAGCAGAAGTTGTTGGAAGAGCAGTTTAAACTTCTGCAGGCGACAGTCACTGAGGCCGAGAACATCATTCAGGACGCCGTCGCTACACTGGACGACCCCCTGCACATCAGCTGTTCCAGCTCCCCAGGTACTGCCACTCATCCCAATAAAACTTTTTATCTAACAAGTATTGACATTTTTTTATGAGCTGGATGATCTGCATGATTTTAATCAAACAATCCTCAAATTGACTGTCACTAGATTACCTCATTACCCGAGCAGAGGCCACGCTGGGCTCCATTGACAAGGTGCAGACGGGCCACTCCGAGTATGTGAAGAGTATGAGGGGTATGTTCTGTCTCTCACTCCCTCAACATTTATGTATATGTTTGCATATTCTTTATTCATGCTTGAATGTTATGTCCTGTTTACTGTTTTTGGTTCAGATGCTGGGGGTCTGGTTAGGGCTCTTACTAAGTTTTCTCATCTTGCTGCTGACACAATAACCAATGGCAGTGCAACGGCACACATGGCCCCTACTGACGACGCTGACCGTAAGAGCACACACTTATAAAGCTTGCTCTTTGTGGAAAACACTTACATATGCACAAAACCCACAGCTGTGTTAACATGGATTATGTTTAATTGTTGTAAATTGTTTAATTGTTGTAAATTGTTTTTGCAATTTACTGTTTTGTTATGTCAAGACGAATTTATGTTTTTGGACGAATCTCAAAAACATGTTCAGGTGACGTTTCACTCCAAAATCGAATTCATAATTAATATATTAGAGAAAATAAGGCCTATTTTTGCGGCATAACATTATTTCATGACAAAATCATTACTGTATTGAAATATTTATGTAATTCTCATTTTTTGTAATATGAAAAATGTACTATTTAAATTGTACTAATCATTTTATTAGGGCTTGCTGATGCAATCATATCAAGGTATCATATGTCATAATTGATATCAAGGTTTCAGGTTATTGTCAATATTTGATTTGGTTGATATGTTAATTCATATAATTTCCCTTGCATTTGCTGCCAATATGGATTTAATTAAGTTATTGTACGGTATTGAGATGTATTGAATCATTCCAGATGTCATGAGATGTATCATGTTATAAGGTAGTTGGCCTTTTTGCCTTATTTTATTTATTGGTAAGTATTGTAGACTTAAAAATAGAGTTGAGAGAGGTGGAGTTGGACAGGAGATAAAAGAGGTTGGACTCAAAACGGGGTACTAGGGTGAAATGTGAACCTAGGGATATTTTCATGAGATTTGCTCTTGTAGAATTGCCTACGGTGTAACTTTGTGTCAGCTTATGTGTGTATGCGTGTTTATTTATAGGTTTGACAGAGCACTGTAAGAGTTGTGCCACCCAGAGCCTGCAGTATCTTAGGAATCTCAAGTCAAAATCAACTGTGAAGGGGGCTGATCCCACCTCGATTCAAGCTGCGGTGCAGAGGATTCTTAGAATAGCACAGGTGAGGAGTTGCAAAGCACACACACAAGCTCTATTCCAAAGTGAGTGAGCTGCTTTGCTGTCTATATAGGCAGCTACTTTCAGCATCATTCTTACTGAAATGGAGCACTCTACATAGGCAGCAGTTTTCTTGAAGCGGTCATGACATGAGAAATCAAATTTGCCTCGATCTTTTGACATATAAGAGGTCTTTGTACAATTAAAACATCCTATGAGTTTCACAGCTTAAAACCTCCTCATTATAAATGAAGCAATTATTTAATCAAGCTCCAAAAACGTCTCGTTTGGATATTGTGGGATTTGTGACATCACACGGCCAAATACATTTGCATATGACTTCCCCCAGAGCAAGACATCAATGAATAGCTTTACATCATCGCACCATAGGCCCTGCTCAGTGCCCACTGGCATTCAGTCGCTTAACAGCTGATATTTACCTACACTGGATGTGAGCGTCGCATTGTGTTAAAACCCATTATAATCACTGACGCTGTCTACACTGGATACAGTATACAGATGCGGGTTCAGTTTCTGACATACTCCACGCGCTTGAGTCTGCCGACAAGATTTCAAATGGAAGAGTGAAAGAACGTTCGCTTTAATGCGTCTAGTTTAAACAGCTCATAGGCTACGCATGCTACACACAGCCTATGACGTAGCTACGGCGTAGGTTCGACACAGAAGTATAAATCAGCCTTAATGGTTAGAGAGTCAGACTGGTAACCCAAAGGTTGCGGGTTTGATTCTCAATACCGGCAGGAAACAGCTAAGGTGCCCTTGAGCAAGGTACCTAACCCCCAATATCTCCCCGGGTGCCAAAGCAAAATGGCTGCCCACTGCTCCAGGTGTGTGCACTAACTTGGATGGGTTAATGCAGAGGACAAATTCCGAGTATGGGTTACCATACCTTACCATGGCCTTCACATTTCGCTTATATACTATCTTTATTAACATTATAAATTAACCACAAGGAATATATTTTTAAAAAAAAAAATTAAATCCATGTCATGACCCCTTTAAGAGTCACACAATTGTGTCACATCACACAAATAGTGCAGCACATCCAAACTGAGCAATACAGAAAGTTAGCAATACAGTACTCTAATGAACACTAAAAACAGCACACACTAATATTTGGTCAATTTGTTTTAATTATTTCATTTTATAGATATACTGCAGCAAATTGATACATTTATAGCTCTATTTATAATTCACATTCAACATACGAGCTTGTTGCAGTGCATTGTGTATTAATTGATTCAATGTCATTCTTCCTTCTGTTCATTTATTGAAACAATGCCTTAATTATGTTTACACTGATTTTTAGTTATTAGATTAATAATTTTTCTACCTCACATGAATGACTGCTTTGTTAATGACATATATGATATACTGTCTGAAGGCTGACAAATATTGAGATCATTTGTGTTAGCTATACCACCCAACTCAATACACAATACTTTATATACATATTTAAATGCTCACACAATTAATATCTCAATCATTCTTTTACTCCAACTTTTCTCTGCTTGTTTCACTCTCTGATTTTTCTTGTCCCTCTGTTTGTATTATATATTTCCTTTTCCTTTTTCAGGATCTGAGGCCAAAAGGAATGGATGTTGGAAAGGACGAGCTGGGCGACATGGTGGATAAAGAAATGGCTGCTACCTCTGCTGCTATTGAGGAGGCTGTTAGGAGAATAGATGTGAGTAAAAAGGGTACACAGTCATTTATTAGTCACAGAAAACCTCTTCTATCTTAAGCATCTGGTGTAGAACATTCCTGGCATATAATAACCTCATATTGCAGCATAGTGTCCAGCTATGAAACACTGACAGACATGTTCACAGCCATGTTATGGATAATAGCTTTATGAAGTCTTATGTTAGTATTTGTGTTGATACTGGGTCACAGAGGAGCATATTTTGTTCGTATTCACATTCATTTTAATATTTTGTTATTGAGGCATTAAGGTTATTATATATTATATCTTTTGCTTTTGTTTTGATCTTGATTTTAATTGTTTTGCTGTCTAGGAAATGATGAGTCAGACCAGGAAGGACGCAACAGGAGTCCAACTGGAGGTCAATGAAAGGTCTGTGATTTGTATGCCTGTAACCAGTTGATTTGTTGAAACCTATAAAGTGTCACTCGTCCATTTATATGCATTTTCTCTTTTCATATTTTTCTTTAAGGATCCTAAATAGCTGCACTGGCCTTATGAAGGTAAGATTAGAACATATGGAGTTATAGATACTGGAATTGCCTATATATTGGAACTGGAAAATTTGAATTCTATTTACTTCAGTAGATATGTTTCCATCCACCTATTTTTATGCAAATGTGGGGGTATCGCAGGGGTATCTAGCAACATTTACCAACTTTCAAGCAGGCTTTAGCTACTTTCCATTGAAAGCTGTCAACATTGCACAGTGGCTCCCTGATTGCAGCAACTTACATTTTTATTTCAGGTATTTTCCCAGGAAGTGACGATTCTGTTCTCTTAAAACATATGGGATGGAAACTATGCTTGTTATTTTGTGTGCAAATATTTTATGCGATATTCCAATTTTGCGCATAAGTGAAATTTGCAACTTTGATTGGAAACATAGCTAGTGATGTGAATGAAACAAACTTAGTACTTTATTTTAAGGTGTCCTTGTTACTGTGTAATTACACAAATTAGTACTGAGTGATATTAATTAACAACATGTACTTACTATACGGTTAGTGTTTGTAAATATGCATAATTGAATGTTATTACAATAATAAGTACATGTAACGTATAAAAAGGACACTGTTAAATAAAGTTACTGTGTATCATTTATTCATTATTCAAATGTTAATATCCTGCAGGCAATTCGTCTTCTGGTGTTGGCATCCACAGACCTGCAAAAGGAGATTGTGGAGAGTGGAAAGGTAAAGTGTTACAAGTAGTATTAATATTATTATCCTTGTCATTATTGTTTTATACTTAAGATATCCTTGGTGACCTAAAGTGTACTTTAAACTTTAAAGTTAGTTTCAGTCTGTATTATCAAATGGAAAGTTTTAAATCCTAAAAATATTTCTGTCTGTTTCTGATATTATATTTGTGCACGTTTAATTTCTAAAGAGAAGTCCTCAAAGTTTCAATAGAATTGATATAAATGTGATTGTTGTGTGTGTGTTACCTGAGAGATCCCTCAACATGCAACACTTCTTTCTAGGGCGCAGCTTCGGTGAAAGAGTTTTATGCTCGTAACTCTCGCTGGATGGAGGGTCTTATTTCTGCCTCCAAAGCTGTGGGATGGGGCGCAACACAGATGGTGTATGTATTTTTGCTACATGTCCGAGAGTTATAATACATCTTATGATACAAATTTTCTTTATATATGAAAACTGTTTTGTTGTGTGCTTTTCCTTTCCAACAGTGATTCTGCTGATAAAGTGGTGTTGCACACTGGGAAGTATGAGGAGTTGATCGTCTGCTCTCACGAGATCGCTGCTAGCACTGCACAGCTTGTTGCCGCCTCCAAGGTGAAACTTTTATATCATATATTGTAACGTTCGGCCTAATCGGCAGAGTTACGAAGTAAATTAGGGGTCAGATTAAACTGTGTGAGAATTTTCTTAAGTGTTTTAAAAGATGAGACAACAACAGTGCTAACGGGAATAAATAAAGTGTATTTACAAATTTCACAAAGAACTTAAAACACCACAAAACTAGAAAACTTAGGTTGTAAAAGAGTCCATAGGTTCCTCACCTTAAAACAGTCCTTAGAAATCCTTGTGTGCTGAAAGTCCCAATGTGAAAGTGTCCACCGGTGTATATACAATCCAGCTGCAGTGAATCCAATGAAAAGTGATGAGGTTTTGCCGGAAAGGTAAGTCCTTAAGAGAAACTCCTCGATCCTGCTTTGGTCTGCTTGACAGAGACCCTTGCTGTGTCCGAAATCTCCCACTAGTCACTATATAGTGGACTATATAGTGAGCTCGCCATTTTGTAGTGCTGTCCGAATGTATAGTGATGATTATTATACCCTATATAGTCCACTCAATGTATCCCAGAATGCATTTTGAAAAGTAGTGTACAACCGATGGTCACTAACCCAAGCCCTACATACCATCATGCATTGCGCTGATCGTAAAAGACCTATCAGCATCATCTTCATCTTTAACTTACAATTTGACGACGTCTCGGTAGCGTAGCAAGAACAGCACGTCGTTTTCTGTGTCTAGAAATCCTGTTTCTTTTGCTAATCCGCAAAATCTTCCGAATCACGAGAACAAACAAACAAAAAAGATAAATATTGAGTGGCATCTCCACAGAGTCTAAAAGCTGTTTTATTAAGAGTATTATGAGCAAGATATTTGATAACGTAGATCTGTTTTTTTTTTTTTCCTAATGTCGACAGGCAAGAGAAAACGGTGTGGCGCGAAAATGAAAATATATGAAATATGTGTATTAATTTTATTTATGTTTATAAGTTATAATCATGTGTGGAGTAACGCATTATAACAGAAACGGCCAGAAATTACTTTTAATTTTACAATTTTGGAGAAATAAGCTCAATATAATGTAATGTATTTATTTTAAAAAAATCTATTTAGCCCAGAGCTGGCTCGGCACCAGCTGACAGATGATGGCGCGTTTAATCAACGGCGCCGAGAGACGATCAAGTAGTGTCCGAAAGTGGTGTTTCTATTATGCTGGTGAGCTCACTATATAGTGCTCTACTCACTACCCCCTACATAGGGGTTAGGGAGTAGTGGTTTGAGTGGAGATTTCGGACACAGCACCTGTTAGTTTGCCATGCTGCCTCTTTTATCCTGGCTACGTCCTGTTTCCTGTCAGGTGATCACTCACCTGACAGTCAGCCTCATAATCATTTAAAGACATACACACATAAAATATGTAAGAGGAATAAAATGGACTAAAATGACTATGACAACATGTAAACCTATTAAAACTCTAATATAAATAAAATCATCATAATATATACATAGAGTGGTTAAAACATGTGCCATGTGTGACAGCGTCACAATATATAAGGCAGCAAATCAAAGCGATCAGAAAAAAATGAATGATGCAATCATTTTCTAATGCATTAAACGGTCTATTATAGCATATTATTAATATATTAACCACATTGTTTTTCTAATGTACTAATGTTTGGGTTTATATATGTTAATTTTATTTATTTTTTGGGGGGAAGGCATAAATATATAGCTTTTTTGTTGCTTGCAACAATACTGTTGCACCACCTATTGCCTGATGGACATATTTCACATGGCTCCTCAGAATTACATCATATACATGTGCATCACGTTCTGTGAAAATTTGATATTTTATTCAGTAGGAATACCCTTCAGAGTAAACCTGCCTACACCCATGACTAAATGTCCTGGAGAAAGCATGCTGGATCCAACTAGTACTTGACCAATACATTTTAAAGAATCTTCCTACACTGCTTTTGTTGAAATTTGACACACGTTCAATAACTACAGAAATACATGACAACAGGGGTTCTTGAAGCAAAGTTATTTATGTTGAAAGGACCCATTGTGTGCTGAATTTACTGCAATAAAATCATTTATAAACTATAAAAAAACTGTGAAAATAAATGGCTGTAACTTTTGAAAGGAAAAGCAATAGCCATTTAAGTAAAAGCCATTTATTCTCACTACGTTGGTACACAGCCTAATCTAGTCACCCATAATGAATGCACATTTATAACATATTATATTACCCTGTCATTCAATTAAACACACACACGCATAGACAAAAAGTCAACACTGCTGCAATTATCCTGCATTTCAAACTATGGTCTATACTGTGTTGTCTTGTCTCGGCCGTTTAGTTGCAGTCTGGAGCCCTGCACAATATTTGTAATATTTGCTTTGTTTTATCTCTGTTCTGTCAGTTATTTTGTTATCATCTTTGCTCTATCATCTCCAGGTGAAAGCTGACCGTGGCAGTAAGAGGCTGGGTGTTCTCCAGCAGGCCTCGCGTCATGTGAATGAGATGGCTGCTGGAGTGGTGGCGTCCACCAAGACCGGGCTGGACCAGATCGAGGATAAGGGTAAGTGGGAGGTTATAGGGGCTTTTGTGTCATGGTTGCTCATACTTCTCTTTAATTTAAAAAAAAATAAATATATATATATATATATATATATATATGCTATGACACATTTATTAAAAAATTATTATTTCTTTTTCTTCTCATGTGAATATTAAGACACCATGGACTTCTCTGGCATGTCTCTAATTAAGCTCAAAAAAGAAGAAATGGAGGCACAGGTTTGTTTTAACAAGTTTATTTTTGGTCACATGATTAATGAAATTGTAAGGATGTTGTTTGTTTGCATGTATGACTTGACAAATACTTTTTCTGTAAGGTATTAGGGTTGGGGAACAAAGGTTATCGTATCTTTTGGAAGGTTAAGATATCAAAACCTGGGAGTTCTTATTTAGACTGTAGAATGAGTGGAGGATGAGATATAAACTAAAGCCCTCTGTACTCTTTCCCCTCTAACCACCACACACTTCCTTCATTTTCCTTCTATTTATGAAAGTCTTGATGGTTTCTTCTTGAAATCAGAGAGCAGTGGTGAAGTTGTGTCGGGGTCTTTTGGAGCTGAGCGAAGAATGACGAACTTCAACAATGTTACGTTGACTGACGGAGTTGTTGTCTGGAAGTCAAGATCAGAGTCAGATAGTGGTCTTGAACATTACAGAAGTCACACCTATTTAAAGCTGATTTACTGATACAAAGGTGTAATCTTGTGCAGAGAAAAGTTTCCAAACTTATTTACATAATCAGAGTAAGCTGTCAGATTTCTGTGCTGTTAAACTCTTATTACTGTAGAAGAAGTTTAATGAAAGTTATATGGTACACGTCAACATCCAGGAAAGTAAGAGATATTATTTTGAAATGAGACATGTTACATTAATTAGTCAAGCAGTTCATTCAGAAGGTACTAAATGAAGTACATTTTTAAGTTTGGCGTAAAATACAATATAAAAACAAATTGAACAGATTTTCGAGAAATGTGAATATGTGAATTCTTTGTGCATCCATCTAAAGTTCCCTGAAAGAAACACAAATCTATAAATCTAAAGTATTTAACTAAGGTATTTTAAATTTACACACCCATCATCCATTATTTCCCCCACTTAATCAAGCCACTCTTTTGATGACATGAAGTTTTTTTCCAGATGTCTAGGCAATTTGCTATGCCTCTCATACTGAGCTTTTTAGGACATAAACCCTGAGCTGAACCCCGAGGGTGTGGGTTTACCAAACATAATGCACATATACTGTGCGTAATATGTGCATTCAGTTTGGTTAACCCACACCCTAACCCGGGGGTAGGCAAGTTCGGTCCTAGAGAGCCGCTGTCCTGCAGAGTTTGGCTCCAACACTGAAAAAAAATCCTCACCTGCCTATAGCCTTAGTAATCCTGAAGACATTGATTAGCTTGTTCAGGTGTGTTTGATTAGGGTTGGAACTAAATTCTGCAGGACAGCGGCTCTCTAGGACCGAACTTGCCTACCCCTGCCCTAACCGATCTGACCTGTGCAACATAAAGACAGTGATCCAAAATGCACCACATTAAAATAAATCTACTAATGCATCACCATATCTGATGCCAGGGTAGTTTTGCAGGGTTCCTGCGTTGCACGTCACAAGCCTGTAATGAGGATTGTATCTCGAGTCGTGTGTTCGGTCTGCTCACCAGGGGATGATGGTAATAGTCAGACAGGCAGAGGTCAGCTCTGGGAGATCAGTCCACACACAGTGTTAATCCAGGGATGAAGCGAGATCAAGGTCAGTAACAGGCAGACTTTGTTAGGAGGAAGCAGTCCCAAACAGCAAACAAATAATGGAGCAATCTCACTCCTGGTAAGAGCGCGGATTTCCTTGATGTGTTGACGTCATTTCAATTGAAACATGAAGTCATATAATATAAAATGCCAAGGTCACAGGGTTGATTCCCTGATGTGGTTCAGTATACACCACTAAGTTGACCTCCAGCTGCTTCAGGTATTCAGTGTCAATTTAGCAGTCTTGTGCGGTTTGTTGTAACATGTGCTCCACTGATCCGCAATGCTATGCCTGGCCCCGGTGCACTGGTTGATCAATTCTGCTGTCCTAGCAATCATGCTATTCTATATTTTTGAAACAAATTGGATGCAAATGAAAGGCTCAAACTCAAATAGAGTGAAAGGGTCTTTGAATTAAATGCAATTTTCACCAGCTGCTAATGTTTTAAAGTGATGTACAGATTTTTAAGAGTGAATTTCGAGCACTTTTCCAAGACCCTCAGTGGTTTAGTGTATTAATGAATGCTAGTGATAAGTTTCTGAATCCGAGCAGCGCTTCTGTGGGTAAACTCAATATGATGCATATAATATAACCTTGCCTTTTGTTTGCTCGCCCAGGTGAAGGTTCTAGAGCTTGAGACCATGTTGGAAAATGAGCGCCTGCGTTTGGGTGAGCTAAGGAAGAAGCACTATGTGATAGCTGGCGTCCCTCTAGAGGATCTGGCTCTGGACAACGGCCTGGTCGCCTCTCCAAACGTGACCGCTGGCCCGTCATCCCCCAAACCCTCAAAACCCACTGTAATGAAGAAACCAGTTCTTGCACAAAAACCCAACATCCCACCCAAAAGCACGGTAACACTCTTTTTATAAATGTTACACGCAATTTCATCTGTGTAGGTTATTGACTTTGAGGAGTTTTCATATGTTGCATGGAGTCTTTTATAGATATAAGTGAATTTATAAGTGAGTACGAATAGTCATTTTTGGTCACACTTTGGATTAGGGTCCAATTCTCACTATTAACTATGACTTTTGCCTCAATAAACTCCTAATTACTGCTTATTAATAGTTAGTATAGTAATTTAAGGGGATTTACAGTCAAAGACCCAGAACCAGATATGATGAATGAAGACCCACACCAGAATTATTATAAATTGAAGAAAAGTTTTACTGAAGATAGTTTGCAGTTTCATCAGGCAGAAGTCAGCTTCAAGACTCACAAGGAGTTCGTAGGCCGCTTCGCTTACAGTTACAAAGTTCACAGCAGTTATACCCTTCACCAAGCTCTAAGCTACGTCACTGCTTCAGGTTGAAGGATTCTCATTGGCTTAGAAATAGATAAACATAGTAATTTTCCACACATATACAGATAGACTGAGGCATATCTCCATAGATTATGCAGCTGACACCCGGACCCTGAAGTTAGGCACGCCGTGACCTTCCAGGTCGCAGATTTGGGTTGCTGGGCGCCAGCCTGTCCAGAACAAGTCAGTCAATCTCCAATAATGCCAGTGGTTCCTTAACCAGTAACCAAGAAGACTAACACACACACCGACACACAGCTTTTTCAAGGTTGGATTTGGCCATTCCTCTCAAAACATAATGCGTTCTTTCTCTCAAGGAGAGGACACTTTAGTCTAACTGGAAAGTAAGGCTTTAATAAGAAATGGTCCCTTAAACTATAGACTTCAATGACCATACTGTAGTTGTCAGGGTACCCTAGAAAAACAGATGTCTGTATTGACACATGTTGAAGACCTTTCTCAACAAAACAAGTCCATATTTCATTTCTATTCAGATATCAAATACAGACATTAGAGAATACATGAAAAGTATATTTCAGTCATAATCACACTGGTAACTTTTATAACAAAGTAAAATCTCATAAGCCTAGGGAAGTCATTCAACTCATGTGATATTTAGAAGGAAAAATATTAGTATCTTGATTATAATCACTCATTTATGGAAGCTTGTTTCCGCCACAGAATGAAAAATAAAAAAGGTAATTGCGACTTTTTATCTCACAATTCTGACTTTTTTTCTCACAATTGCGAGATATAAAGTCAGAATTGCGTGATATAAAATCGCAATTGCGTGTTATAAAGTCAGAATTGCGAGATATAAAGTCAGAATTTATTGATATAAAGTCGCAATTGCAGGTTATAACGTCAGAATTGCGTGAAATAAAGTCGCAATTGCGTGTTATAAAGTCAGAATTGCGAGATATAAAGTCAGAATTGATTGATATAAAGTCAGAATTGCGTGATATAAAGTCAAAATTGCGTGTTGTAAAGTCAGAATTGTGAGATATAAACTATTCTGAGGGGAAAAAAGTTAGTCTAGCAATTGCGAGTTTATATCTCACAATTCTGAGAAAAGATGTCAGAATTTCGAGACATAAACTCGCAATTATGTGTTATAAAGTCAGAGTTGCGAGATGTAAACTCGCAATTGTGAGAAAAAAAGTCAGAATTGTGAGATAAAAAGTCGCAATTCTGTCTTTTTTCTCATAATTGCGACTTTGTATCTCGCAATTGCGACTTTATTTCTCATAATTGCGACTTTGTATCTCGCAATTGCGACTTTATTTCTCAGAATTGCGACTTTATATCTCGCAATTGCGACTTTATTTCTCAGAATTGCGACATTATATCTCGCAATTGCGACTTTATTTCTCAGAATTGCGACTTTATTTCTCAGAATTGCGACTTTGTATCTCGCAATTGCGACTTTATTTCTCAGAATTGCGACATTATATCTCGCAATTGCGACATTATATCTCGCAATTGCGACTTTATTTCTCAGAATTGCGACTTTATTTCTCAGAATTGCGACTTCATATCTCGTTTGTGAGATAAAAAGTCGCAATTATTTCTTTTCTTTTTTTTATTCAGTGGTGGAAACAAGCTTCCATACTCATTAGATATACATTGAAGCAGCAGTGGATAATCCACCCCCTTCAGTAAGGTAGCTGTTAAGTTTAGGTATTAGGATTAATGGATGTAGAATATGGTCATGCTGATTAAGGCATTAATATGTGCTTTATAAGTACTAATAAACCGCCAATATCCAAGTCATATGCATGCTAATACAAAACTAGTTAATAGTGAGAATTGGACCCTAAACTAAAGTGTTTCCTATTTTTTTTTTTACAGCCTATTATACCATAGCACTGTTGATTCGTTGACAGGCATTCTAATTTGTTAATTAATATTCTATACACGCCACAACATGAACACCACAGACAGGTGAAGTGAATAACATTGATTATTTCGTTACAGTGGCACCTTGGTGTCAACGCTAATCTGATTTGATACCAGTAAATAGTTCTGTAGTTATTACTTTATCAATCATCTTGCCACTGCAATATGTAGCAACTAATAGTTTCAATACTACTGAGAGCCAGGGCAGACGCTATAGTAACACACAAACACAACTTTGTTACTCTGAAATTGATTAGAAACAGACTGATGTTGGACACCTAAGGTATACTTAGGAACTTTTCCCTTCAGAGGTAATAACAGCAGTTTTCTTTTAAACAGTTATCGGACTGTTGGTTTATAGAAAATGTTGGATTGAATCTCCACGCCAGGAATATTGAAACCATTCTCTTTACCAGATCCCGTCTCTTTTGTGTGGTATCTAAAACATGTTCAATATTCAAAACAGAAAGTCTTGTCTAATGCCCATTTCTGGTACCAAACCTGTATTAACTAAAGTCTTAATCTAATCTAATGGGTTATTTCTGAAAAAGTTATTGTGTACGTGAGTCATCAAAGGAAACTAGTTAACAGGCTTGTGATTCGTTTTTATCACGCATCATCAACTAAAGCTTTCTGTCCATTTCTTACAGTTGAGGTGAGCACATCTGGAGGAAGATATTTGAAGACTCAAATTGACACGCACCCAAAACCTTTATTAGTTTCTCTTTCTTTTCCCCATGTCTGGTCATTCAAACGGTTTACCATTTACATGTGACACCTTTGCCTTCTTTCCATTTGAGAGTGCCTTAGAGGCTACGGATTATTTTTATCTTAGATATGGATCTATATTGTACTGGGTGTTTATCATTTGCATACAGTTTCAAACCATTTAGTTTTTAAATTATAGACATTGTTTTATTTACAATACACATAGTATGCAATAGGGCAAGTAGTGGCTTAAAGGGATAGTTTACCCGAAACAATGCTAATTCCAACATGGGCTCATTGGAGAAACGTGCCTCTGCAACACTACAAAAACATACCTATATATACAGATCACAGCTTTTATTCCTTTTCACACAAATTATGAATACAGGGCAGATTGATTCATAATTTAATTTAACTTATTTCAATATTTCAACTGTTTTTGTCCATACAATGTTGTTTTGGATCTCATTGACTTTCATTGTACAGTATTGGCAACAACAACAACAAAAAAAACACTAAGATCTATTTTTCAAAATGTCTTTTTGTGTGTGTGTTCCACAGAAGAAATGCTAACAGGTTTGGAAAGAGTAAATAATCATGTTGATGTGAACTATCCCTTTAAGGACAGAGATAACGGTATTGCAATGGATTTTGTGTGGATGTCTGTGCAATCACAAACGTTATTTTATGTGATTCTTATATAATGTATTTAAAATATATTTAAAACATACTTCATTTTATGAAACACATAAGGGTATTAACATGGTGGAAAATAATTCTGCAATGTTGTGCATATATCTACCAAGTACTGTATAACTAGGATTTAGTGTTTTAAAATAGGGTCTTACAAAAATGTCTTTTGCTTTTCCACTGTGTCTTAATAAAATGCGTCTTTACACATCAACATCTATATATATATTAACATATTTCAGTCATGTTTGACTGTCCCTTGTGATAAATGTAAAATGAACAATAAATATTTGAAGGAGAAAAATGTTTGGAAATTGACTTATTTGTCATAATTATGCAATAAAATTTTGGGCAATGGTAATAATAATATGGATGACATTTTGTGTACTATGATTTATGTAGTATGATTCATCATTTCTTCGAGGATGTGGTGCCAGGGCTGGAACTAACCTGCTTTTTGCAGAAAAAAATTATAATAAAAAAATTCTTGTGACTGTCCCCACAAAGAGAGTACATGACCTGAAATCAGCTACTGTCTCTGCGATAACTTCAAATAACACACACATGGGAACACTTTACAATGCGGTTTGTTAACATTAGTTGACTACTTAGTTTACATGGACTAACGATGAAACATACTTCTAAACATTTACTAATTATTCAAATCAAAAATTGTATATTATTTAATGGACCTGAGCGAACATGAACAAACAATGGACGATTCATTTTTATTAACTAACGTTAAATATGAATAAATAGTGTAACAAATATTGCTCATTGTTCGTTAATGCATGAACTACTTATATAAAATAGATGTTTTATTGGAAATAAGGATTTTTTGATACCAACATTTTCGATATTAGTGAAATTTCACAATTCTCCATATAAGTTCTCAAGGAATTATTGAAGACAAGTACACAATCAGTAATAACATAAGAACAGAGAACGTGTGTCTGCTGCATAACCACTTAGATAATTGTTTTAAATGAAAATGAATAAAAATAAAGTAAAACAAATAAATACAAAAAAACAATCAATAAAGGCAGAAAAGTAAGAGGTCAAATCAATTCAGGACTAGATTTAAGTCTATTTGTTTAGTTTTATCAGGTAATATATTCATTTTTCATTTATCTTATAATAACATATCATTTATTTTATTTAAAGTGCAGATCAAAAGAAGTATTTTTATCACTAATCAGACATTTACCTCCAATTTATGCATTTCCATGCACTGTATTTTTTTCTGGGCAATGAAGAAAAATATTCGTATAAAATATATATATAGTCAAACCTTTGAGGCATGTGTCTATACCTAAACTGACTTTCAAAAATAAAACGACCCTAATAATTATTGACTCGAGGAGTAAAGTGTGACATCTCAGATCTCACCCCGGTACTGTCATGTCGCCTTTGACCGCTAGATGGCAGTTAAGCATAAACTCCGTTAGTGTTTGTTCCGAGAGAGAGGGAGAGAGAAATCATACAAACAAACATATAAAAAAATGCTTTTGAATAATTTACTAACGTACCACATGTGTTTTATAGCCATGCTGTTTGCAAACAAAATTCATGGAAACAAAACTACTTTATAGCCTACAGATTTGCCATCAGCCTTTACAGGCCTTACAGGCTAATTTATCATTTTATTTCGTTTTACCAGCTGGAAGGTCTTGAATCCCATGTCTATTGTTTATGCCTTGACCTTGGACAAATTATAACCAGCTTGAACTAGTTAGAAATCACTTAATATGTTATTTTACACACTGCAGATTTCAGGGGATTTTCAAGCAGAGTAGGCCTAAGGAATGATGTGGTCTTTCAAATGCACTGCACACAACACACACACACACACTGCAAACAAGGAGCCGTGAAATATGCTTTGATTAAAGGCTATTGAATCTTGTTTATTAGAAGTTCATCATCAAAATATGTTTGATCATCTCAATCAGAGTCTAGAGGGGATACTGACAGGCCCCATTTACTGATACTATAAATAAATGAGCCACACACACACACACACACCTCTCTTTTTTTGCCTTTCTATCTCACTATCACACACTTTTACCTGTCTCCAAGGCAAACCTTTTTTTTTTACTTGTCCCCTTGATTTCTTCTGAGAGAAAAAAAGATAAATGGATGCGTATGTGGAGTGAGTTCTTGTCCGCCTGTAATCTGCTGGCATATTTTTGCTATAAAAGAGACATAAACTGACCAAATTTCACAGACATTTGACGAACTGAAATGGAATAATGAGTCCCTGAACAGAGCATCTCATCCTCATGGACGGCAGACAGCAGATTTGTCAGTTCTTACTCCAGTCTTCCACCAACACACATCTGGAGGGACAGATGTTAGACGGCACTGCAAGGGCGATCAGCTGTCCTCCCCGTCTCTCTTACAGTTTATTGCTCAGGCCTCATGTGCAGTCCTCAGGCCTCCTGCCGCAGGAATATGGCATGATCACGCTGGGCTCTTTCTCCAGGGCCTCATTTATAAAACTTGCATACGCACAGATTTGAACTTGGAATGTGCATCCGCCAAAATTGATGCCAACATTCATATTGATAAAAACGGTCTTTGACGTGTAAAAGTGCTTAGCGCCACATCAGGGTCTAGGCAGACGTGTGCACTTTTCCTTGTGGCGAAGAGTCGGTGTACTGCAGGGATTTGGATATCTAAGCAATGATTGGCTGGCTGATTATGATTTCACTTTTCTAACTATAGTGTAATGTTGCTGTTTGAGCATAAACAAGATCTGCAAAGTTACGACGCTCAAAGTTCAAAGCAAAGGGAGATATTTTCTTTGAAAGAAATAGCTTTTTAAGGACTACAACAAATTGGCTGGTAAGGACTACACAAGCTTCCTCCTGGGTTAGTGACATCACTAACCCTCGAATTTACATAAACCCCGCTCCCAGAACACGATTTATGATCAAGACAGAATATGCTAATCAAGATAACTACACGTTAGCTACATAAATTCATCAACTAAACATTCAGAAATGTTGTCGACATGTTGTCACTTATTCTTGAGTCTCTCCATCTTTGGCTGACTCCCGTTTGAACACAAAAGGCTAAAAGTTGTTGAAATTTTCAGTGCATGTCTGTGTGAGGTAATAGAAGCTGCTAAGAATGAGCTATTGTAGCTCCGCCCTCTGTGCTGGGAGCAGCAGCTCATTTGCATTTAAAGGGACAGAATCAAAAATTCTGTTTTTTTGCTCACCCTCAAAAAGTGACAATTTTAACATGCTATATATAAAAATATATGTGGGGTATTTTGAGCTAAAACTTCACATACACAGTCACAATTCTCTGCTTGTTATGAATACAAATAGTCAAATCAACATGGCAATTCTCTGCTTTTCAAGTCACATTAATTGATACCAAACAAAGTGAAAATCCTTGTTCCTCGGTCCACCTGCTTCTTTTGCCACTGCTTGTCAACTAAAGCACAGAAGTTTGGAGATTCTCTGTAGGTCACAGTTTGAAATAGTAGTTTATTGATTGTGAGCACTCAAGTGTACCCAGATGGACACGGACACAGAGAGTGTATTTGTGGAAAAGCCCCAAAACCCATCTGTTGTTTGAAGTGATTCCTGTTGGGACGAGGTGGGGGAAAAGATAAAGAGGCTGATCATGCCTTTCATCAAACTGAGAAACAATGAAATGAAACTCCTTCCAAACAAGAACAATTTCTTTTCAAAGATGTGAAAATAGAGAGAGAGACTGAACCCAATTGAATCCATTTTTTTTTTTGTTAATACATTTTTTTATTTGATCCTATTACAGTGTCTTGGGCCAATGGTAATTATATTTTTAGTATTATTCAAAATATTCCATTGTTTAATATTATTCTTGTTGTTTTATAACTTAAAAAGCTACGACAAGATTTGTATCTTTCTAAACTGGTTCCTTTCTGCCCCAGATCTGTGGTGGGTCACAGCTGGTGTCCCATCAGCTCGGGTAGGGTTGGCCCGCAGTGATGCAGAGAGTAATGCAGGATAAAGACTGGCATCTGGCATGGCACTGGACACACAATTCCATTAAAAAATTAAAGGCCCAGGACAACTGATGGATCTGAGAAAACAGTTTTTTGCATTCACAAGTCACCTGGTGTACAATTCACATGATCATTCTTTAAAGATAGCGTGGTATGTTTGGACAGAAGACGAGACAACAGGCACTACAATGGGCCCATATTGCACAACTCTAAAAAGGTTGATCTGTTCATCTGTATATTCTGAATCCACAGTTTCTCTGTAAAATCGCGTGTAACTTCCCAGAAGCACCTCATACGTGCACTGTAAAAAAAAAAAAAAAAGTAATTTTCAGGAAAACCCTGGCAGCTGTGTACCAGAGTTTTCCTGTTAAAAATACGGTAGCTACGTTTTAGGTTTTACAGACTTTTAACCGTATATAATTTTACAGCAATAAACCGTATTTCATTATCTGATATAATGTTAATTTACTCATCTTTTGAAGTATTAATATCTTTTTTTTCCATTGTAATACACTGACAGCCAACAATCACAGCAGAGATTAGAGTCAAATGGTCAATCACAGCTCATCATTTGCAGCTCTTCCACAAAAGATTTAATACTAATATATAGAAGCTGCACAGTCTCATTCGCACAAACATTAAACACCATCATTTTAACATGTTGAAATGTAAAAAATGCAATAAGCATTAATTTAACAACATTAAATGTAACATAAAACCCTAATGTACATAACTGATTAGACAAAAACTAAGAAGATTATGAAGACACAGTTATTTAAAAACAAAATGCATCAAATGTGAAGTGTCACGCAGGGAATTGTGGGAATGTCAATTTAGATTTTTTCACTGTAAATTATACAATGACTTGTTCTTTTTCACTTCCAAAAACTGTAAATGTAACGGTATTTTACAGTAAAATTACATTAAATGTACCATTATATATATCACAGTTATTTACCGTATATAGTAAGGAAACTTTCTGTTAACCAGTTAACAGCTTTTCACTGCAGCATTTTTACAGTCTTTTACCGTCAAAATCACGATAATTTTTTACAGTGTGGCCACTCCCAAGTATTAGGTCCCTTGCCATTAATGCTTGGATAACATGCCTACGTCTCCTTCGATTAAAAATAATGGCTAGTGCGGTGGCTGTGATATACGTGAACCTATAGTCAACATCTGTAGCCATGATTTTTGGAATGACTTATCTCGGGAGAGGAAGAAAAAAAAAACGTTTTAGTTACATAACATCGGTTAATGGAAACGCCGTCCTTTGGCAATCGTTTTTTATTTATCAACATTTAGAAAATATCACTAAAGATTTGTGCAATTCTGTAATGGAAACCAGGCTATATAGCGCACAGTTTTTGTGAAACTTTCATATCACAACCGCACATGTTTTAAGTTAAAGCTGCAGTCCGTAGCTTTTCCTCTTTGTCGCCATCTCTCTGTTCGAAATCTGTAACTGCAGTGATTCGCGGAATTATCATCTTTACGTGGGTTGTAAATCGGCATGAAACAGCGCGGATGAACACAGTGTTTTGAGGCGAGTGGTGCTGTCAGTCACCGCGCTGTGTGGATACTGTCATACAGAATCACAGATTCACTTTTTGAAAGTTTGACCAACATAAGAATTTTGGTGGAAAATTCAAAAATTTTCCACTGGCGGAAACCCACCAGTACCACTGGAATTAAAATCATTATTACAAGCTAACCGTTTTGAATCTAGCTATGGCAAGCAGATAGTTTTGACCACTGGCAGAATAAGTTTTTTTTAATATAATTATTTTGGATTATTTTTAACTTAAAAAAGCTACGGACTGCAGCTTTAAGTTAGAGTAAATTAAGTGCAGCTATATCATAGATTATATAAATAATGTTAAAGAGGTCCTAGTATGCCCTTTTACAAAGTCATGGTTTTGTTTTTAGGGTGTACTAGAATATGCTTCCATGCTTGATTGTTCAAAAAAGGACAAGGACGATTCACATTTGTCACATATTTTACATAATAGCACCTCTCTCCCCAGTCTGGCTCGAACGCACCGAACAGTTCCAAATGAGCACATTCTGAAATGTGCTGTGATTGGTTCACTGGCTCAGTGTTGTAATTGGCACCAGTGCGTGTTTGGGAAATGTCACACCCCTCCATAACTGCGAGTTTCATCTGCTCAGATATATATATTAAGGATGGCGTAAATTTCAAAAAAATTCAAGCCTGATTCAAGACTTAAGAGTGTTAACAAACAAGAACATTTCATGCACAGACTTTGCAAGCACGGATTTCACAGGACGCTTCAGTTGTTTACATCATAGCAACAACATAAAAACAAAACAAAAATTGGGACTGTTAATAGAAAACGCAACTACAAATAAAAAGACATTCTTACTAGTTGTGATTCAAAAACAACAGATTGTCCCAACAAAGTGGGACCATTTCAGGAGAAGCTTTTGTGCGTAGCCTGCATTGTACTCTTGGGTTCTGGAAGGTGTTCTCTGTAAAATGTGCAGCGCACAGATACACGCTGGGGTTGTAATGTTCAGGAACAGTGTTTTAACCACTCTGTTTATCAGCCTAAGGTCAAATAAATGAGTTTTGGAAAAGGGGTGGAAAAAAACAACATCTCTTTGACATAGCAACACCACTATCTTCTCTCAGCCAGGCCTCTGCCCCCTTTTTTGCGTATTCCTTGGACAGGGATTATTTAAATGAGTAACATTGTGACTACATAAAGCCTGGAAAAAATGCCTTGTAGTTCAAATGAGCCGTTTGTTGTAGCCTAGTTCTTGGAAAGTGAATTCTGTTAAATAAAATATCTCCCTTTGGAGTGGACTTTAAGCTGTGTAATCTTGCAGATCTTTTTTTGCTCAAACAGCAAGCAACATTACACACATAAGCATAATAGGACCCCTTAAATATAATACATATTTACATGAATGATTTTTACATCAGTTCTCTGAGATTACAGAAGCATGAAGAAAGTGCATTTAGAAACTATTCCCCAATCACGTCCTGATTTTGCATCATTTTGCACATATTTTGTTGATCCTGGAACAACATTCCTGTCTGAAAATGTAGTCCTAACCATATCATTAAACTACGGAGCCCCTAAAGGGACCTTTGCAAAAAAATAAAAAATAAAGACTATCGCGTGCGCACGCGATATGTTTCTCGTGCGCACGCATTACAATTTCCGGTTTGCATACAATTTAATTCACTGTCATTACTATGAGGAAAACAAGAGCATGGATGTCAAAGTTTAAACTTCTCCTCTAGATTAAAAAAAGACCAAAGTGTTATTAAACTGTTGGTTACAACGTGACCAATAAATCCTTATTTTTTAAGGAATTGGTTTAACAGGGATATTAATCATCTTATGAATAGGTTTGATAATTATGGAAATATGTTAACATACGAACAATGTATGGAAATCCATAGTTTTCCTGTGCATTTTAAACAATTTAATTAAAGCTATTTCCCCTACTCTGATTCATCTTATCAAAAGTCATATTCAATTTAACTCCACATTAATGATACATCCAAAATAAATGGCATTGAATTGAATTTCTGTTTCCCCCCTCAGAATTCTGAGTTCAGAACTTGGAATTGCGAGAAATAAAGTCAGAATTGTGCGATATAAACTCAAACAAGCGTTCATACTCTCAGCTAACCTGGACTTCTCAGAACTTTGGCTAACGTTCTATCAAGGTTCTCTCTCTAAGTTATAAACAAATATTCTTATCATTAATAGAACATTTAAAGGAACACTCCGACTTTTTGGGAATTTAGCCTATTCACCTTATCCCCCAGAGTTAGATAAGTCCATACATACCTTTTTCATCTCCGTGCGTGCTATAAGTCTGTTTGACGCACCCACTGCTAGCCTAGCTTAGCACAAAGACTGGATGTAAATGGTTGCAGCTAGCATACTAATCCAAATAAGTGACAAAATAAAGCAAACATTTTCCTATTTACATGTTGTGATTTGTATAGTCACAGAGTGTACAAAAAACAAAGTCACATGAGACACAGACATATTTTAACCGTAAATACTGGGAACTATATTCTCTGAAGGCGAAGCACTGCTACTTGGGCGGAGTGATAACCGCAGCACCTGAGACGCGCTCTCTGCTCCTCACCATGGCTCGTCTCAGGTGCTGCGGTTATCACTCCGCCCAAGTAGCAGTGCTTCGCCTTCAGAGAATATAGTTCCCAGTATTTATACGGTTAAAATATAAAGACTTATAGCACGCACGGAGATGAAAAAGGTATGTATGGACTTATCTAACTCTGGGGGATAAGGTGAATAGGCTAAAGTCCCAAAAAGTCGGAGTGTTCCTTTAAAGGATTCTTGTACATATTTCAAGACATTTGTCATTTCAGCTTGAACTTTGAAATGATTTCCAAGAAATATCTTTCTTCTAAAAGAGTATTGTGGATTTGATTCACACTTGCATTGTTTAAAAGGTTTTTCGTGGTGGCGGGTGCCTACAATGTACATGCAGTTTATTAGAAAGACAGTACTACTCAAAAACAGCAGTACTACTCTTGTAAAACTGCAATTGTGGAACAAGACTTTGGAGCTCAGCATTGTGCAATTGACGCGCATCTAGGTAATCAAAAACCTTCTTTGAATGTACTACCTACTATTTAAAAACATTATTTAATGCTTTGACTGTAATATTCTTATGCAGAAATACCCATTCCACTATATAGAAATTGTGGCCCAGTGGCCTAATGGATAAGGTATCAGCATTGGAGCTGAGGATTGTGGGTTCGAGTCCCATCTGGGTCATCTGAGACCTTGCAGCAAATCTAAATTATTTACTGCTTTGACTGTAATATTCTTGTGCAGAAATGTAATATTTTTTTTGCAGAAATACCCATTCCGCTCTCCAGAAATTGTGGCCCAGTGGCCTAATGGATAAGGCATCAGCCTTCGGAGCTGAGGATTATGGGTTTGAGTCCCATCTGGGTCATCTGAGACTTTCCAGAAAATCAGTGGCTGAGGACAATAAGTCACAGTCTTTAATTGCCACTTGCTTAAAGGATTCTTGTACATATTTCAAGACGTTTGTCATTTCAGCTTGAACTTTGAAATGATTTCCAAGAAATATCTTTCTTCTAAAAGAGTATTGTGGATTTGATTCACACTTGCATTGTTTAAAAGGTTTTTCGTGGTGGCGGGAGCCTACAATGTACATGCAGTTTATTAGAAAGACAGTACTACTCAAAAACAGCAGTACTACTCTTGTAAAACTGCAATTGTGGAACAAGACTTTGGAGCTCAGCAGTGTGCAATTGACGCACATCTAGGTAATCAAAAACCTTCTTTTAATGTACTACCTACTATTTAAAAACATTATTTAATGCTTTGACTGTAACATTATTTAATGCTTTGAGTAGTACTGTCTTTCTAATAAACTGCATGTACATTGTAGGCGCCCGCCACCACGAAAAACCTTTTAAACAATGCAAGTGTGAATCAAATCCACAATGCACACTTGCAATGTTTAAAAGGGTTTTTTTTTTTTGGTGGCGGGAGCCTACAATGTACATGCAGTTTATTTGAAAGACAGTACTACTGAAATACAGGAATACAACTCTAGTAAAACTGCAATTGTGGAACAAGACTTTGGAGCTCAGCATTGTGCAATTGACGCACATCTAGGTAATTAAAAACCTTCTTTGAATGTACTACCTACTATTTAAAAACATTATTTAATGCTTTGACTGTAATATTCTTGTGCAGAAATACCCATTCCGCTATCTAGAAATTGTGGCCCAGTGGCCTAATGGATAAGGCATCAGCCTTCGGAGCTGAGGATTGTGGGTTCGAGTCCCATCTGGGTCATCTGAGACTTTCCAGAAAATCAGTGGTTTGAGGCCAATAATGTCACCATCTTTAATTGCCACTTGCTTAAAGGATTCTTGTACATATTTCAAGACATTTGTCATTTCAACTTGAACTTTGAAATGATTTCCAAGAAATATCTTTCTTCTAAAAGAGTATTGTGGATTTGATTCACACTTGCATTGTTTAAAAGGGTTTTTTTTTTGTGGTGGCGGGAGCCTACAATGTACATGCAGTTTATTAGAAAGACAGTACTACTGAAATACAGGAATACAACTCTAGTAAAACTGCAATTGTGGAACAAGACTTTGGAGCTCAGCATTGTGCAATTGACGCACATCTAGGTAATCAAAAACCTTCTTTGAATGTACTACTTACTATTTAAAAACAATATTTAATGCTTTGACTGTAATATTCTTGTGCAGAAATACCCATTCCACTATCTAGGAATTGTGGCCCAGTGGCCTAATGGATAAGGCATCAGCATTGGAGCTGAGGATTGTGGGTTCAAGTCCAATCTGGGTCATCTGAGACCTTGCAGAAAATCAGTGGTGTGAGCTAATAATGTCACAGTCTTTAATTGCCACTTGCTTAAAGGATTCTTGTACATATTTCAAGACATTTGTCATTTCAGCTTGAACTTTGAAATGATTTCCAAGAAATATCTTTCTTCTAAAAGAGTAATGTGAATTTGATTCACACTTGCATTGTTTTTAAAGGTTTTTCGTGGTGGCGGGTGCCTACAATGTACATGCAGTTTATTAGAAAGACAATACTACTGAAATATAGGAATACAACTCTAGTAAAACTGCAATTGTGGAACAAGACTTTGGAGCTCAGCATTGTGCAATTGACGCACATCTATGTAATCAAAAACCTTCTTTGAATGTACTACCTACTATTTAAAAACATTATTTAATGCTTTGACTGTAATATTCTTGTGCAGAAATACCCATTCCACTATCTAGAAATTGTGGCCTAATGGATAAGGCATCAGCATTGGAGCTGAGGATTGTGGGTTCAAGTCCCATCTGGGTCATCTGAGACCTTGCGGAAAATCTAAATTATTTACTGCTTTGACTGTAATATTCTTGTGCAGAAATGTAATATTCTTGTGCAGAAATACCCATTCCGCTATCTAGAAATTGTGGCCCAGTGGCCTAATGGATAAGGCATCAGCCTTCGGAGCTGAGGATTGTGGGTTCGAGTCCCATCTGGGTCATCTGAGACTTTCCAGAAAATCAGTGGTTTGAGGCCAATAATGTCACCATCTTTAATTGCCACTTGCTTAAAGGATTCTTGTACATATTTCAAGACATTTGTCATTTCAACTTGAACTTTGAAATGATTTCCAAGAAATATCTTTCTTCTAAAAGAGTATTGTGGATTTGATTCACACTTGCATTGTTTAAAAGGGTTTTTTTTTGTGGTGGCGGGAGCCTACAATGTACATGCAGTTTATTAGAAAGACAGTACTACTCAAAAACAGCAGTACTACTCTTGTAAAACTGCAATTGTGGAACAAGACTTTGGAGCTCAGCATTGTGCAATTGACGCACATCTATGTAATCAAAAACCTTCTTTGAATGTACTACCTACTATTTAAAAACATTATTTAATGCTTTGACTGTAATATTTTTGTGCAGAAATACCCATTCCGCTATCTAGAAATTGTGGCCCAGTGGCCTAATGGATAAGGCATCAGCATTGGAGCTGAGGATTGTGGGTTTGAGTCCCATCTGGGTCATCTGAGACCTTTCAGAAAATCAGTGGTGTGGGGCCATTAAGTCACAGTCTTTAATTGCCACTTGCTTAAAGGATTCTTGTACATATTTCAAGACATTTGTCATTTCAGCTTGAACTTTGAAATGATTTCCAAGAAATATCCTTCTTCTAAAAGAGTATTGTGAATTTGATTCACACTTGCATTGTTTAAAAGGTTTTTCGTGGTGGCGGGTGCCTACAATGTACATGCAGTTTATTAGAAAGACAGTACTACTCAAAAACAGCAGTACTACTCTAGTAAAACTGCAATTGTGGAACAAGACTTTGGAGCTCAGCATTGTGCAATTGACGCACATCTAGGTAATCAAAAAACCTTCTTTGAATGTACTACCTACTATTTAAAAACATTATTTAATGCTTTGACTGTAATATTCTTGTGCAGAAATACCCATTCCGCTATCTAGAAATTGTGGCCCAGTGGCCTAATGGATAAGGCATCAGCCTTCGGAGCTGAGGATTGTGGGTTCGAGTCCCATCTGGGTCATCTGAGACTTTCCAGAAAATCAGTGGTTTGAGGCCAATAATGTCACCATCTTTAATTGCCACTTGCTTAAAGGATTCTTGTACATATTTCAAGACATTTGTCATTTCAACTTGAACTTTGAAATGATTTCCAAGAAATATCTTTCTTCTAAAAGAGTATTGTGGATTTGATTCACACTTGCATTGTTTAAAAGGGTTTTTTTTTTTGTGGTGGCGGGAGCCTACAATGTACATGCAGTTTATTAGAAAGACAGTACTACTGAAATATAGGAATACAACTCTAGTAAAACTGCAATTGTGGAACAAGACTTTGGAGCTCAGCATTGTGCAATTGACGCACATCTAGGTAATCAAAAACCTTCTTTGAATGTACTACCTACTATTTAAAAACATTATTTAATGCTTTGACTGTAATATTCTTGTGCAGAAATACCCATTCCGCTATCTAGAAATTGTGGCCCAGTGGCCTAATGGATAAGGCATCAGCATTGGAGCTGAGGATTGTGGGTTCGAGTCCCATCTGGGTCATCTGAGACCTTGCAGAAAATCTAAATTATTTACTGCTTTGACTCTAATATTCTTGTGCAGAAATGTAATATTTTTTTTGCAGAAATACCCATTCCGCTTTCCAGAAATTGTGGCCCAGTGGCCTAATGGATAAGGCATCAGCCTTCGGAGCTGAGGATTGTGGGTTCAAGTCCCATCTGGGTCATCTGAGACCTTTCAAAAAATCAGTGGTGTGAGGCCAATAAGTCACAGTCTTTAATTGCCACTTGCTTAAAGGATTCTTGTACATATTTCAAGACATTTGTCATGTCAGCTTGAACTTTGAAATGATTTCCAAGAAATATCTTTCTTCTAAAAGAGTATTGTGGATTTGATTCACACTTGCATTGTTTAAAAGGTTTTTCGTGGTGGCGGGTGCCTACAATGTACATGCAGTTTATTAGAAAGACAGTACTACTCAAAAACAGCAGTACTACTCTTGTAAAACTGCAATTGTGGAACAAGACTTTGGAGCTCAGCATTGTGCAATTGACGCACATCTAGGTAATCAAAAACCTTCTTTGAATGTACTACCTACTATTTAAAAACATTATTTAATGCTTTGACTGTAACATTATTTAATGCTTTGAGTAGTACTGTCTTTCTAATAAACTGCATGTACATTGTAGGCGCCCGCCACCGCGAAAAACCTTTTAAACAATGCAAGTGTGAATCAAATCCACAATGCACACTTGCATTGTTTAAAAGGGTTTTTTTTTTTTGGTGGCGGGAGCCTACAATGTACATGCCGTTTATTTGAAAGACAGTACTACTGAAATACAGGAATACAACTCTAGTAAAACTGCAATTGTGGAACAAGACTTTGGAGCTCAGCATTGTGCAATTGACGCACATCTAGGTAATTAAAAACCTTCTTTGAATGTACTACCTACTATTTAAAAACATTATTTAATGCTTTGACTGTAATATTCTTGTGCAGAAATACCCATTCCGCTATCTAGAAATTGTGGCCCAGTGGCCTAATGGATAAGGCATCAGCCTTCGGAGCTGAGGATTGTGGGTTCGAGTCCCATCTGGGTCATCTGAGACTTTCCAGAAAATCAGTGGTTTGAGGCCAATCATGTCACAGTCTTTAATTGCCACTTGCTTAAAGGATTCTTGTACATATTTCAAGACATTTGTCATTTCAACTTGAACTTTGAAATGATTTCCAAGAAATATCTTTCTTCTAAAAGAGTATTGTGGATTTGATTCACACTTGCATTGTTTAAAAGGGTTTTTTTTTTTGTGGTGGCGGGAGCCTACAATGTACATGCAGTTTATTAGAAAGACAGTACTACTGAAATATAGGAATACAACTCTAGTAAAACTGCAATTGTGGAACAAGACTTTGGAGCTCAGCATTGTGCAATTGACGCACATCTAGGTAATCAAAAACCTTCTTTGAATGTACTACCTACTATTTAAAAACATTATTTAATGCTTTGACTGTAACATTATTTAATGCTTTGAGTAGTACTGTCTTTCTAATAAACTGCATGTACATTGTAGGCGCCCGCCACCGCGAAAAACCTTTTAAACAATGCAAGTGTGAATCAAATACACAATGCACACTTGCATTGTTTAAAAGGGTTTTTTTTTTTTGGTGGCGGGAGCCTACAATGTACATGCCGTTTATTTGAAAGACAGTACTACTGAAAAACAGGAATACAACTCTAGTAAAACTGCAATTGTGGAACAAGCCTTTGGAGCTCAGCATTGTGCAAATGACGCACATCTAGGTAATCAAAAACCTTCTTTGAATGTACTACCTACTATTTAAAATTTATAAAGCAGTAAATATACTATTTACTGCTTTGACTGTAATATTCTTGTGCAGAAATGTAATATTTTTTTGCAGAAATACCCATTCCGCTATCCAGAAATTGTGGCCCAGTGGCCTAATGGATAAGGCATCAGCTTTCGGAGCTGAGGATTGTGGGTTCGAGTCCCATCTGGGTCATCTGAGACTTTCCAGAAAATAAGTGGTTTGAGGCCAATAATGTCACAGTCTTTAATTGCCACTTGCTTAAAGGATTCTTGTACATATTTCAAGACATTTGTCATTTCAGCTTGAACTTTAAAATGATTTCCAAGAAATATCTTTCTTCTAAAAGAGTATTGTGCAATTGACGCACATCTAGGTAATCAAAAACCTTCTTTGAATGTACTACCTACTATTTAAAAACATTATTTAATGCTTTGACTGTAATATTCTTGTGCAGAAATACCCATTCTGCTATCTAGAAATTGTGGCCCAGTGGCCTAATGGATAAGGCATCAGCATTGGAGCTGAGGATTGTGGGTTCGAGTCCCATCTGGGTCATCTGAGACCTTGCGGAAAATCTAAATTATTTACTGCTTTGACTCTAATATTCTTGTGCAGAAATGTAATATTTTTTTTGCAGAAATACCCATTCCGCTATCCAGAAATTGTGGCCCAGTAGCCTAATGGAGAAGGCATCAGCCTTCGGAGCTGAGGATTGTGGGTTCGAGTCCCATCTGGGTCATCTGAGACTTTCCAGAATCAAATCCACAATGCACACTTGCAATGTTTAAAAGGGTTTTTTTTTTTTGGTGGCGGGAGCCTACAATGTACATGCAGTTTATTTGAAAGACAGTACTACTTAAATACAGGAATACAACTCTAGTAAAACTGCAATTGTGGAACAAGACTTTGGAGCTCAGCATTGTGCAATTGACGCACATCTAGGTAATCAAAAACCTTCTTTGAATGTACTACCTACTATTTAAAAACATTATTTAATGCTTTGACTGTAATATTCTTGTGCAGAAATACCCATTCCGCTATCTAGAAATTGTGGCCCAGTGGCCTAATGGATAAGGCATCAGCCTTCGGAGCTGAGGATTGTGGGTTCGAGTCCCATCTGGGTCATCTGAGACTTTCCAGAAAATCAGTGGTTTGAGGCCAATAATGTCACCATCTTTAATTGCCACTTGCTTAAAGGATTCTTGTACATATTTCAAGACATTTGTCATTTCAACTTGAACTTTGAAATGATTTCCAAGAAATATCTTTCTTCTAAAAGAGTATTGTGGATTTGATTCACACTTGCATTGTTTAAAAGGGTTTTTTTTGTGGTGGCGGGAGCCTACAATGTACATGCAGTTTATTAGAAAGACAGTACTACTCAAAAACAGCAGTACTACTCTTGTAAAACTGCAATTGTGGAACAAGACTTTGGAGCTCAGCATTGTGCAATTGACGCACATCTATGTAATCAAAAACCTTCTTTGAATGTACTACCTACTATTTAAAAACATTATTTAATGCTTTGACTGTAATATTTTTGTGCAGAAATACCCATTCCGCTATCTAGAAATTGTGGCCCAGTGGCCTAATGGATAAGGCATCAGCATTGGAGCTGAGGATTGTGGGTTTGAGTCCCATCTGGGTCATCTGAGACCTTTCAGAAAATCAGTGGTGTGGGGCCATTAAGTCACAGTCTTTAATTGCCACTTGCTTAAAGGATTCTTGTACATATTTCAAGACATTTGTCATTTCAGCTTGAACTTTGAAATGATTTCCAAGAAATATCCTTCTTCTAAAAGAGTATTGTGAATTTGATTCACACTTGCATTGTTTAAAAGGTTTTTCGTGGTGGCGGGTGCCTACAATGTACATGCAGTTTATTAGAAAGACAGTACTACTCAAAAACAGCAGTACTACTCTAGTAAAACTGCAATTGTGGAACAAGACTTTGGAGCTCAGCATTGTGCAATTGACGCACATCTAGGTAATCAAAAACCTTCTTTGAATGTACTACCTACTATTTAAAAACATTATTTAATGCTTTGACTGTAATATTCTTGTGCAGAAATACCCATTCCGCTATCTAGAAATTGTGGCCCAGTGGCCTAATGGATAAGGCATCAGCCTTCGGAGCTGAGGATTGTGGGTTTGAGTCCCATCTGGGTCATCTGAGACTTTCCAGAAAATCAGTGGTTTGAGGCCAATAATGTCACCATCTTTAATTGCCACTTGCTTAAAGGATTCTTGTACATATTTCAAGACATTTGTCATTTCAACTTGAACTTTGAAATGATTTCCAAGAAATATCTTTCTTCTAAAAGAGTATTGTGGATTTGATTCACACTTGCATTGTTTAAAAGGGTTTTTTTTTTTGTGGTGGCGGGAGCCTACAATGTACATGCAGTTTATTAGAAAGACAGTACTACTGAAATATAGGAATACAACTCTAGTAAAACTGCAATTGTGGAACAAGACTTTGGAGCTCAGCATTGTGCAATTGACGCACATCTAGGTAATCAAAAACCTTCTTTGAATGTACTACCTACTATTTAAAAACATTATTTAATGCTTTGACTGTAATATTCTTGTGCAGAAATACCCATTCCGCTATCTAGAAATTGTGGCCCAGTGGCCTAATGGATAAGGCATCAGCATTGGAGCTGAGGATTGTGGGTTCAAGTCCCATCTGGGTCATCTGAGACCTTGCGGAAAATCTAAATTATTTACTGCTTTGACTGTAATATTCTTGTGCAGAAATGTAATATTTTTTTGCAGAAATACCCATTCCGCTATTCAGAAATTGTGGCCCAGTGGCCTAATGGATAAGGCATCAGCCTTCGGAGCTGAGGATTGTGGGTTCGAGTCCCATCTGGGTCATCTGAGACTTTCCAGAAAATAAGTGGTTTGAGGCCAATAATGTCACAGTCTTTAATTGCCACTTGCTTAAAGGATTCTTGTACATATTTCAAGACATTTGTCATTTCAGCTTGAACTTTAAAATGATTTCCAAGAAATATCTTTCTTCTAAAAGAGTATTGTGCAATTGACGCACATCTAGGTAATCAAAAACCTTCTTTGAATGTACTACCTACTATTTAAAAACATTATTTAATGCTTTGACTGTAATATTCTTGTGCAGAAATACCCATTCCGCTATCTAGAAATTGTGGCCCAGTGGCCTAATGGATAAGGCATCAGCATTGGAGCTGAGGATTGTGGGTTCGAGTCCCATCTGGGTCATCTGAGACCTTGCAGAAAATCTAAATTATTTACTGCTTTGACTCTAATATTCTTGTGCAGAAATGTAATATTTTTTTTGCAGAAATACCCATTCCGCTTTCCAGAAATTGTGGCCCAGTGGCCTAATGGATAAGGCATCAGCCTTCGGAGCTGAGGATTGTGGGTTCAAGTCCCATCTGGGTCATCTGAGACCTTTCAAAAAATCAGTGGTGTGAGGCCAATAAGTCACAGTCTTTAATTGCCACTTGCTTAAAGGATTCTTGTACATATTTCAAGACATTTGTCATGTCAGCTTGAACTTTGAAATGATTTCCAAGAAATATCTTTCTTCTAAAAGAGTATTGTGGATTTGATTCACACTTGCATTGTTTAAAAGGTTTTTCGTGGTGGCGGGTGCCTACAATGTACATGCAGTTTATTAGAAAGACAGTACTACTCAAAAACAGCAGTACTACTCTTGTAAAACTGCAATTGTGGAACAAGACTTTGGAGCTCAGCATTGTGCAATTGACGCACATCTAGGTAATCAAAAACCTTCTTTGAATGTACTACCTACTATTTAAAAACATTATTTAATGCTTTGACTGTAACATTATTTAATGCTTTGAGTAGTACTGTCTTTCTAATAAACTGCATGTACATTGTAGGCGCCCGCCACCGCGAAAAACCTTTTAAACAATGCAAGTGTGAATCAAATCCACAATGCACACTTGCATTGTTTAAAAGGGTTTTTTTTTTTTGGTGGCGGGAGCCTACAATGTACATGCCGTTTATTTGAAAGACAGTACTACTGAAATACAGGAATACAACTCTAGTAAAACTGCAATTGTGGAACAAGACTTTGGAGCTCAGCATTGTGCAATTGACGCACATCTAGGTAATTAAAAACCTTCTTTGAATGTACTACCTACTATTTAAAAACATTATTTAATGCTTTGACTGTAATATTCTTGTGCAGAAATACCCATTCCGCTATCTAGAAATTGTGGCCCAGTGGCCTAATGGATAAGGCATCAGCCTTCGGAGCTGAGGATTGTGGGTTCGAGTCCCATCTGGGTCATCTGAGACTTTCCAGAAAATCAGTGGTTTGAGGCCAATCATGTCACAGTCTTTAATTGCCACTTGCTTAAAGGATTCTTGTACATATTTCAAGACATTTGTCATTTCAACTTGAACTTTGAAATGATTTCCAAGAAATATCTTTCTTCTAAAAGAGTATTGTGGATTTGATTCACACTTGCATTGTTTAAAAGGGTTTTTTTTTTTGTGGTGGCGGGAGCCTACAATGTACATGCAGTTTATTAGAAAGACAGTACTACTGAAATATAGGAATACAACTCTAGTAAAACTGCAATTGTGGAACAAGACTTTGGAGCTCAGCATTGTGCAATTGACGCACATCTAGGTAATCAAAAACCTTCTTTGAATGTACTACCTACTATTTAAAAACATTATTTAATGCTTTGACTGTAACATTATTTAATGCTTTGAGTAGTACTGTCTTTCTAATAAACTGCATGTACATTGTAGGCGCCCGCCACCGCGAAAAACCTTTTAAACAATGCAAGTGTGAATCAAATACACAATGCACACTTGCATTGTTTAAAAGGGTTTTTTTTTTTTGGTGGCGGGAGCCTACAATGTACATGCCGTTTATTTGAAAGACAGTACTACTGAAAAACAGGAATACAACTCTAGTAAAACTGCAATTGTGGAACAAGCCTTTGGAGCTCAGCATTGTGCAAATGACGCACATCTAGGTAATCAAAAACCTTCTTTGAATGTACTACCTACTATTTAAAATTTATAAAGCAGTAAATATACTATTTACTGCTTTGACTGTAATATTCTTGTGCAGAAATGTAATATTTTTTTGCAGAAATACCCATTCCGCTATCCAGAAATTGTGGCCCAGTGGCCTAATGGATAAGGCATCAGCTTTCGGAGCTGAGGATTGTGGGTTCGAGTCCCATCTGGGTCATCTGAGACTTTCCAGAAAATAAGTGGTTTGAGGCCAATAATGTCACAGTCTTTAATTGCCACTTGCTTAAAGGATTCTTGTACATATTTCAAGACATTTGTCATTTCAGCTTGAACTTTAAAATGATTTCCAAGAAATATCTTTCTTCTAAAAGAGTATTGTGCAATTGACGCACATCTAGGTAATCAAAAACCTTCTTTGAATGTACTACCTACTATTTAAAAACATTATTTAATGCTTTGACTGTAATATTCTTGTGCAGAAATACCCATTCTGCTATCTAGAAATTGTGGCCCAGTGGCCTAATGGATAAGGCATCAGCATTGGAGCTGAGGATTGTGGGTTCGAGTCCCATCTGGGTCATCTGAGACCTTGCGGAAAATCTAAATTATTTACTGCTTTGACTCTAATATTCTTGTGCAGAAATGTAATATTTTTTTTGCAGAAATACCCATTCCGCTATCCAGAAATTGTGGCCCAGTAGCCTAATGGAGAAGGCATCAGCCTTCGGAGCTGAGGATTGTGGGTTCGAGTCCCATCTGGGTCATCTGAGACTTTCCAGAATCAAATCCACAATGCACACTTGCAATGTTTAAAAGGGTTTTTTTTTTTTGGTGGCGGGAGCCTACAATGTACATGCAGTTTATTTGAAAGACAGTACTACTTAAATACAGGAATACAACTCTAGTAAAACTGCAATTGTGGAACAAGACTTTGGAGCTCAGCATTGTGCAATTGACGCACATCTAGGTAATCAAAAACCTTCTTTGAATGTACTACCTACTATTTAAAAACATTATTTAATGCTTTGACTGTAATATTCTTGTGCAGAAATACCCATTCCGCTATCTAGAAATTGTGGCCCAGTGGCCTAATGGATAAGGCATCAGCCTTCGGAGCTGAGGATTGTGGGTTCGAGTCCCATCTGGGTCATCTGAGACTTTCCAGAAAATCAGTGGTTTGAGGCCAATAATGTCACCATCTTTAATTGCCACTTGCTTAAAGGATTCTTGTACATATTTCAAGACATTTGTCATTTCAACTTGAACTTTGAAATGATTTCCAAGAAATATCTTTCTTCTAAAAGAGTATTGTGGATTTGATTCACACTTGCATTGTTTAAAAGGGTTTTTTTTGTGGTGGCGGGAGCCTACAATGTACATGCAGTTTATTAGAAAGACAGTACTACTCAAAAACAGCAGTACTACTCTTGTAAAACTGCAATTGTGGAACAAGACTTTGGAGCTCAGCATTGTGCAATTGACGCACATCTATGTAATCAAAAACCTTCTTTGAATGTACTACCTACTATTTAAAAACATTATTTAATGCTTTGACTGTAATATTTTTGTGCAGAAATACCCATTCCGCTATCTAGAAATTGTGGCCCAGTGGCCTAATGGATAAGGCATCAGCATTGGAGCTGAGGATTGTGGGTTTGAGTCCCATCTGGGTCATCTGAGACCTTTCAGAAAATCAGTGGTGTGGGGCCATTAAGTCACAGTCTTTAATTGCCACTTGCTTAAAGGATTCTTGTACATATTTCAAGACATTTGTCATTTCAGCTTGAACTTTGAAATGATTTCCAAGAAATATCCTTCTTCTAAAAGAGTATTGTGAATTTGATTCACACTTGCATTGTTTAAAAGGTTTTTCGTGGTGGCGGGTGCCTACAATGTACATGCAGTTTATTAGAAAGACAGTACTACTCAAAAACAGCAGTACTACTCTAGTAAAACTGCAATTGTGGAACAAGACTTTGGAGCTCAGCATTGTGCAATTGACGCACATCTAGGTAATCAAAAACCTTCTTTGAATGTACTACCTACTATTTAAAAACATTATTTAATGCTTTGACTGTAATATTCTTGTGCAGAAATACCCATTCCGCTATCTAGAAATTGTGGCCCAGTGGCCTAATGGATAAGGCATCAGCCTTCGGAGCTGAGGATTGTGGGTTTGAGTCCCATCTGGGTCATCTGAGACTTTCCAGAAAATCAGTGGTTTGAGGCCAATAATGTCACCATCTTTAATTGCCACTTGCTTAAAGGATTCTTGTACATATTTCAAGACATTTGTCATTTCAACTTGAACTTTGAAATGATTTCCAAGAAATATCTTTCTTCTAAAAGAGTATTGTGGATTTGATTCACACTTGCATTGTTTAAAAGGGTTTTTTTTTTTGTGGTGGCGGGAGCCTACAATGTACATGCAGTTTATTAGAAAGACAGTACTACTGAAATATAGGAATACAACTCTAGTAAAACTGCAATTGTGGAACAAGACTTTGGAGCTCAGCATTGTGCAATTGACGCACATCTAGGTAATCAAAAACCTTCTTTGAATGTACTACCTACTATTTAAAAACATTATTTAATGCTTTGACTGTAATATTCTTGTGCAGAAATACCCATTCCGCTATCTAGAAATTGTGGCCCAGTGGCCTAATGGATAAGGCATCAGCATTGGAGCTGAGGATTGTGGGTTCAAGTCCCATCTGGGTCATCTGAGACCTTGCGGAAAATCTAAATTATTTACTGCTTTGACTGTAATATTCTTGTGCAGAAATGTAATATTTTTTTGCAGAAATACCCATTCCGCTATTCAGAAATTGTGGCCCAGTGGCCTAATGGATAAGGCATCAGCCTTCGGAGCTGAGGATTGTGGGTTCGAGTCCCATCTGGGTCATCTGAGACTTTCCAGAAAATAAGTGGTTTGAGGCCAATAATGTCACAGTCTTTAATTGCCACTTGCTTAAAGGATTCTTGTACATATTTCAAGACATTTGTCATTTCAGCTTGAACTTTAAAATGATTTCCAAGAAATATCTTTCTTCTAAAAGAGTATTGTGCAATTGACGCACATCTAGGTAATCAAAAACCTTCTTTGAATGTACTACCTACTATTTAAAAACATTATTTAATGCTTTGACTGTAATATTCTTGTGCAGAAATACCCATTCCGCTATCTAGAAATTGTGGCCCAGTGGCCTAATGGATAAGGCATCAGCATTGGAGCTGAGGATTGTGGGTTCGAGTCCCATCTGGGTCATCTGAGACCTTGCAGAAAATCTAAATTATTTACTGCTTTGACTCTAATATTCTTGTGCAGAAATGTAATATTTTTTTTGCAGAAATACCCATTCCGCTTTCCAGAAATTGTGGCCCAGTGGCCTAATGGATAAGGCATCAGCCTTCGGAGCTGAGGATTGTGGGTTCAAGTCCCATCTGGGTCATCTGAGACCTTTCAAAAAATCAGTGGTGTGAGGCCAATAAGTCACAGTCTTTAATTGCCACTTGCTTAAAGGATTCTTGTACATATTTCAAGACATTTGTCATGTCAGCTTGAACTTTGAAATGATTTCCAAGAAATATCTTTCTTTTAAAAGAGTATTGTGGATTTGATTCACACTTGCATTGTTTAAAAGGTTTTTCGTGGTGGCGGGTGCCTACAATGTACATGCAGTTTATTAGAAAGACAGTACTACTCAAAAACAGCAGTACTACTCTTGTAAAACTGCAATTGTGGAACAAGACTTTGGAGCTCAGCATTGTGCAATTGACGCACATCTAGGTAATCAAAAACCTTCTTTGAATGTACTACCTACTATTTAAAAACATTATTTAATGCTTTGACTGTAACATTATTTAATGCTTTGAGTAGTACTGTCTTTCTAATAAACTGCATGTACATTGTAGGCGCCCGCCACCGCGAAAAACCTTTTAAACAATGCAAGTGTGAATCAAATCCACAATGCACACTTGCATTGTTTAAAAGGGTTTTTTTTTTTTGGTGGCGGGAGCCTACAATGTACATGCCGTTTATTTGAAAGACAGTACTACTGAAATACAGGAATACAACTCTAGTAAAACTGCAATTGTGGAACAAGACTTTGGAGCTCAGCATTGTGCAATTGACGCACATCTAGGTAATTAAAAACCTTCTTTGAATGTACTACCTACTATTTAAAAACATTATTTAATGCTTTGACTGTAATATTCTTGTGCAGAAATACCCATTCCGCTATCTAGAAATTGTGGCCCAGTGGCCTAATGGATAAGGCATCAGCCTTCGGAGCTGAGGATTGTGGGTTCGAGTCCCATCTGGGTCATCTGAGACTTTCCAGAAAATCAGTGGTTTGAGGCCAATCATGTCACAGTCTTTAATTGCCACTTGCTTAAAGGATTCTTGTACATATTTCAAGACATTTGTCATTTCAACTTGAACTTTGAAATGATTTCCAAGAAATATCTTTCTTCTAAAAGAGTATTGTGGATTTGATTCACACTTGCATTGTTTAAAAGGGTTTTTTTTTTTGTGGTGGCGGGAGCCTACAATGTACATGCAGTTTATTAGAAAGACAGTACTACTGAAATATAGGAATACAACTCTAGTAAAACTGCAATTGTGGAACAAGACTTTGGAGCTCAGCATTGTGCAATTGACGCACATCTAGGTAATCAAAAACCTTCTTTGAATGTACTACCTACTATTTAAAAACATTATTTAATGCTTTGACTGTAACATTATTTAATGCTTTGAGTAGTACTGTCTTTCTAATAAACTGCATGTACATTGTAGGCGCCCGCCACCGCGAAAAACCTTTTAAACAATGCAAGTGTGAATCAAATACACAATGCACACTTGCATTGTTTAAAAGGGTTTTTTTTTTTTGGTGGCGGGAGCCTACAATGTACATGCCGTTTATTTGAAAGACAGTACTACTGAAAAACAGGAATACAACTCTAGTAAAACTGCAATTGTGGAACAAGCCTTTGGAGCTCAGCATTGTGCAAATGACGCACATCTAGGTAATCAAAAACCTTCTTTGAATGTACTACCTACTATTTAAAATTTATAAAGCAGTAAATATACTATTTACTGCTTTGACTGTAATATTCTTGTGCAGAAATGTAATATTTTTTTGCAGAAATACCCATTCCGCTATCCAGAAATTGTGGCCCAGTGGCCTAATGGATAAGGCATCAGCTTTCGGAGCTGAGGATTGTGGGTTCGAGTCCCATCTGGGTCATCTGAGACTTTCCAGAAAATAAGTGGTTTGAGGCCAATAATGTCACAGTCTTTAATTGCCACTTGCTTAAAGGATTCTTGTACATATTTCAAGACATTTGTCATTTCAGCTTGAACTTTAAAATGATTTCCAAGAAATATCTTTCTTCTAAAAGAGTATTGTGCAATTGACGCACATCTAGGTAATCAAAAACCTTCTTTGAATGTACTACCTACTATTTAAAAACATTATTTAATGCTTTGACTGTAATATTCTTGTGCAGAAATACCCATTCTGCTATCTAGAAATTGTGGCCCAGTGGCCTAATGGATAAGGCATCAGCATTGGAGCTGAGGATTGTGGGTTCGAGTCCCATCTGGGTCATCTGAGACCTTGCGGAAAATCTAAATTATTTACTGCTTTGACTCTAATATTCTTGTGCAGAAATGTAATATTTTTTTTGCAGAAATACCCATTCCGCTATCCAGAAATTGTGGCCCAGTAGCCTAATGGAGAAGGCATCAGCCTTCGGAGCTGAGGATTGTGGGTCCGAGTCCCATCTGGGTCATCTGAGACTTTCCAGAAAATCAGTGGTTTGAGGCCAATAATGTCACCGTCTTTAATTGCCACTTGCTTAAAGGATTCTTGTACATATTTCAAGACATTTGTCATTTCAACTTGAACTTTGAAATGATTTCCAAGAAATATCTTTCTTCTAAAAGAGTATTGTGGATTTGATTCACACTTGCATTGTTTAAAAGGGTTTTTTTTTTGTGGTGGCGGGAGCCTACAATGTACATGCAGTTTACTAGAAAGACAGTACTACTGAAATACAGGAATACAACTCTAGTAAAACTGCAATTGTGGAACAAGACTTTGGAGCTCAGCATTGTGCAATTGACGCACATCTAGGTAATCAAAAACCTTCTTTGAATGTACTACCTACTATTTAAAAACATTATTTAATGCTTTGACTGTAATATTCTTGTGCAGAAATACCCATTCTGCTATCTAAAAATTGTGGCCCAGTGGCCTATGGATAAGGCATCAGCATTGGAGCTGAGGATTGTGGGTTCGTGTCCCATCTGGGTCATCTGAGACCTTGCAGAAAAGCTAAATAATTTACTGCTTTGACTGTAATATTCTTGTGCAGAAATGTAATATTTTTTTGCAGAAATACCCATTCCGCTATCCAGAAATTGTGGCCCAGTGGCCTAATGGATAAGGCATCAGCCTTCGGAGCTGTGGGTTCGAGTCCCATCTGGGTCATCTGAGACTTTCCAGAAAATAAGTGGTGTGAGCTAATAATGTCACAGTCTTTAATTGCCACTTGCTTAAAGGATTCTTGTACATATTTCAAGACATTTGTCATTTCAGCTTGAACTTTGAAATGATTTCCAAGAAATATCTTTCTTCTAAAAGAGTATTGTGGATTTGATTCACACTTGCATTGTTTAAAAGGTTTTTCGTGGTGGCGGGTGCCTACAATGTACATGCAGTTTATTAGAAAGACAGTACTACTCAAAAACAGCAGTACTACTCTTGTAAAACTGCAATTGTGGAACAAGACTTTGGAGCTCAGCATTGTGCAATTGACGCACATCTAGGTAATCAAAAACCTTCTTTTAATGTACTACCTACTATTTAAAAACATTATTTAATGCTTTGACTGTAACATTATTTAATGCTTTGAGTAGTACTGTCTTTCTAATAAACTGCATGTACATTGTAGGCGCCCGCCACCGCGAAAAACCTTTTAAACAATGCAAGTGTGAATCAAATCCACAATGCACACTTGCAATGTTTAAAAGGGTTTTTTTTTTTTGGTGGCGGGAGCCTACAATGTACATGCAGTTTATTTGAAAGACAGTACTACTGAAATACAGGAATACAACTCTAGTAAAACTGCAATTGTGGAACAAGACTTTGGAGCTCAGCATTGTGCAATTGACGCACATCTAGGTAATCAAAAACCTTCTTTGAATGTACTACCTACTATTTAAAAACATTATTTAATGCTTTGACTGTAATATTCTTGTGCAGAAATACCCATTCCGCTATCTAGAAATTGTGGCCCAGTGGCCTAATGGATAAGGCATCAGCCTTCGGAGCTGAGGATTGTGGGTTCGAGTCCCATCTGGGTCATCTGAGACTTTCCAGAAAATCAGTGGTTTGAGGCCAATAATGTCACCATCTTTAATTGCCACTTGCTTAAAGGATTCTTGTACATATTTCAAGACATTTGTCATTTCAACTTGAACTTTGAAATGATTTCCAAGAAATATCTTTCTTCTAAAAGAGTATTGTGGATTTGATTCACACTTGCATTGTTTAAAAGGGTTTTTTTTTTTGTGGTGGCGGGAGCCTACAATGTACATGCAGTTTATTAGAAAGACAGTACTACTGAAATACAGGAATACAACTCTAGTAAAACTGCAATTGTGGAACAAGACTTTGGAGCTCAGCATTGTGCAATTGACGCACATCTAGGTAATCAAAAACCTTCTTTGAATGTACTACTTACTATTTAAAAACAATATTTAATGCTTTGACTGTAATATTCTTGTGCAGAAATACCCATTCCACTATCTAGGAATTGTGGCCCAGTGGCCTAATGGATAAGGCATCAGCATTGGAGCTGAGGATTGTGGGTTCAAGTCCAATCTGGGTCATCTGAGACCTTGCAGAAAATCAGTGGTGTGAGCTAATAATGTCACAGTCTTTAATTGCCACTTGCTTAAAGGATTCTTGTACATATTTCAAGACATTTGTCATTTCAGCTTGAACTTTGAAATGATTTCCAAGAAATATCTTTCTTCTAAAAGAGTATTGTGAATTTGATTCACACTTGCATTGTTTAAAAGGTTTTTCGTGGTGGCGGGTGCCTACAATGTACATGCAGTTTATTAGAAAGACAATACTACTGAAATATAGGAATACAACTCTAGTAAAACTGCAATTGTGGAACAAGACTTTGGAGCTCAGCATTGTGCAATTGACGCACATCTATGTAATCAAAAACCTTCTTTGAATGTACTACCTACTATTTAAAAACATTATTTAATGCTTTGACTGTAATATTCTTGTGCAGAAATACCCATTCCACTATCTAGAAATTGTGGCCTAATGGATAAGGCATCAGCATTGGAGCTGAGGATTGTGGGTTCAAGTCCCATCTGGGTCATCTGAGACCTTGCGGAAAATCTAAATTATTTACTGCTTTGACTGTAATATTCTTGTGCAGAAATGTAATATTCTTGTGCAGAAATACCCATTCCGCTATCTAGAAATTGTGGCCCAGTGGCCTAATGGATAAGGCATCAGCCTTCGGAGCTGAGGATTGTGGGTTCGAGTCCCATCTGGGTCATCTGAGACTTTCCAGAAAATCAGTGGTTTGAGGCCAATAATGTCACCATCTTTAATTGCCACTTGCTTAAAGGATTCTTGTACATATTTCAAGACATTTGTCATTTCAACTTGAACTTTGAAATGATTTCCAAGAAATATCTTTCTTCTAAAAGAGTATTGTGGATTTGATTCACACTTGCATTGTTTAAAAGGGTTTTTTTTGTGGTGGCGGGAGCCTACAATGTACATGCAGTTTATTAGAAAGACAGTACTACTCAAAAACAGCAGTACTACTCTTGTAAAACTGCAATTGTGGAACAAGACTTTGGAGCTCAGCATTGTGCAATTGACGCACATCTATGTAATCAAAAACCTTCTTTGAATGTACTACCTACTATTTAAAAACATTATTTAATGCTTTGACTGTAATATTTTTGTGCAGAAATACCCATTCCGCTATCTAGAAATTGTGGCCCAGTGGCCTAATGGATAAGGCATCAGCATTGGAGCTGAGGATTGTGGGTTTGAGTCCCATCTGGGTCATCTGAGACCTTTCAGAAAATCAGTGGTGTGGGGCCATTAAGTCACAGTCTTTAATTGCCACTTGCTTAAAGGATTCTTGTACATATTTCAAGACATTTGTCATTTCAGCTTGAACTTTGAAATGATTTCCAAGAAATATCCTTCTTCTAAAAGAGTATTGTGAATTTGATTCACACTTGCATTGTTTAAAAGGTTTTTCGTGGTGGCGGGTGCCTACAATGTACATGCAGTTTATTAGAAAGACAGTACTACTCAAAAACAGCAGTACTACTCTAGTAAAACTGCAATTGTGGAACAAGACTTTGGAGCTCAGCATTGTGCAATTGACGCACATCTAGGTAATCAAAAACCTTCTTTGAATGTACTACCTACTATTTAAAAACATTATTTAATGCTTTGACTGTAATATTCTTGTGCAGAAATACCCATTCCGCTATCTAGAAATTGTGGCCCAGTGGCCTAATGGATAAGGCATCAGCCTTCGGAGCTGAGGATTGTGGGTTTGAGTCCCATCTGGGTCATCTGAGACTTTCCAGAAAATCAGTGGTTTGAGGCCAATAATGTCACCATCTTTAATTGCCACTTGCTTAAAGGATTCTTGTACATATTTCAAGACATTTGTCATTTCAACTTGAACTTTGAAATGATTTCCAAGAAATATCTTTCTTCTAAAAGAGTATTGTGGATTTGATTCACACTTGCATTGTTTAAAAGGGTTTTTTTTTTTGTGGTGGCGGGAGCCTACAATGTACATGCAGTTTATTAGAAAGACAGTACTACTGAAATATAGGAATACAACTCTAGTAAAACTGCAATTGTGGAACAAGACTTTGGAGCTCAGCATTGTGCAATTGACGCACATCTAGGTAATCAAAAACCTTCTTTGAATGTACTACCTACTATTTAAAAACATTATTTAATGCTTTGACTGTAATATTCTTGTGCAGAAATACCCATTCCGCTATCTAGAAATTGTGGCCCAGTGGCCTAATGGATAAGGCATCAGCATTGGAGCTGAGGATTGTGGGTTCAAGTCCCATCTGGGTCATCTGAGACCTTGCGGAAAATCTAAATTATTTACTGCTTTGACTGTAATATTCTTGTGCAGAAATGTAATATTTTTTTGCAGAAATACCCATTCCGCTATTCAGAAATTGTGGCCCAGTGGCCTAATGGATAAGGCATCAGCCTTCGGAGCTGAGGATTGTGGGTTCGAGTCCCATCTGGGTCATCTGAGACTTTCCAGAAAATAAGTGGTTTGAGGCCAATAATGTCACAGTCTTTAATTGCCACTTGCTTAAAGGATTCTTGTACATATTTCAAGACATTTGTCATTTCAGCTTGAACTTTAAAATGATTTCCAAGAAATATCTTTCTTCTAAAAGAGTATTGTGCAATTGACGCACATCTAGGTAATCAAAAACCTTCTTTGAATGTACTACCTACTATTTAAAAACATTATTTAATGCTTTGACTGTAATATTCTTGTGCAGAAATACCCATTCCGCTATCTAGAAATTGTGGCCCAGTGGCCTAATGGATAAGGCATCAGCATTGGAGCTGAGGATTGTGGGTTCGAGTCCCATCTGGGTCATCTGAGACCTTGCAGAAAATCTAAATTATTTACTGCTTTGACTCTAATATTCTTGTGCAGAAATGTAATATTTTTTTTGCAGAAATACCCATTCCGCTTTCCAGAAATTGTGGCCCAGTGGCCTAATGGATAAGGCATCAGCCTTCGGAGCTGAGGATTGTGGGTTCAAGTCCCATCTGGGTCATCTGAGACCTTTCAAAAAATCAGTGGTGTGAGGCCAATAAGTCACAGTCTTTAATTGCCACTTGCTTAAAGGATTCTTGTACATATTTCAAGACATTTGTCATGTCAGCTTGAACTTTGAAATGATTTCCAAGAAATATCTTTCTTCTAAAAGAGTATTGTGGATTTGATTCACACTTGCATTGTTTAAAAGGTTTTTCGTGGTGGCGGGTGCCTACAATGTACATGCAGTTTATTAGAAAGACAGTACTACTCAAAAACAGCAGTACTACTCTTGTAAAACTGCAATTGTGGAACAAGACTTTGGAGCTCAGCATTGTGCAATTGACGCACATCTAGGTAATCAAAAACCTTCTTTGAATGTACTACCTACTATTTAAAAACATTATTTAATGCTTTGACTGTAACATTATTTAATGCTTTGAGTAGTACTGTCTTTCTAATAAACTGCATGTACATTGTAGGCGCCCGCCACCGCGAAAAACCTTTTAAACAATGCAAGTGTGAATCAAATCCACAATGCACACTTGCATTGTTTAAAAGGGTTTTTTTTTTTTGGTGGCGGGAGCCTACAATGTACATGCCGTTTATTTGAAAGACAGTACTACTGAAATACAGGAATACAACTCTAGTAAAACTGCAATTGTGGAACAAGACTTTGGAGCTCAGCATTGTGCAATTGACGCACATCTAGGTAATTAAAAACCTTCTTTGAATGTACTACCTACTATTTAAAAACATTATTTAATGCTTTGACTGTAATATTCTTGTGCAGAAATACCCATTCCGCTATCTAGAAATTGTGGCCCAGTGGCCTAATGGATAAGGCATCAGCCTTCGGAGCTGAGGATTGTGGGTTCGAGTCCCATCTGGGTCATCTGAGACTTTCCAGAAAATCAGTGGTTTGAGGCCAATCATGTCACAGTCTTTAATTGCCACTTGCTTAAAGGATTCTTGTACATATTTCAAGACATTTGTCATTTCAACTTGAACTTTGAAATGATTTCCAAGAAATATCTTTCTTCTAAAAGAGTATTGTGGATTTGATTCACACTTGCATTGTTTAAAAGGGTTTTTTTTTTTGTGGTGGCGGGAGCCTACAATGTACATGCAGTTTATTAGAAAGACAGTACTACTGAAATATAGGAATACAACTCTAGTAAAACTGCAATTGTGGAACAAGACTTTGGAGCTCAGCATTGTGCAATTGACGCACATCTAGGTAATCAAAAACCTTCTTTGAATGTACTACCTACTATTTAAAAACATTATTTAATGCTTTGACTGTAACATTATTTAATGCTTTGAGTAGTACTGTCTTTCTAATAAACTGCATGTACATTGTAGGCGCCCGCCACCGCGAAAAACCTTTTAAACAATGCAAGTGTGAATCAAATACACAATGCACACTTGCATTGTTTAAAAGGGTTTTTTTTTTTTGGTGGCGGGAGCCTACAATGTACATGCCGTTTATTTGAAAGACAGTACTACTGAAAAACAGGAATACAACTCTAGTAAAACTGCAATTGTGGAACAAGCCTTTGGAGCTCAGCATTGTGCAAATGACGCACATCTAGGTAATCAAAAACCTTCTTTGAATGTACTACCTACTATTTAAAATTTATAAAGCAGTAAATATACTATTTACTGCTTTGACTGTAATATTCTTGTGCAGAAATGTAATATTTTTTTGCAGAAATACCCATTCCGCTATCCAGAAATTGTGGCCCAGTGGCCTAATGGATAAGGCATCAGCTTTCGGAGCTGAGGATTGTGGGTTCGAGTCCCATCTGGGTCATCTGAGACTTTCCAGAAAATAAGTGGTTTGAGGCCAATAATGTCACAGTCTTTAATTGCCACTTGCTTAAAGGATTCTTGTACATATTTCAAGACATTTGTCATTTCAGCTTGAACTTTAAAATGATTTCCAAGAAATATCTTTCTTCTAAAAGAGTATTGTGCAATTGACGCACATCTAGGTAATCAAAAACCTTCTTTGAATGTACTACCTACTATTTAAAAACATTATTTAATGCTTTGACTGTAATATTCTTGTGCAGAAATACCCATTCTGCTATCTAGAAATTGTGGCCCAGTGGCCTAATGGATAAGGCATCAGCATTGGAGCTGAGGATTGTGGGTTCGAGTCCCATCTGGGTCATCTGAGACCTTGCGGAAAATCTAAATTATTTACTGCTTTGACTCTAATATTCTTGTGCAGAAATGTAATATTTTTTTTGCAGAAATACCCATTCCGCTATCCAGAAATTGTGGCCCAGTAGCCTAATGGAGAAGGCATCAGCCTTCGGAGCTGAGGATTGTGGGTTCGAGTCCCATCTGGGTCATCTGAGACTTTCCAGAAAATCAGTGGTGTGAGGCCAATAAGTCACAGTCTTTAATTGCCACTTGCTTAAAGGATTCTTGTACATATTTCAAGACATTTGTCATTTCAACTTGAACTTTGAAATGATTTCCAAGAAATATCTTTCTTCTAAAAGAGTATTGTGGATTTGATTCACACTTGCATTGTTTAAAAGGGTTTTTTTTTTGTGGTGGCGGGAGCCTACAATGTACATGCAGTTTACTAGAAAGACAGTACTACTGAAATACAGGAATACAACTCTAGTAAAACTGCAATTGTGGAACAAGACTTTGGAGCTCAGCATTGTGCAATTGACGCACATCTAGGTAATCAAAAACCTTCTTTGAATGTACTACCTACTATTTAAAAACATTATTTAATGCTTTGACTGTAATATTCTTGTGCAGAAATACCCATTCTGCTATCTAAAAATTGTGGCCCAGTGGCCTATGGATAAGGCATCAGCATTGGAGCTGAGGATTGTGGGTTCGTGTCCCATCTGGGTCATCTGAGACCTTGCAGAAAAGCTAAATAATTTACTGCTTTGACTGTAATATTCTTGTGCAGAAATGTAATATTTTTTTGCAGAAATACCCATTCCGCTATCCAGAAATTGTGGCCCAGTGGCCTAATGGATAAGGCATCAGCCTTCGGAGCTGTGGGTTCGAGTCCCATCTGGGTCATCTGAGACTTTCCAGAAAATAAGTGGTGTGAGCTAATAATGTCACAGTCTTTAATTGCCACTTGCTTAAAGGATTCTTGTACATATTTCAAGACATTTGTCATTTCAGCTTGAACTTTGAAATGATTTCCAAGAAATATCTTTCTTCTAAAAGAGTATTGTGGATTTGATTCACACTTGCATTGTTTAAAAGGTTTTTCGTGGTGGCGGGTGCCTACAATGTACATGCAGTTTATTAGAAAGACAGTACTACTCAAAAACAGCAGTACTACTCTTGTAAAACTGCAATTGTGGAACAAGACTTTGGAGCTCAGCATTGTGCAATTGACGCACATCTAGGTAATCAAAAACCTTCTTTTAATGTACTACCTACTATTTAAAAACATTATTTAATGCTTTGACTGTAACATTATTTAATGCTTTGAGTAGTACTGTCTTTCTAATAAACTGCATGTACATTGTAGGCGCCCGCCACCACGAAAAACCTTTTAAACAATGCAAGTGTGAATCAAATCCACAATGCACACTTGCAATGTTTAAAAGGGTTTTTTTTTTTTGGTGGCGGGAGCCTACAATGTACATGCAGTTTATTTGAAAGACAGTACTACTGAAATACAGGAATACAACTCTAGTAAAACTGCAATTGTGGAACAAGACTTTGGAGCTCAGCATTGTGCAATTGACGCACATCTAGGTAATCAAAAACCTTCTTTGAATGTACTACCTACTATTTAAAAACATTATTTAATGCTTTGACTGTAATATTCTTGTGCAGAAATACCCATTCCGCTATCTAGAAATTGTGGCCCAGTGGCCTAATGGATAAGGCATCAGCCTTCGGAGCTGAGGATTGTGGGTTCGAGTCCCATCTGGGTCATCTGAGACTTTCCAGAAAATCAGTGGTTTGAGGCCAATAATGTCACCATCTTTAATTGCCACTTGCTTAAAGGATTCTTGTACATATTTCAAGACATTTGTCATTTCAACTTGAACTTTGAAATGATTTCCAAGAAATATCTTTCTTCTAAAAGAGTATTGTGGATTTGATTCACACTTGCATTGTTTAAAAGGGGTTTTTTTTTTGTGGTGGCGGGAGCCTACAATGTACATGCAGTTTATTAGAAAGACAGTACTACTGAAATACAGGAATACAACTCTAGTAAAACTGCAATTGTGGAACAAGACTTTGGAGCTCAGCATTGTGCAATTGACGCACATCTAGGTAATCAAAAACCTTCTTTGAATGTACTACTTACTATTTAAAAACAATATTTAATGCTTTGACTGTAATATTCTTGTGCAGAAATACCCATTCCACTATCTAGGAATTGTGGCCCAGTGGCCTAATGGATAAGGCATCAGCATTGGAGCTGAGGATTGTGGGTTCAAGTCCAATCTGGGTCATCTGAGACCTTGCAGAAAATCAGTGGTGTGAGCTAATAATGTCACAGTCTTTAATTGCCACTTGCTTAAAGGATTCTTGTACATATTTCAAGACATTTGTCATTTCAGCTTGAACTTTGAAATGATTTCCAAGAAATATCTTTCTTCTAAAAGAGTATTGTGAATTTGATTCACACTTGCATTGTTTAAAAGGTTTTTCGTGGTGGCGGGTGCCTACAATGTACATGCAGTTTATTAGAAAGACAATACTACTGAAATATAGGAATACAACTCTAGTAAAACTGCAATTGTGGAACAAGACTTTGGAGCTCAGCATTGTGCAATTGACGCACATCTATGTAATCAAAAACCTTCTTTGAATGTACTACCTACTATTTAAAAACATTATTTAATGCTTTGACTGTAATATTCTTGTGCAGAAATACCCATTCCACTATCTAGAAATTGTGGCCTAATGGATAAGGCATCAGCATTGGAGCTGAGGATTGTGGGTTCAAGTCCCATCTGGGTCATCTGAGACCTTGCGGAAAATCTAAATTATTTACTGCTTTGACTGTAATATTCTTGTGCAGAAATGTAATATTCTTGTGCAGAAATACCCATTCCGCTATCTAGAAATTGTGGCCCAGTGGCCTAATGGATAAGGCATCAGCCTTCGGAGCTGAGGATTGTGGGTTCGAGTCCCATCTGGGTCATCTGAGACTTTCCAGAAAATCAGTGGTTTGAGGCCAATAATGTCACCATCTTTAATTGCCACTTGCTTAAAGGATTCTTGTACATATTTCAAGACATTTGTCATTTCAACTTGAACTTTGAAATGATTTCCAAGAAATATCTTTCTTCTAAAAGAGTATTGTGGATTTGATTCACACTTGCATTGTTTAAAAGGGTTTTTTTTGTGGTGGCGGGAGCCTACAATGTACATGCAGTTTATTAGAAAGACAGTACTACTCAAAAACAGCAGTACTACTCTTGTAAAACTGCAATTGTGGAACAAGACTTTGGAGCTCAGCATTGTGCAATTGACGCACATCTATGTAATCAAAAACCTTCTTTGAATGTACTACCTACTATTTAAAAACATTATTTAATGCTTTGACTGTAATATTTTTGTGCAGAAATACCCATTCCGCTATCTAGAAATTGTGGCCCAGTGGCCTAATGGATAAGGCATCAGCATTGGAGCTGAGGATTGTGGGTTTGAGTCCCATCTGGGTCATCTGAGACCTTTCAGAAAATCAGTGGTGTGGGGCCATTAAGTCACAGTCTTTAATTGCCACTTGCTTAAAGGATTCTTGTACATATTTCAAGACATTTGTCATTTCAGCTTGAACTTTGAAATGATTTCCAAGAAATATCCTTCTTCTAAAAGAGTATTGTGAATTTGATTCACACTTGCATTGTTTAAAAGGTTTTTCGTGGTGGCGGGTGCCTACAATGTACATGCAGTTTATTAGAAAGACAATACTACTGAAATATAGGAATACAACTCTAGTAAAACTGCAATTGTGGAACAAGACTTTGGAGCTCAGCATTGTGCAATTGACGCACATCTATGTAATCAAAAACCTTCTTTGAATGTACTACCTACTATTTAAAAACATTATTTAATGCTTTGACTGTAATATTCTTGTGCAGAAATACCCATTCCACTATCTAGAAATTGTGGCCTAATGGATAAGGCATCAGCATTGGAGCTGAGGATTGTGGGTTCAAGTCCCATCTGGGTCATCTGAGACCTTGCGGAAAATCTAAATTATTTACTGCTTTGACTGTAATATTCTTGTGCAGAAATGTAATATTCTTGTGCAGAAATACCCATTCCGCTATCTAGAAATTGTGGCCCAGTGGCCTAATGGATAAGGCATCAGCCTTCGGAGCTGAGGATTGTGGGTCCGAGTCCCATCTGGGTCATCTGAGACTTTCCAGAAAATCAGTGGTTTGAGGCCAATAATGTCACCATCTTTAATTGCCACTTGCTTAAAGGATTCTTGTACATATTTCAAGACATTTGTCATTTCAACTTGAACTTTGAAATGATTTCCAAGAAATATCTTTCTTCTAAAAGAGTATTGTGGATTTGATTCACACTTGCATTGTTTAAAAGGTTTTTTTTTTGTGGTGGCGGGAGCCTACAATGTACATGCAGTTTATTAGAAAGACAGTACTACTCAAAAACAGCAGTACTACTCTTGTAAAACTGCAATTGTGGAACAAGACTTTGGAGCTCAGCATTGTGCAATTGACGCACATCTATGTAATCAAAAACCTTCTTTGAATGTACTACCTACTATTTAAAAACATTATTTAATGCTTTGACTGTAATATTTTTGTGCAGAAATACCCATTCCGCTATCTAGAAATTGTGGCCCAGTGGCCTAATGGATAAAGCATCAGCATTGGAGCTGAGGATTGTGGGTTTGAGTCCCATCTGGGTCATCTGAGACCTTTCAGAAAATCAGTGGTGTGGGGCCATTAAGTCACAGTCTTTAATTGCCACTTGCTTAACCTGTTAAGCTTCAAGCCCATTTTTGAAAAATCCCCAGATATGGCATTCCCAAACTGAAACAGATACAGTTCATGAACCCTTTGTACTAAAAGCACAAGTAAGATCTCATTTGAAAGCTGACACCTGGAAGTTTATTGTAAATGTAGAATTAATTATTGTCATAATGAAAAAAAATAGTTATAAATAGCTTCAAAGTTTTGTAAAGTTATTATACATTTATTTTTATGAAACATCTTCATGAAAATAAAATTGAAGTTGGCATTGTAGCAATCTAGAAATGCACTGCAGCTAAAGCCACATGTCTAACCATGTTATATTTAAAATCTGAAGATGATAAGTCTAAAACTCTGTATTTAGTTCAATGTTTTTCAAGATCATGTCATATGACTTTATTTTGATTAGACTGGTGTTTATTGTCATCTTATAAGCATCTATTCAGTCTATTGCCTCTATTATTTTGTGATGCAAAAACGAGTCCCATTCAGTCTCAGGCTCCCCTGCACATATTCACACCTCTCCAGCCTGTTTATTGCTCTAAATATGCTTTTCTTTTGTCTGCATTATAATCACTAACGACTAGCAATTCACACTGTTTCAATCCCTCATTTATTTTATAAAAGTTCTCACTTCACAGTGAAACTGTATCAAATGCCCTTTTTGAAAAACGAAACATTTCAGTAAGCATTCTTATTTAGAAAAAAAATCATAAAAATTACATCGAAGTTAGGTAGCAGGTGCTCAGTACTAGCTAGCATGTTAGCTTAGCACACCATCAATACACGACAATTTATGAGAATAAAACTATGTTTGTGCTCCAACTTACTTTATAGCGCAAGTCGAGTGTTTTAAATAACTTTCTGTAATCTGATTTGGCTTCAGATAAAAAAATCAGATAGAAAATATATTATTTTATTGTATTCTGCACAATTTGAAAGTCTATCTCGATTAGCATTACATTATACATATAATCTATTATTATGAAAATACCTGACATGACTCGAAGAACACAGGTAAATCAAATATCATTGCAATCATGTTTATTGTCTTCAAAACATCTTTATCTGCACTTTACAGCGATCTCGGATAGCTTTGTTTATGTGTCAGGACTTCCTGAATGTCACATGATTATGGCTCTTCTTCATGTGATCCATATATGGACTTTACTGTGCAAACAGCGCCCCAGACTGTGAGAATGAATGGATAACACAACTGTACATCAGAGTATACAGCGCTCAAAATGATTACATCGACGCATTTGGGTATAAATTCAATAAATATTATTCCTGTCTATAGAAGTCTGATGTAAACCTATGAGAATCTATCAATATTTCTCCAAATCTGCACATGTTTGAGCTAAAAGCCCTGAGGGACGTTGTTTTGTGAATCGCTGTCATGACGATCGCACGGGAGTTTTTTTCCGAATGAGAGCAGCTGACGCTCATAATTCATGTTAAAGGTAACGACTCATTTTTTTATTTCATAACTCCTGACACAAATTAAGACATAACTGTCACTATAAGTTTCACAGAATACAATAGTGGTCAAATACTGAAACTTGAGTCTTATATCGTTTTAATGATGTATAGTTTGTCAAGTTAATCACATTAAATATGATAGTAACTTTGAACTATTTAAAAAAAAACGCTTCAGAGCGCCCACGCACTGGTGACGGTTAACAGGTTAAAGGATTCTTGTACATATTTCAAGACATTTGTCATTTAAGCTTGAACTTTGAAATGATTTCCAAGAAATATCCTTCTTCTAAAAGAGTATTGTGAATTTGATTCACACTTGCATTGTTTAAAAGGTTTTTCGTGGTGGCGGGTGCCTACAATGTACATGCAGTTTATTAGAAAGACAGTACTACTCAAAAACAGCAGTACTACTCTAGTAAAACTGCAATTGTGGAACAAGACTTTGGAGCTCAGCATTGTGCAATTGACGCACATCTAGGTAATCAAAAACCTTCTTTGAATGTACTACCTACTATTTAAAAACATTATTTAATGCTTTGACTGTAATATTCTTGTGCAGAAATACCCATTCCGCTATCTAGAAATTGTGGCCCAGTGGCCTAATGGATAAGGCATCAGCCTTCGGAGCTGAGGATTGTGGGTTCGAGTCCCATCTGGGTCATCTGAGACTTTCCAGAAAATCAGTGGTTTGAGGCCAATAATGTCACCATCTTTAATTGCCACTTGCTTAAAGGATTCTTGTACATATTTCAAGACATTTGTCATTTCAACTTGAACTTTGAAATGATTTCCAAGAAATATCTTTCTTCTAAAAGAGTATTGTGGATTTGATTCACACTTGCATTGTTTAAAAGGGGTTTTTTTTTTGTGGTGGCGGGAGCCTACAATGTACATGCAGTTTATTAGAAAGACAGTACTACTGAAATATAGGAATACAACTCTAGTAAAACTGCAATTGTGGAACAAGACTTTGGAGCTCAGCATTGTGCAATTGACGCACATCTAGGTAATCAAAAACCTTCTTTGAATGTACTACCTACTATTTAAAAACATTATTTAATGCTTTGACTGTAATATTCTTGTGCAGAAACACCCATTCTGCTATCTAAAAATTGTGGCCCAGTGGCCTATGGATAAGGCATCAGCATTGGAGCTGAGGATTGTGGGTTCGAGTCCCATCTGGGTCATCTGAGACCTTGCAGAAAATCTAAATAATTTACTGCTTTGACTGTAATATTCTTGTGCAGAAATGTAATATTTTTTTGCAGAAATACCCATTCCGCTATCCAGAAATTGTGGCCCAGTGGCCTAATGGATAAGGCATCAGCCTTCGGAGCTGTGGGTTCGAGTCCCATCTGGGTCATCTGAGACTTTCCAGAAAATAAGTGGTGTGAGCTAATAATGTCACAGTCTTTAATTGCCACTTGCTTAAAGGATTCTTGTACATATTTCAAGACATTTGTCATTTCAGCTTGAACTTTGAAATGATTTCCAAGAAATATCTTTCTTCTAAAAGAGTATTGTGGATTTGATTCACACTTGCATTGTTTAAAAGGTTTTTCGTGGTGGCGGGTGCCTACAATGTACATGCAGTTTATTAGAAAGACAGTACTACTCAAAAACAGCAGTACTACTCTTGTAAAACTGCAATTGTGGAACAAGACTTTGGAGCTCAGCATTGTGCAATTGACGCACATCTAGGTAATCAAAAACCTTCTTTTAATGTACTACCTACTATTTAAAAACATTATTTAATGCTTTGACTGTAACATTATTTAATGCTTTGAGTAGTACTGTCTTTCTAATAAACTGCATGTACATTGTAGGCGCCCGCCACCACGAAAAACCTTTTAAACAATGCAAGTGTGAATCAAATCCACAATGCACACTTGCAATGTTTAAAAGGGTTTTTTTTTTTTGGTGGCGGGAGCCTACAATGTACATGCAGTTTATTTGAAAGACAGTACTACTGAAATACAGGAATACAACTCTAGTAAAACTGCAATTGTGGAACAAGACTTTGGAGCTCAGCATTGTGCAATTGACGCACATCTAGGTAATCAAAAACCTTCTTTGAATGTACTACTTACTATTTAAAAACAATATTTAATGCTTTGACTGTAATATTCTTGTGCAGAAATACCCATTCCACTATCTAGAAATTGTGGCCTAATGGATAAGGCATCAGCATTGGAGCTGAGGATTGTGGGTTCAAGTCCAATCTGGGTCATCTGAGACCTTGCAGAAAATCAGTGGTGTGAGCTAATAATGTCACAGTCTTTAATTGCCACTTGCTTAAAGGATTCTTGTACATATTTCAAGACATTTGTCATTTCAGCTTGAACTTTGAAATGATTTCCAAGAAATATCTTTCTTCTAAAAGAGTATTGTGAATTTGATTCACACTTGCATTGTTTAAAAGGTTTTTCGTGGTGGCGGGTGCCTACAATGTACATGCAGTTTATTAGAAAGACAATACTACTGAAATATAGGAATACAACTCTAGTAAAACTGCAATTGTGGAACAAGACTTTGGAGCTCAGCATTGTGCAATTGACGCACATCTATGTAATCAAAAACCTTCTTTGAATGTACTACCTACTATTTAAAAACATTATTTAATGCTTTGACTGTAATATTCTTGTGCAGAAATACCCATTCCACTATCTAGAAATTGTGGCCTAATGGATAAGGCATCAGCATTGGAGCTGAGGATTGTGGGTTCAAGTCCCATCTGGGTCATCTGAGACCTTGCGGAAAATCTAAATTATTTACTGCTTTGACTGTAATATTCTTGTGCAGAAATGTAATATTCTTGTGCAGAAATACCCATTCCGCTATCTAGAAATTGTGGCCCAGTGGCCTAATGGATAAGGCATCAGCCTTCGGAGCTGAGGATTGTGGGTTCGAGTCCCATCTGGGTCATCTGAGACTTTCCAGAAAATCAGTGGTTTGAGGCCAATAATGTCACCATCTTTAATTGCCACTTGCTTAAAGGATTCTTGTACATATTTCAAGACATTTGTCATTTCAACTTGAACTTTGAAATGATTTCCAAGAAATATCTTTCTTCTAAAAGAGTATTGTGGATTTGATTCACACTTGCATTGTTTAAAAGGGTTTTTTTTGTGGTGGCGGGAGCCTACAATGTACATGCAGTTTATTAGAAAGACAGTACTACTCAAAAACAGCAGTACTACTCTTGTAAAACTGCAATTGTGGAACAAGACTTTGGAGCTCAGCATTGTGCAATTGACGCACATCTATGTAATCAAAAACCTTCTTTGAATGTACTACCTACTATTTAAAAACATTATTTAATGCTTTGACTGTAATATTTTTGTGCAGAAATACCCATTCCGCTATCTAGAAATTGTGGCCCAGTGGCCTAATGGATAAGGCATCAGCATTGGAGCTGAGGATTGTGGGTTTGAGTCCCATCTGGGTCATCTGAGACCTTTCAGAAAATCAGTGGTGTGGGGCCATTAAGTCACAGTCTTTAATTGCCACTTGCTTAAAGGATTCTTGTACATATTTCAAGACATTTGTCATTTCAGCTTGAACTTTGAAATGATTTCCAAGAAATATCCTTCTTCTAAAAGAGTATTGTGAATTTGATTCACACTTGCATTGTTTAAAAGGTTTTTCGTGGTGGCGGGTGCCTACAATGTACATGCAGTTTATTAGAAAGACAATACTACTGAAATATAGGAATACAACTCTAGTAAAACTGCAATTGTGGAACAAGACTTTGGAGCTCAGCATTGTGCAATTGACGCACATCTATGTAATCAAAAACCTTCTTTGAATGTACTACCTACTATTTAAAAACATTATTTAATGCTTTGACTGTAATATTCTTGTGCAGAAATACCCATTCCACTATCTAGAAATTGTGGCCTAATGGATAAGGCATCAGCATTGGAGCTGAGGATTGTGGGTTCAAGTCCCATCTGGGTCATCTGAGACCTTGCGGAAAATCTAAATTATTTACTGCTTTGACTGTAATATTCTTGTGCAGAAATGTAATATTCTTGTGCAGAAATACCCATTCCGCTATCTAGAAATTGTGGCCCAGTGGCCTAATGGATAAGGCATCAGCCTTCGGAGCTGAGGATTGTGGGTCCGAGTCCCATCTGGGTCATCTGAGACTTTCCAGAAAATCAGTGGTTTGAGGCCAATAATGTCACCATCTTTAATTGCCACTTGCTTAAAGGATTCTTGTACATATTTCAAGACATTTGTCATTTCAACTTGAACTTTGAAATGATTTCCAAGAAATATCTTTCTTCTGAAAGAGTATTGTGGATTTGATTCACACTTGCATTGTTTAAAAGGGTTTTTTTTTGTGGTGGCGGGAGCCTACAATGTACATGCAGTTTATTAGAAAGACAGTACTACTCAAAAACAGCAGTACTACTCTTGTAAAACTGCAATTGTGGAACAAGACTTTGGAGCTCAGCATTGTGCAATTGACGCACATCTATGTAATCAAAAACCTTCTTTGAATGTACTACCTACTATTTAAAAACATTATTTAATGCTTTGACTGTAATATTTTTGTGCAGAAATACCCATTCCGCTATCTAGAAATTGTGGCCCAGTGGCCTAATGGATAAAGCATCAGCATTGGAGCTGAGGATTGTGGGTTTGAGTCCCATCTGGGTCATCTGAGACCTTTCAGAAAATCAGTGGTGTGGGGCCATTAAGTCACAGTCTTTAATTGCCACTTGCTTAAAGGATTCTTGTACATATTTCAAGACATTTGTCATTTAAGCTTGAACTTTGAAATGATTTCCAAGAAATATCCTTCTTCTAAAAGAGTATTGTGAATTTGATTCACACTTGCATTGTTTAAAAGGTTTTTCGTGGTGGCGGGTGCCTACAATGTACATGCAGTTTATTAGAAAGACAGTACTACTCAAAAACAGCAGTACTACTCTAGTAAAACTGCAATTGTGGAACAAGACTTTGGAGCTCAGCATTGTGCAATTGACGCACATCTAGGTAATCAAAAACCTTCTTTGAATGTACTACCTACTATTTAAAAACATTATTTAATGCTTTGACTGTAATATTCTTGTGCAGAAATACCCATTCCGCTATCTAGAAATTGTGGCCCAGTGACCTAATGGATAAGGCATCAGCCTTCGGAGCTGAGGATTGTGGGTTCGAGTCCCATCTGGGTCATCTGAGACTTTCCAGAAAATCAGTGGTTTGAGGCCAATAATGTCACCATCTTTAATTGCCACTTGCTTAAAGGATTCTTGTACATATTTCAAGACATTTGTCATTTCAACTTGAACTTTGAAATGATTTCCAAGAAATATCTTTCTTCTAAAAGAGTATTGTGGATTTGATTCACACTTGCATTGTTTAAAAGGGGTTTTTTTTTTGTGGTGGCGGGAGCCTACAATGTACATGCAGTTTATTAGAAAGACAGTACTACTGAAATATAGGAATACAACTCTAGTAAAACTGCAATTGTGGAACAAGACTTTGGAGCTCAGCATTGTGCAATTGACGCACATCTAGGTAATCAAAAACCTTCTTTGAATGTACTACCTACTATTTAAAAACATTATTTAATGCTTTGACTGTAATATTCTTGTGCAGAAACACCCATTCTGCTATCTAAAAATTGTGGCCCAGTGGCCTATGGATAAGGCATCAGCATTGGAGCTGAGGATTGTGGGTTCGAGTCCCATCTGGGTCATCTGAGACCTTGCAGAAAATCTAAATAATTTACTGCTTTGACTGTAATATTCTTGTGCAGAAATGTAATATTTTTTTGCAGAAATACCCATTCCGCTATCCAGAAATTGTGGCCCAGTGGCCTAATGGATAAGGCATCAGCCTTCGGAGCTGTGGGTTCGAGTCCCATCTGGGTCATCTGAGACTTTCCAGAAAATAAGTGGTGTGAGCTAATAATGTCACAGTCTTTAATTGCCACTTGCTTAAAGGATTCTTGTACATATTTCAAGACATTTGTCATTTCAGCTTGAACTTTGAAATGATTTCCAAGAAATATCTTTCTTCTAAAAGAGTATTGTGGATTTGATTCACACTTGCATTGTTTAAAAGGTTTTTCGTGGTGGCGGGTGCCTACAATGTACATGCAGTTTATTAGAAAGACAGTACTACTCAAAAACAGCAGTACTACTCTTGTAAAACTGCAATTGTGGAACAAGACTTTGGAGCTCAGCATTGTGCAATTGACGCACATCTAGGTAATCAAAAACCTTCTTTTAATGTACTACCTACTATTTAAAAACATTATTTAATGCTTTGACTGTAACATTATTTAATGCTTTGAGTAGTACTGTCTTTCTAATAAACTGCATGTACATTGTAGGCGCCCGCCACCACGAAAAACCTTTTAAACAATGCAAGTGTGAATCAAATCCACAATGCACACTTGCAATGTTTAAAAGGGTTTTTTTTTTTTGGTGGCGGGAGCCTACAATGTACATGCAGTTTATTTGAAAGACAGTACTACTGAAATACAGGAATACAACTCTAGTAAAACTGCAATTGTGGAACAAGACTTTGGAGCTCAGCATTGTGCAATTGACGCACATCTAGGTAATCAAAAACCTTCTTTGAATGTACTACCTACTATTTAAAAACATTATTTAATGCTTTGACTGTAATATTCTTGTGCAGAAATACCCATTCCGCTATCTAGAAATTGTGGCCCAGTGGCGTAATGGATAAGGCATCAGACTTCGGAGCTGAGGATTGTGGGTTCGAGTCCTATCTGGGTCATCTGAGACTTTCCAGAAAATCAGTGGTTTGAGGCCAATAATGTCACCATCTTTAATTGCCACTTGCTTAAAGGATTCTTGTACATATTTCAAGACATTTGTCATTTCAACTTGAACTTTGAAATGATTTCCAAGAAATATCTTTCTTCTAAAAGAGTATTGTGGATTTGATTCACACTTGCATTGTTTAAAAGGGTTTTTTTTTTGTGGTGGCGGGAGCCTACAATGTACATGCAGTTTATTAGAAAGACAGTACTACTGAAATACAGGAATACAACTCTAGTAAAACTGCAATTGTGGAACAAGACTTTGGAGCTCAGCATTGTGCAATTGACGCACATCTAGGTAATCAAAAACCTTCTTTGAATGTACTACTTACTATTTAAAAACAATATTTAATGCTTTGACTGTAATATTCTTGTGCAGAAATACCCATTCCACTATCTAGGAATTGTGGCCCAGTGGCCTAATGGATAAGGCATCAGCATTGGAGCTGAGGATTGTGGGTTCAAGTCCAATCTGGGTCATCTGAGACCTTGCAGAAAATCAGTGGTGTGAGCTAATAATGTCACAGTCTTTAATTGCCACTTGCTTAAAGGATTCTTGTACATATTTCAAGACATTTGTCATTTCAGCTTGAACTTTGAAATGATTTCCAAGAAATATCTTTCTTCTAAAAGAGTATTGTGAATTTGATTCACACTTGCATTGTTTAAAAGGTTTTTCGTGGTGGCGGGTGCCTACAATGTACATGCAGTTTATTAGAAAGACAATACTACTGAAATATAGGAATACAACTCTAGTAAAACTGCAATTGTGGAACAAGACTTTGGAGCTCAGCATTGTGCAATTGACGCACATCTATGTAATCAAAAACCTTCTTTGAATGTACTACCTACTATTTAAAAACATTATTTAATGCTTTGACTGTAATATTCTTGTGCAGAAATACCCATTCCACTATCTAGAAATTGTGGCCTAATGGATAAGGCATCAGCATTGGAGCTGAGGATTGTGGGTTCAAGTTCCATCTGGGTCATCTGAGACCTTGCGGAAAATCTAAATTATTTACTGCTTTGACTGTAATATTCTTGTGCAGAAATGTAATATTCTTGTGCAGAAATACCCATTCCGCTATCTGGAAATTGTGGCCCAGTGGCCTAATGGATAAGGCATCAGCCTTCAGAGCTGAGGATTGTGGGTTCGAGTCCCATCTGGGTCATCTGAGACTTTCCAGAAAATCAGTGGTTTGAGGCCAATAATGTCACCATCTTTAATTGCCACTTGCTTAAAGGATTCTTGTACATATTTCAAGACATTTGTCATTTCAACTTGAACTTTGAAATGATTTCCAAGAAATATCTTTCTTCTAAAAGAGTATTGTGGATTTGATTCACACTTGCATTGTTTAAAAGGGTTTTTTTTTTGTGGTGGCGGGAGCCTACAATGTACATGCAGTTTATTAGAAAGACAGTACTACTCAAAAACAGCAGTACTACTCTTGTAAAACTGCAATTGTGGAACAAGACTTTGGAGCTCAGCATTGTGCAATTGACGCACATCTATGTAATCAAAAACCTTCTTTGAATGTACTACCTACTATTTAAAAACATTATTTAATGCTTTGACTGTAATATTTTTGTGCAGAAATACCCATTCCGCTATCTAGAAATTGTGGCCCAGTGGCCTAATGGATAAGGCATCAGCATTGGAGCTGAGGATTGTGGGTTTGAGTCCCATCTGGGTCATCTGAGACCTTTCAGAAAATCAGTGGTGTGGGGCCATTAAGTCACAGTCTTTAATTGCCACTTGCTTAAAGGATTCTTGTACATATTTCAAGACATTTGTCATTTAAGCTTGAACTTTGAAATGATTTCCAAGAAATATCCTTCTTCTAAAAGAGTATTGTGAATTTGATTCACACTTGCATTGTTTAAAAGGTTTTTCGTGGTGGCGGGTGCCTACAATGTACATGCAGTTTATTAGAAAGACAGTACTACTCAAAAACAGCAGTACTACTCTAGTAAAACTGCAATTGTGGAACAAGACTTTGGAGCTCAGCATTGTGCAATTGACGCACATCTAGGTAATCAAAAACCTTCTTTGAATGTACTACCTACTATTTAAAAACATTATTTAATGCTTTGACTGTCATATTCTTGTGCAGAAATACCCATTCCGCTATCTAGAAATTGTGGCCCAGTGGCCTAATGGATAAGGCATCAGCCTTCGGAGCTGAGGATTGTGGGTTCGAGTCCCATCTGGGTCATCTGAGACTTTCCAGAAAATCAGTGGTTTGACGCCAATAATGTCACCATCTTTAATTGCCACTTGCTTAAAGGATTCTTGTACATATTTCAAGACATTTGTCATTTCAGCTTGAACTTTGAAATGATTTCCAAGAAATATCTTTCTTCTAAAAGAGTATTGTGGATTTGATTCACACTTGCATTGTTTAAAAGGTTTTTCGTGGTGGCGGGTGCCTACAATGTACATGCAGTTTATTAGAAAGACAGTACTACTCAAAAACAGCAGTACTACTCTTGTAAAACTGCAATTGTGGAACAAGACTTTGGAGCTCAGCATTGTGCAATTGACGCACATCTAGGTAATCAAAAACCTTCTTTTAATGTACTACCTACTATTTAAAAACATTATTTAATGCTTTGACTGTAATATTCTTGTGCAGAAATACCCATTCCGCTATCTAGAAATTGTGGCCCAGTGGCCTAATGGATAAGGCATCAGCCTTCGGAGCTGAGGATTGTGGGTTCGAGTCCCATCTGGGTCATCTGAGACTTTCCAGAAAATAAGTGGTTTGAGGCTAATAATGTCACAGTCTGTAATTGCCACTTGCTTAAAGGATTGTTGTACATACTTCAAGACATTTGTCATTTCAGCTTGAACTTTAAAATGATTTCCAAGAAATATCTTTCTTCTAAAAGAGTATTGTGGATTTGATTCACACTTGCATTGTTTAAAAGGGTTTTTTTTTGTGGTGGCGGGAGCCTACAATGTACATGCAGTTTATTAGAAAGACAGTACTACTCTTGTAAAACTGCAATTGTGGAACAAGACTTTGGAGCTCAGCATTGTGCAATTGACGCACATCTAGGTAATCAAAAACCTTCTTTGAATGTACTACCTACTATTTAAAAACATTATTTAATGCTTTGACTGTAACATTATTTAATGCTTTGAGTAGTACTGTCTTTCTAATAAACTGCATGTACATTGTAGGCGCCCGCCACCGCGAAAAACCTTTTAAACAATGCAAGTGTGAATCAAATCCACAATGCACACTTGCATTGTTTAAAAGGGTTTTTTTTTTTTGGTGGCGGGAGCCTACAATGTACATGCCGTTTATTTGAAAGACAGTACTACTGAAATACAGGAATACAACTCTCGTAAAACTGCAATTGTGGAACAAGACTTTGGAGCTCAGCATTGTGCAATTGACGCACATCTAGGTAATTAAAAACCTTCTTTGAATGTACTACCTACTATTTAAAAACATTATTTAATGCTTTGACTGTAATATTCTTGTGCAGAAATACCCATTCCGCTATCTAGAAATTGTGGCCCAGTGGCCTAATGGATAAGGCATCAGCCTTCGGAGCTGAGGATTGTGGGTTCGAGTCCCATCTGGGTCATCTGAGACTTTCCAGAAAATCAGTGGTTTGAGGCCAATAATGTCACCATCTTTAATTGCCACTTGCTTAAAGGATTCTTGTACATATTTCAAGACATTTGTCATTTCAACTTGAACTTTGAAATGATTTCCAAGAAATATCTTTCTTCTAAAAGAGTATTGTGGATTTGATTCACACTTGCATTGTTTAAAAGGGTTTTTTTTTTTGTGGTGGCGGGAGCCTACAATGTACATGCAGTTTATTAGAAAGACAGTACTACTGAAATATAGGAATACAACTCTAGTAAAACTGCAATTGTGGAACAAGACTTTGGAGCTCAGCATTGTGCAATTGACGCACATCTAGGTAATCAAAAACCTTCTTTGAATGTACTACCTACTATTTAAAAACATTATTTAATGCTTTGACTGTAACATTATTTAATGCTTTGAGTAGTACTGTCTTTCTAATAAACTGCATGTACATTGTAGGCGCCCGCCACCGGGAAAAACCTTTTAAACAATGCAAGTGTGAATCAAATACACAATGCACACTTGCATTGTTTAAAAGGGTTTTTTTTTTTTGGTGGCGGGAGCCTACAATGTACATGCCGTTTATTTGAAAGACAGTACTACTGAAAAACAGGAATACAACTCTAGTAAAACTGCAATTGTGGAACAAGCCTTTGGAGCTCAGCATTGTGCAAATGACGCACATCTAGGTAATCAAAAACCTTCTTTGAATGTACTACCTACTATTTAAAATTTATAAAGCAGTAAATATACTATTTACTGCTTTGACTGTAATATTCTTGTGCAGAAATGTAATATTTTTTTGCAGAAATACCCATTCAGCTATCCAGAAATTGTGGCCCAGTGGCCTAATGGATAAGGCATCAGCTTTCGGAGCTGAGGATTGTGGGTTCGAGTCCCATCTGGGTCATCTGAGACTTTCCAGAAAATAAGTGGTTTGAGGCCAATAATGTCACAGTCTTTAATTGCCACTTGCTTAAAGGATTCTTGTACATATTTCAAGACATTTGTCATTTCAGCTTGAACTTTAAAATGATTTCCAAGAAATATCTTTCTTCTAAAAGAGTATTGTGCAATTGACGCACATCTAGGTAATCAAAAACCTTCTTTGAATGTACTACCTACTATTTAAAAACATTATTTAATGCTTTGACTGTAATATTCTTGTGCAGAAATACCCATTCCGCTATCTAGAAATTGTGGCCCAGTGGCCTAATGGATAAGGCATCAGCATTGGAGCTGAGGATTGTGGGTTCGAGTCCCATCTGGGTCATCTGAGACCTTGCGGAAAATCTAAATTATTTACTGCTTTGACTCTAATATTCTTGTGCAGAAATGTAATATTTTTTTTGCAGAAATACCCATTCCGCTATCCAGAAATTGTGGCCCAGTAGCCTAATGGAGAAGGCATCAGCCTTCGGAGCTGAGGATTGTGGGTTCGAGTCCCATCTGGGTCATCTGAGACTTTCCAGAAAATCAGTGGTGTGAGGCCAATAAGTCACAGTCTTTAATTGCCACTTGCTTAAAGGATTCTTGTACATATTTCAAGACATTTGTCATTTCAACTTGAACTTTGAAATGATTTCCAAGAAATATCTTTCTTCTAAAAGAGTATTGTGGATTTGATTCACACTTGCATTGTTTAAAAGGGTTTTTTTTTTGTGGTGGCGGGAGCCTACAATGTACATGCAGTTTACTAGAAAGACAGTACTACTGAAATACAGGAATACAACTCTAGTAAAACTGCAATTGTGGAACAAGACTTTGGAGCTCAGCATTGTGCAATTGACGCACATCTAGGTAATCAAAAACCTTCTTTGAATGTACTACCTACTATTTAAAAACATTATTTAATGCTTTGACTGTAATATTCTTGTGCAGAAATACCCATTCTGCTATCTAAAAATTGTGGCCCAGTGGCCTATGGATAAGGCATCAGCATTGGAGCTGAGGATTGTGGGTTCGTGTCCCATCTGGGTCATCTGAGACCTTGCAGAAAATCTAAATAATTTACTGCTTTGACTGTAATATTCTTGTGCAGAAATGTAATATTTTTTTGCAGAAATACCCATTCCGCTATCCAGAAATTGTGGCCCAGTGGCCTAATGGATAAGGCATCAGCCTTCGGAGCAGTGGGTTCGAGTCCCATCTGGGTCATCTGAGACTTTCCAGAAAATAAGTGGTGTGAGCTAATAATGTCACAGTCTTTAATTGCCACTTGCTTAAAGGATTCTTGTACATATTTCAAGACATTTGTCATTTCAGCTTGAACTTTGAAATGATTTCCAAGAAATATCTTTCTTCTAAAAGAGTATTGTGGATTTGATTCACACTTGCATTGTTTAAAAGGTTTTTCGTGGTGGCGGGTGCCTACAATGTACATGCAGTTTATTAGAAAGACAGTACTACTCAAAAACAGCAGTACTACTCTTGTAAAACTGCAATTGTGGAACAAGACTTTGGAGCTCAGCATTGTGCAATTGACGCACATCTAGGTAATCAAAAACCTTCTTTTAATGTACTACCTACTATTTAAAAACATTATTTAATGCTTTGACTGTAACATTATTTAATGCTTTGAGTAGTACTGTCTTTCTTATAAACTGCATGTACATTGTAGGCGCCCGCCACCGCGAAAAACCTTTTAAACAATGCAAGTGTGAATCAAATCCACAATGCACACTTGCATTGTTTAAAAGGGTTTTTTTTTTTTGGTGGCGGGAGCCTACAATGTACATGCAGTTTATTTGAAAGACAGTACTACTGAAATACAGGAATACAACTCTAGTAAAACTGCAATTGTGGAACAAGACTTTGGAGCTCAGCATTGTGCAATTGACGCACATCTAGGTAATCAAAAACCTTCTTTGAATGTACTACTTACTATTTAAAAACATTATTTAATGCTTTGACTGTAATATTCTTGTGCAGAAATACCCATTCCGCTATCTAGAAATTGTGGCCCAGTGGCCTAATGGATAAGGCATCAGCTTTCGGAGCTTAGGATTGTGGGTTCGAGTCCCATCTGGGTCATCTGAGACTTTCCAGAAAATAAGTGGTTTGAGGCCAATAATGTCACAGTCTGTAATTGCCACTTGCTTAAAGGATTGTTGTACATACTTCAAGACATTTGTCATTTCAACTTGAACTTTAAAATTATTTCCAAGAAATATCTTTCTTCTAAAAGAGTATTGTGGATTTGATTCACACTTGCATTGTTTAAAAGGGGTTTTTTTTTTTGTGGTGGCGGGAGCCTACAATGTACATGCAGTTTATTAGAAAGACAGTACTACTGAAATATAGGAATACAACTCTAGTAAAACTGCAATTGTGGAACAAGACTTTGGAGCTCAGCATTGTGCAATTGACGCACATCTAGGTAATCAAAAGCCTTCTTTGAATGTACTACCTACTATTTAAAAACATTATTTAATGCTTTGACTGTAACATTATTTAATGCTTTGAGTAGTACTGTCTTTCTAATAAACTGCATGTACATTGTAGGCGCCCGCCACCGCGAAAAACCTTTTAAACAATGCAAGTGTGAATCAAATACACAATGCACACTTGCATTGTTTAAAAGGGTTTTTTTTTTTTGGTGGCGGGAGCCTACAATGTACATGCCGTTTATTTGAAAGACAGTACTACTGAAAAACAGGAATACAACTCTAGTAAAACTGCAATTGTGGAACAAGCCTTTGGAGCTCAGCATTGTGCAAATGACGCACATCTAGGTAATCAAAGACCTTCTTTGAATGTACTACCTACTATTTAAAATTTATAAAGCAGTAAATATACTATTTACTGCTTTGACTGTAATATTCTTGTGCAGAAATGTAATATTTTTTTGCAGAAATACCCATTCCGCTATCCAGAAATTGTGGCCCAGTGGCCTAATGGATAAGGCATCAGCTTTCGGAGCTGAGGATTGTGGGTTCGAGTCCCATCTGGGTCATCTGAGACTTTCCAGAAAATAAGTGGTTTGAGGCCAATAATGTCACAGTCTTTAATTGCCACTTGCTTAAAGGATTCTTGTACATATTTCAAGACATCTGTCATTTCAGCTTTAACTTTAAAATGATTTCCAAGAAATATCTTTCTTCTAAAAGAGTATTGTGCAATTGACGCACATCTAGGTAATCAAAAACCTTCTTTGAATGTACTACCTACTATTTAAAAACATTATTTAATGCTTTGACTGTAATATTCTTGTGCAGAAATACCCATTCCGCTATCTAGAAATTGTGGCCCAGTGGCCTAATGGATAAGGCATCAGCATTGGAGCTGAGGATTGTGGGTTCGAGTCCCATCTGGGTCATCTGAGACCTTGCGGAAAATCTAAATTATTTACTGCTTTGACTCTAATATTCTTGTGCAGAAATGTAATATTTTTTTTGCAGAAATACCCATTCCGCTATCCAGAAATTGTGGCCCAGTAGCCTAATGGATAAGGCATCAGCCTTCGGAGCTGAGGATTGTGGGTTCGAGTCCCATCTGGGTCATCTGAGACTTTCCAGAAAATCAGTGGTGTGAGGCCAATAAGTCACAGTCTTTAATTGCCACTTGCTTAAAGGATTCTTGTACATATTTCAAGACATTTGTCATTTCAGCTTGAACTTTGAAATGATTTCCAAGAAATATCTTTCTTCTAAAAGAGTATTGTGGATTTGATTCACACTTGCATTGTTTAAAAGGTTTTTCGTGGTGGCGGGTGCCTACAATGTACATGCAGTTTATTAGAAAGACAGTACTACTCAAAAACAGCAGTACTACTCTTGTAAAACTGCAATTGTGGAACAAGACTTTGGAGCTCAGCATTGTGCAATTGACGCACATCTAGGTAATCAAAAACCTTCTTTGAATGTACTACTTACTATTTAAAAACATTATTTAATGCTTTGACTGTAATATTCTTGTGCAGAAATACCCATTCCGCTATCTAGAAATTGTGGCCCAGTGGCCTAATGGATAAGGCATCAGCCTTCGGAGCTGAGGATTGTGGGTTCGAGTCCCATCTGGGTCATCTGAGACTTTCCAGAAAATAAGTGGTTTGAGGCCAATAATGTCACAGTCTGTAATTGCCACTTGCTTAAAGGATTGTTGTACATACTTCAAGACATTTGTCATTTCAGCTTGAACTTTAAAATGATTTCCAAGAAATATCTTTCTTCTAAAAGAGTATTGTGGATTTGATTCACACTTGCATTGTTTAAAAGGTTTTTCGTGGTGGCGGGAGCCTACAATGTACATGCAGTTTATTAGAAAGACAGTACTACTCAAAAACAGCAGTACTACTCTTGTAAAACTGCAATTGTGGAACAAGACTTTGGAGCTCAGCATTGTGCAAATGACGCACATCTAGGTAATCAAAAACCTTCTTTTAATGTACTACCTACTATTTAAAAACATTATTTAATGCTTTGACTGTAACATTATTTAATGCTTTGAGTAGTACTGTCTTTCTAATAAACTGCATGTACATTGTAGGCGCCCGCCACCACGAAAAACCTTTTAAACAATGCAAGTATGAATCAAATCCACAATGCACACTTGCATTGTTTAAAAGGGTTTTTTTTTTTGTGGTGGCGGGAGCCTACAATGTACATGCAGTTTATTAGAAAGACAGTACTACTGAAATACAGGAATACAACTCTAGTAAAACTGCAATTGTGGAACAAGACTTTGGAGCTCAGCATTGTGCAATTGACGCACATCTAGGTAATCAAAAACCTTCTTTGAATGTACTACTTACTATTTAAAAACAATATTTAATGCTTTGACTGTAATATTCTTGTGCAGAAATACCCATTCCACTATCTAGAAATTGTGGCCCAGTGGCCTAATGGATAAGGCATCAGCATTGGAGCTGAGGATTGTGGGTTCAAGTCCCATCTGGGTCATCTGAGACCTTGCAGAAAATCAGTGGTGTGAGCTAATAATGTCACAGTCTTTAATTGCCACTTGCTTAAAGGATTCTTGTACATATTTCAAGACATTTGTCATTTCAGCTTGAACTTTGAAATGATTTCCAAGAAATATCTTTCTTCTAAAAGAGTATTGTGGATTTGATTCACACTTGCATTGTTTAAAAGGTTTTTCGTGGTGGCGGGTGCCTACAATGTACATGCAGTTTATTAGAAAGACAGTACTACTCAAAAACAGCAGTACTACTCTTGTAAAACTGCAATTGTGGAACAAGACTTTGGAGCTCAGCATTGTGCAATTGACGCACATCTAGGTAATCAAAAACCTTCTTTGAATGTACTACTTACTATTTAAAAACATTATTTAATGCTTTGACTGTAATATTCTTGTGCAGAAATACCCATTCCGCTATCTAGAAATTGTGGCCCAGTGGCCTAATGGATAAGGCATCAGCCTTCGGAGCTGAGGATTGTGGGTTCGAGTCCCATCTGGGTCATCTGAGACTTTCCAGAAAATAAGTGGTTTGAGGCCAATAATGTCACAGTCTGTAATTGCCACTTGCTTAAAGGATTGTTGTACATACTTCAAGACATTTGTCATTTCAGCTTGAACTTTAAAATGATTTCCAAGAAATATCTTTCTTCTAAAAGAGTATTGTGGATTTGATTCACACTTGCATTGTTTAAAAGGGGTTTTTTTTGTGGTGGCGGGAGCCTACAATGTACATGCAGTTTATTAGAAAGACAGTACTACTCAAAAACAGCAGTACTACTCTTGTAAAACTGCAATTGTGGAACAAGACTTTGGAGCTCAGCATTGTGCAAATGACGCACATCTAGGTAATCAAAAACCTTCTTTGAATGTACTACCTACTATTTAAAAACATTATTTAATGCTTTGACTGTAATATTCTTGTGCAGAAATACCCATTCCGCTATCTAGAAATTGTGGCCCAGTGGCCTAATGGATAAGGCATCAGCATTGGAGCTGAGGATTGTGGGTTCGAGTCCCATCTGGGTCATCTGAGACCTTGCGGAAAATCTAAATTATTTACTGCTTTGACTCTAATATTCTTGTGCAGAAATGTAATATTTTTTTTGCAGAAATACCCATTCCGCTATCCAGAAATTGTGGCCCAGTGGCCTAATGGATAAGGCATCAGCCTTCGGAGCTGAGGATTGTGGGTTCGAGTCCCATCTGGGTCATCTGAGACCTTTCAGAAAATCAGTGGTGTGAGGCCAATAAGTCACAGTCTTTAATTGCCACTTGCTTAAAGGATTCTTGTACATATCTCAAGACATATGTCATTTCAGCTTGAACTTTGAAATGATTTCCAAGAAATATCTTTCTTCTAAAAGAGTATTGTGGATTTGATTCACACTTGCATTGTTTAAAAGGTTTTTCGTGGTGGCGGGTGCCTACAATGTACATGCAGTTTATTAGAAAGACAGTACTACTCAAAAACAGCAGTACTACTCTTGTAAAACTGCAATTGTGGAACAAGACTTTGGAGCTCAGCATTGTGCAATTGACGCACATCTAGGTAATCAAAAACCTTCTTTTAATGTACTACCTACTATTTAAAAACATTATTTAATGCTTTGACTGTAACATTATTTAATGCTTTGAGTAGTACTGTCTTTCTAATAAACTGCATGTACATTGTAGGCGCCCGCCACCACGAAAAACCTTTTAAACAATGCAAGTATGAATCAAATCCACAATGCACACTTGCATTGTTTAAAAGGGTTTTTTTTTTTGTGGTGGCGGGAGCCTACAATGTACATGCAGTTTATTAGAAAGACAGTACTACTGAAATACAGGAATACAACTCTAGTAAAACTGCAATTGTGGAACAAGACTTTGGAGCTCAGCATTGTGCAATTGACGCACATCTAGGTAATCAAAAACCTTCTTTGAATGTACTACTTACTATTTAAAAACAATATTTAATGCTTTGACTGTAATATTCTTGTGCAGAAATACCCATTCCACTATCTAGAAATTGTGGCCCAGTGGCCTAATGGATAAGGCATCAGCATTGGAGCTGAGGATTGTGGGTTCAAGTCCCATCTGGGTCATCTGAGACCTTGCAGAAAATCAGTGGTGTGAGCTAATAATGTCACAGTCTTTAATTGCCACTTGCTTAAAGGATTCTTGTACATATTTCAAGACATTTGTCATTTCAGCTTGAACTTTGAAATGATTTCCAAGAAATATCTTTCTTCTAAAAGAGTATTGTGGATTTGATTCACACTTGCATTGTTTAAAAGGTTTTTAGTGGTGGCGGGTGCCTACAATGTACATGCAGTTTATTAAGCCCCTTTCACACAGCGCTTTGAACCCGGCAAATTGCCGGCAAATTGCCAGAGTGCCTTCTGTGTGAACGCAAACACGACCCGGGACTGATGCCGGGATCGATGCCGGGTTGGGGACCTAGTAACATTGCCGTGTTCAGACCCGGAACTCGCGCTGTGTGAACAAAAGCCGTAACCAATGCCGTGTCGTAATGATGACGCTGAAGTGAAGAGAAAGCAGGCTAGTGAAACAGTACGTAATGCGCTAGTTTGTGATCGAATCAGAGAAAAAAATGCACAAGCGTGGTTTCTCCAGAGAGAAATCGCAGCTCATAAGCAAACTATACACGTTGCTGAGACATTACATGTCACATCGATGTCACGTGTCTTTCCGGAACATACACGGGTTGTGTGTGAACGCGCTCTCTGATTCCGGCAAATCACTGGCAGTGTGAATGAAGCAAAATCAAACGAACCCGGGTCAAATCCCGGGTCGCTTTATCCGTGTATTTTCCGGAATCTCTGTGTGAAAGGGGCTTTAGAAAGACAGTACTACTCAAAAACAGCAGTACTACTCTTGTAAAACTGCAATTGTGGAACAAGACTTTGGAGCTCAGCATTGTGCAATTGACGCACATCTAGGTAATCAAAAACCTTCTTTGAATGTACTACCTACTATTTAAAAACATTATTTAATGCTTTGACTGTAATATTCTTGTGCCGAAATACCCATTCCGCTATCCAGAAATTGTGGCCCAGTGGCCTAATGGATAAGGCATCAGCCTTCGGAGCTGAGGATTGTGGGTTCAAGTCCCATCTGGGTCATCTGAGACTTTCCAGAAAATCAGTGGTTTGAGGCCAATAATGTCACCATCTTTAATTGCCACTTGCTTAAAGGATTCTTGTACATATTTCAAGACATTTGTCATTTCAACTTGATCTTTGAAATGATTTCCAAGAAATATCTTTCTTCTAAAAGAGTATTGTGGATTTGATTCACACTTGCATTGTTTAAAAGGGTTTTTTTTTTGTGGTGGCGGGAGCCTACAATGTACATGCAGTTTACTAGAAAGACAGTACTACTGAAATACAGGAATACAACTCTAGTAAAACTGCAATTGTGGAACAAGACTTTGGAGCTCAGCATTGTGCAATTGACGCACATCTAGGTAATCAAAAACCTTCTTTGAATGTACTACCTACTATTTAAAAACATTATTTAATGCTTTGACTGTAAAATTCTTGTGCAGAAATACCCATTCTGCTATCTAAAAATTGTGGCCCAGTGGCCTATGGATAAGGCATCAGCATTGGAGCTGAGGATTGTGGGTTCGTGTCCCATCTGGGTCATCTGAGACCTTGCAGAAAATCTAAATAATTTACTGCTTTGACTGTAATATTCTTGTGCAGAAATGTAATATTTTTTTGCAGAAATACCCATTCCGCTATCCAGAAATTGTGGCCCAGTGGCCTAATGGATAAGGCATCAGCCTTCGGAGCTGAGGATTGTGGGTTCGAGTCCCATCTGGGTCATCTGAGATTTTCCAGAAAATAAGTGGTGTGAGCTAATAATGTCACAGTCTTTAATTGCCACTTGCTTAAAGGATTCTTGTACATATTTCAAGACATTTGTCATTTCAGCTTGAACTTTGAAATGATTTCCAAGAAATATCTTTCTTCTAAAAGAGTATTGTGGATTTGATTCACACTTGCATTGTTTAAAAGGTTTTTCGTGGTGGCGGGTGCCTACAATGTACATGCAGTTTATTAGAAAGACAGTACTACTCAAAAACAGCAGTACTACTCTTGTAAAACTGCAATTGTGGAACAAGACTTTGGAGCTCAGCATTGTGCAATTGACGCACATCTAGGTAATCAAAAACCTTCTTTTAATGTACTACCTACTATTTAAAAACATTATTTAATGCTTTGACTGTAACATTATTTAATGCTTTGAGTAGTACTGTCTTTCTAATAAACTGCATGTACATTGTAGGCGCCCGCCACCGCGAAAAACCTTTTAAACAATGCAAGTGTGAATCAAATCCACAATGCACACTTGCATTGTTTAAAAGGGTTTTTTTTTTTTGGTGGCGGGAGCCTACAATGTACATGCAGTTTATTTGAAAGACAGTACTACTGAAATACAGGAATACAACTCTAGTAAAACTGCAATTGTGGAACAAGACTTTGGAGCTCAGCATTGTGCAATTGACGCACATCTAGGTAATCAAAAACCTTCTTTGAATGTACTACCTACTATTTAAAAACATTATTTAATGCTTTGACTGTAATATTCTTGTGCAGAAATACCCATTCCGCTATCTAGAAATTGTGGCCCAGTGGCCTAATGGATAAGGCATCAGCCTTCGGAGCTGAGGATTGTGGGTTCGAGTCCCATCTGGGTCATCTGAGACTTTCCAGAAAATAAGTGGTTTGAGGCCAATAATGTCACAGTCTGTAATCGCCACTTGCTTAAAGGATTGTTGTACATACTTCAAGACATTTGTCATTTCAGCTTGAACTTTAAAATGATTTCCAAGAAATATCTTTCTTCTAAAAGAGTATTGTGGATTTGATTCACACTTGCATTGTTTAAAAGGGTTTTTTTTTGTGGTGGCGGGAGCCTACAATGTACATGCAGTTTATTAGAAAGACAGTACTACTCAAAAACAGCAGTACTACTCTTGTAAAACTGCAATTGTGGAACAAGACTTTGGAGCTCAGCATTGTGCAAATGACGCACATCTAGGTAATCAAAAACCTTCTTTGAATGTACTACCTACTATTTAAAAACATTATTTAATGCTTTGACTGTAATATTCTTGTGCAGAAATACCCATTCCGCTATCTCGAAATTGTGGCCCAGTGGCCTAATGGATAAGGCATCAGCCTTCGGAGCTGAGGATTGTGGGTTCGAGTCCCTTCTGGGTCATCTAAGACTTTCCAGAAAATCAGTGGTTTGAGGCCAATAATGTCACAGTCTTTAATTGCCACTTGCTTAAAGGATTCTTGTACATATTTCAAGACATTTGTCATTTCAACTTGAACTTTGAAATGATTTCCAAGAAATATCTTTCTTCTAAAAGAGTATTGTGGATTTGATTCACACTTGCATTGTTTAAAAGGGTTTTTTTTTGTGGTGGCGGGAGCCTACAATGTACATGCAGCTTATTAGAAAGACAGTACTACTGAAATACAGGAATACAACTCTAGTAAAACTGCAATTGTGGAACAAGACTTTGGAGCTCAGCATTGTGCAATTGACGCACATCTATGTAATCAAAAACCTTCTTTGAATGTACTACCTACTATTTAAAAACATTATTTAATGCTTTGACTGTAATATTCTTGTGCAGAAATACTCATTCCGCTATCTAGAAATTGTGGCCCAGTGGCCTAATGGATAAGGCATCAGCATTGGAGCTGAGGATTGTGGGTTCAAGTCCCATCTGGGTCATCTGAGACCTTGCAGAAAATCAGTGGTGTGAGCTAATAATGTCACAGTCTTTAATTGCCACTTGCTTAAAGGATTCTTGTACATATTTCAAGACATTTGTCATTTCAGCTTGAACTTTGAAATGATTTCCAAGAAATATCTTTCTTCTAAAAGAGTATTGTGGATTTGATTCACACTTGCATTGTTTAAAAGGTTTTTCGTGGTGGCGGGTGCCTACAATGTACATGCAGTTTATTAAGCCCCTTTCACACAGCGCTTTGAACCCGGCAAATTGCCGGCAAATTGCCAGAGTGCCTTCTGTGTGAACGCAAACACGACCCGGGACTGATGCCGGGATCGATGCCGGGTTGGGGACCTAGTAACATTGCCGTGTTCAGACCCGGAACTCGCGCTGTGTGAACAAAAGCCGTAACCAATGCCGTGTCGTAATGATGACGCTGAAGTGAAGAGAAAGCAGGCTAGTGAAACGGTACGTAATGCGCTAGTTTGTGATCGAATCAGAGAAAAAAATGCACAAGCGTGGTTTCTCCAGAGAGAAATCGCAGCTCATAAGCAAACTATACACGTTGCTGAGACATTACATGTCACATCGATGTCACGTGTCTTTCCGGAACATACACGGGTTGTGTGTGAACGCGCTCTCTGATTCCGGCAAATCACTGGCAGTGTGAATGAAGCAAAATCAAACGAACCCGGGTCAAATCCCGGGTCGCTTTATCCGTGTATTTTCCGGAATCTCTGTGTGAAAGGGGCTTTAGAAAGACAGTACTACTCAAAAACAGCAGTACTACTCTTGTAAAACTGCAATTGTGGAACAAGACTTTGGAGCTCAGCATTGTGCAATTGACGCACATCTAGGTAATCAAAAACCTTCTTTGAATGTACTACCTACTATTTAAAAACATTATTTAATATTCTTGTGCAGAAATACCCATTCCGCTATCTAGAAATTGTGGCCCAGTGGCCTAATGGATAAGGCAGCAGCATTGGAGCTGAGGATTGTGGGTTCAAGTCCCATCTGGTTCATCTGAGACCTTGCGGAAAATCTAAATTATTTACTGCTTTGACTGTAATATTCTTGTGAAGAAATGTAATTTTTTTTTGCAGAAATACCCATTCCGCTATCTAGAAATTGTGGCCCAGTGGCCTAATGGATAAGGCATCAGCCTTCGGAGCTGAGGATTGTGGGTTCAAGTCCCATCTGGTTCATCTGAGACCTTGCGGAAAATCTAAATTATTTACTGCTTTGACTGTAATATTCTTGTGCAGAAATGTAATTTTTTTTTGCAGAAATACCCATTCCGCTATCTAGAAATTGTGGCCCAGTGGCCTAATGGATAAGGCATCAGCCTTCGGAGCTGAGGATTGTGGGTTCGAGTCCCATCTGGGTCATCTGAGACTTTCCAGAAAATAAGTGGTTTGAGGCCAATAATGTCACAGTCTTTAATTGCCACTTGCTTAAAGGATTGTTGTACATATTTCAAGACATTTGTCATTTCAGCTTGAACTTTAAAATGATTTCCAAGAAATATCTTTCTTCTAAAAGAGTATTGTGCAATTGACGCACATCTAGGTAATCAAAAACCTTCTTTGAATGTACTACCTACTATTTGAAAACATTATTTAATGCTTTGACTGTAATATTCTTGTGCAGAAATACCCGTTCCGCTATCTAGAAATTGAGGCCCAGTGGCCTAATGGATAAGGCATCAGCATTGGAGCTGAGGATTGTGGGTTCAAGTCCCATCTGGTTCATCTGAGACCTTGCGGAAAATCTAAATTATTTACTGCTTTGACTGTAATATTCTTGTGCAGAAATGTAATATTTTTTTGCAGAAATACCCATTCCGCTATCCAGAAATTGTGGCCCAGTGGCCTAATGGATAAGGCATCAGCTTTCGGAGCTGAGGATTGTGGGTTCGAGTCCCATCTGGGTCATCTGAGACTTTCCAGAAAATAAGTGGTTTGAGGCCAATAATGTCACAGTCTTTAATTGCCACTTGCTTAAAGGATTCTTGTACATATTTCAAAACATTTGTCATTTCAGCTTGAACTTTAAAATGATTTCCAAGAAATATCTTTCTTCTAAAAGAGTATTGTGCAATTGACGCACATCTAGGTAATCAAAAACCTTCTTTGAATGTACTACCTACTATTTAAAAACATTATTTAATGCTTTGACTGTAATATTATTGTGCAGAAATACCCATTCCGCTATCTAGAAATTGTGGCCCAGTGGCCTAATGGATAAGGCATCAGCATTGGAGCTGAGGATTGTGGGTTCGAGTCCCATCTGGGTCATCTGAGACCTTGCGGAAAATCTAAATTATTTACTGCTTTGACTCTAATATTCTTGTGCAGAAATGTAATATTTTTTTTGCAGAAATACCCATTCCGCTATCCAGAAATTGTGGCCCAGTGGCCTAATGGATAAGGCATCAGCCTTCGGAGCTGAGGATTGTGGGTTCGAGTCCCATCTGGGTCATCTGAGACCTTTCAGAAAATCAGTGGTGTGAGGCCAATAAGTCACAGTCTTTAATTGCCACTTGCTTAAAGGATTCTTGTACATATTTCAAGACATTTGTCATTTCAGCTTGAACTTTGAAATGATTTCCAAGAAATATCTTTCTTCTAAAAGAGTATTGTGGATTTGATTCACACTTGCATTGTTTAAAAGGTTTTTCGTGGTGGCGGGTGCCTACAATGTACATGCAGTTTATTAGAAAGACAGTACTACTCAAAAACAGCAGTACTACTCTTGTAAAACTGCAATTGTGGAACAAGACTTTGGAGCTCAGCATTGTGCAATTGACGCACATCTAGGTAATCAAAAACCTTCTTTTAATGTACTACCTACTATTTAAAAACATTATTTAATGCTTTGACTGTAACATTATTTAATGCTTTGAGTAGTACTGTCTTTCTAATAAACTGCATGTACATTATAGGCGCCCGCCACCACGAAAAACCTTTTAAACAATGCAAGTATGAATCAAATCCACAATGCACACTTGCATTGTTTAAAAGGGTTTTTTTTTTTGTGGTGGCGGGAGCCTACAATGTACATGCAGTTTATTAGAAAGACAGTACTACTGAAATACAGGAATACAACTCTAGTAAAACTGCAATTGTGGAACAAGACTTTGGAGCTCAGCATTGTGCAATTGACGCACATCTAGGTAATCAAAAACCTTCTTTGAATGTACTACTTACTATTTAAAAACAATATTTAATGCTTTGACTGTAATATTCTTGTGCAGAAATACCCATTCCACTATCTAGAAATTGTGGCCCAGTGGCCTAATGGATAAGGCATCAGCATTGGAGCTGAGGATTGTGGGTTCAAGTCCCATCTGGGTCATCTGAGACCTTGCAGAAAATCAGTGGTGTGAGCTAATAATGTCACAGTCTTTAATTGCCACTTGCTTAAAGGATTCTTGTACATATTTCAAGACATTTGTCATTTCAGCTTGAACTTTGAAATGATTTCCAAGAAATATCTTTCTTCTAAAAGAGTATTGTGGATTTGATTCACACTTGCATTGTTTAAAAGGTTTTTCGTGGTGGCGGGTGCCTACAATGTACATGCAGTTTATTAAGCCCCTTTCACACAGCGCTTTGAACCCGGCAAATTGCCGGCAAATTGCCAGAGTGCCTTCTGTGTGAACGCAAACACGACCCGGGACTGATGCCGGGATCGATGCCGGGTTGGGGACCTAGTAACATTGCCGTGTTCAGACCCGGAACTCGCGCTGTGTGAACAAAAGCCGTAACCAATGCCGTGTCGTAATGATGACGCTGAAGTGAAGAGAAAGCAGGCTAGTGAAACGGTACGTAATGCGCTAGTTTGTGATCGAATCAGAGAAAAAAATGCACAAGCGTGGTTTCTCCAGAGAGAAATCGCAGCTCATAAGCAAACTATACACGTTGCTGAGACATTACATGTCACATCGATGTCACGTGTCTTTCCGGAACATACACGGGTTGTGTGTGAACGCGCTCTCTGATTCCGGCAAATCACTGGCAGTGTGAATGAAGCAAAATCAAACGAACCCGGGTCAAATCCCGGGTCGCTTTATCCGTGTATTTTCCGGAATCTCTGTGTGAAAGGGGCTTTAGAAAGACAGTACTACTCAAAAACAGCAGTACTACTCTTGTAAAACTGCAATTGTGGAACAAGACTTTGGAGCTCAGCATTGTGCAATTGACGCACATCTAGGTAATCAAAAACCTTCTTTGAATGTACTACCTACTATTTAAAAACATTATTTAATGCTTTGACTGTAATATTCTTGTGCCGAAATACCCATTCCGCTATCTAGAAATTGTGGCCCAGTGGCCTAATGGATAAGGCATCAGCCTTCGGAGCTGAGGATTGTGGGTTCAAGTCCCATCTGGGTCATCTGAGACTTTCCAGAAAATCAGTGGTTTGAGGCCAATAATGTCACCGTCTTTAATTGCCACTTGCTTAAAGGATTCTTGTACATATTTCAAGACATTTGTCATTTCAACTTGAACTTTGAAATGATTTCCAAGAAATATCTTTCTTCTAAAAGAGTATTGTGGATTTGATTCACACTTGCATTGTTTAAAAGGGTTTTTTTTTTTGTGGTGGCGGGAGCCTACAATGTACATGCAGTTTATTAGAAAGACAGTACTACTGAAATACAGGAATACAACTCTAGTAAAACTGCAATTGTGGAACAAGACTTTGGAGCTCAGCATTGTGCAATTGACGCACATCTAGGTAATCAAAAACCTTCTTTGAATGTACTACCTACTATTTAAAAACATTATTTAATGCTTTGACTGTAATATTCTTGTGCAGAAATAAAGGATTCTTGTACATATTTCAAGACATTTGTCATTTCAGCTTGAACTTTAAAATGATTTCCAAGAAATATCTTTCTTCTAAAAGAGTATTGTGCAATTGACTCACATCTATGTAATCAAAAACCTTCTTTGAATGTACTACCTACTATTTAAAAACATTATTTAATGCTTTGACTGTAATATTCTTGTGCAGAAATACCCATTCTGCTATCTAGAAATTGTGGCCCAGTGGCCTATGGATAAGGCATCAGCATTGGAGCTGAGGATTGTGGGTTCGTGTCCCATCTGGGTCATCTGAGACCTTGCGGAAAATCAGTGGTGTGGGGCCAATAATGTCACAGTCTTTAATTGCCACTTGCTTAAAGGATTCTTGTACATATTTCAAGACATTTGTCATTTCAACTTGAACTTTGAAATGATTTCCAAGAAATATCTTTCTTCTAAAAGAGTATTGTGGATTTGATTCACACTTGCATTGTTTAAAAGGGTTTTTTTTTTGTGGTGGCGGGAGCCTACAATGTACATGCAGTTTATTAGAAAGACAGTACTACTGAAATACAGGAATACAACTCTAGTAAAACTGCAATTGTGGAACAAGACTTTGGAGCTCAGCATTGTGCAATTGACGCACATCTAGGTAATCAAAAACCTTCTTTGAATGTACTACCTACTATTTAAAAACATTATTTAATGCTTTGACTGTAATATTCTTGTGCAGAAATACCCATTCCGCTATCTAGAAATTGTGGCCCAGTGGCCTAATGGATAAGGCATCAGCATTGGAGCTGAGGATTGTGGGTTGCAAGTATGAATCAAACAATGCAAGTATGAATCAAATCCACAATGCACACTTGCATTGTTTAAAAGGGTTTTTTTTGTGGTGGCGGGAGCCTACAATGTACATGCAGTTTATTAGAAAGACAGTACTACTGAAATACAGGAATACAACTCTAGTAAAACTGCAATTGTGGAACAAGACTTTGGAGCTCAGCATTGTGCAATTGACGCACATCTAGGTAATCAAAAACCTTCTTTGAATGTACTACTTACTATTTAAAAACAATATTTAATGCTTTGACTGTAATATTCTTGTGCAGAAATACCCATTCCACTATCTAGAAATTGTGGCCCAGTGGCCTAATGGATAAGGCATCAGCATTGGAGCTGAGGATTGTGGGTTCGAGTCCCATCTGGGTCATCTGAGACCTTGCAGAAAATCAGTGGTGTGAGGCCAATAATGTCACAGTCTTTAATTGCCACTTGCTTAAAGGATTCTTGTACATATTTCAAGACATTTGTCATTTCAGCTTGAACTTTGAAATGATTTCCAAGAAATACCTTTCTTCTAAAAGAGTATTGTGGATTTGATTCACACTTGCATTGTTTAAAAGGTTTTTCGTGGTGGCGGGTGCCTACAATGTACATGCAGTTTATTAGAAAGACAGTACTACTGAAATACAGGAATACAACTCTAGTAAAACTGCAATTGTGGAACAAGACTTTGGAGCTCAGCATTGTGCAATTGACTCACATCTAGGTAATCAAAAACCTTCTTTGAATGTACTACCTACTATTTAAAAACATTATTTAATGCTTATTTAATGCTCTCTGCTCCTCACCACGGCTCGTCTCAGGTGCTGCGGTTATCACTCCGCCCAAGTAGCAGTGCTTCGCCTTCAGAGAATATAGTTCCCAGTATTTATACGGTTAAAATATGTCTGTGTCTCATGTGACTTTGTTTTTTGTACACTCTGTGACTATACAAATCACAACATGTAAATAGGAAAATGTTTCCGTTATTTTGTCACTTATTTGGATTAGTATGCTAGCTGCAACCATTTACATCCAGTCTTTGTGCTAAGCTAGGCTAGCGGTGGGTGCGTCAAACAGACTTATAGCACGCACGGAGATGAAAAAGGTATGTATGGACTTATCTAACTCTGGGGGATAAGGTGAATAGGCTAAAGTCCCAAAAAGTCAGAGTGTTCCTTTAACAATGTTCTCAAAACGTTAGCACAAAAACATTGTTTAAACATTGTTCATGGAGCGTTTTAGTGGATGTCCGTCTAACGTTTTTAAATGTTACTTGTTTTAGAATGTTCAGGAAACATCCAAAAATAACATATAATGTTTGAAGAATGTTAAAATGGACTGTTCCTTTAAGGTTCGCATAATCAAGAAAAGACGTTTTTAAAACTAGATGTTTTGAACGTACAGGAAACATTCAGAAATAACATTTTAATAACTTAATGGGAACATCAACAAAACATTATATATTTTTGTTAGCTGAGCTATAACTATGGTAAGGCACTAAGTAACGTCCATAACATGATTAAGCTGAAATGACTAATGCTATTAAAAACCATACTCCCCAACATTATTTACTTATCCTCATTTCATTCAAAAATGACTTTTATTAAGGAATTGTAAAAGTATTCCATATGGCTTGTGTGCTATATTTCACATGATGTAAAAACATGTAAACCAGCCTAAAACCAGTCTTAGATGGTCTTCCAGACTGGTGAAGCTGGTGTTCAGCTAACTCTTCTCCCAACCTAAATAGCTTGAAAGTGCACAAAATCCCTTTAAAACCAGCCAACAGGCTAACTAAGATAAAAAAAAAAAAACAGTTTAGGGGTTTCTTTATTTTATTTTTTCTGTTGAGTCAAATCTTGAGAGGATAAGTTTAAAATTGAAGTTGCTACTTGCAGAAGATCTTCACCTTGGCCGTAGCTCTCAATTCTTTAAACTGTGGAATACAAGTGAAATGTAAGAAATTGTCAGTCGCTTGTGACTATGCTTTTGTTGTATGAAAAATAGCAGCTTGAACTGAAAAATGTTTGGAGTTGTAACAATATGTGTATCAGAAGTGACATGAGTAATGTCAGGTTTTTTTTTTTTTTGGTTGAGCTATCTGTGTAACTAATTAAAACATTCCCTTATGAATAGAGCCAAGAACTGCAATGGCATTGAACCGCAACTCCAGACAATACATGTTAGATGCCTTCGCCCAAGGAGAACTCCATTCTCATAAGATAAAAGCAGTGTTCATCTGGGCACAGGCTAAAATGGAGGCTCAATGTTGAAATATTGCCTTATCCAACCTCAGTTTTATTCACACTCCATCTACCTCTTAGTTTTTCATTGCTCTCATTCTGTCTTTTACTCGCATGTTTTATTTATTCTCTCTGACTGTGTAATTTTCTCTTTTTCATTCCTAACTCCCAGCCAAGCTGTATGAATACCATTATTGTTTTGCCTCCACCATGTAAATATGTATATTCACCAGCCCATCTCAGTGTGCGACTGAAACCAGTTGGAGATGGTAAATGAGTCTGTGAAACCACAGGAAACCATCCCTAGTGAGCCATTTAATCCAGCTCGGAAAACTCTAGCACGACCTCAGTCACACATCAACATCACAGGCCTGACGGTGCACTGCATGTGACTAACAATGCTACATTTACCATATATTTTTCTTTCCTTTGCCATGGAATTGTTTATCACAGTTGATTTAGTAGGGAAATGAGCTTTGAAGCACTGCTGTTTTTTTTAGGACATGTCAGATGTCCTACTCTCTGAAAGAAATCGTTTTGTAGCCTATAGTCAAGCAAATTTTGATTCGCTGTGTGAATCATTCCACACCAGTACATTCAATTCCTCTTCACAGCGAATATTCACAACAAATTCACTGTTGCTGTAAACAGGCCGTTATGTTGCAATGAAGTGAAATCTGGGATGTATTTAAGCAATGAGATACAATATGTTGTGATATTGTGAATATAGCTTTGGTATATATAAAAAAAGACAATTAAAGGGATAGTTCACCCAAAAATGAATATTCTGTCATACTCACCCTCATTCCAAACAGGCAAGACTTTCGTTCATCTTCAGAACACAAATAAAGATCTTTTTAATGAAATCTGAGAGCTTTCTTTGATGCTTCAAAAAGTTCATAAAGAGATCATAAAACTAATCCGTATGACCTGAGCGGTTTAGTAAAAATTTTCTGAAGAGACACAATCGCTTTATATGATCAACAGATTGAACTTAGGCATTTGAGACATTCATCAACAGTCGTGGTAAATGTAAGCTCAAGCATGTTCACTTGCCGTGCGAGAACCAATGAGGTTCATTCTCGTGTTACGCATCACGTTTGAGCTTCTGCATGAACCAATGAGGTTTGTTCTAGCGTGTCAAGCAGGTTCGGTTGAGCTTCTGTTTATGTTCACTGATTAATGTTTAAATGTGAATAAAAGCCTAAATTCAATCTGTTCATCATATAAAGCGATCGAGTCTTCAGAAAATTTGGACTAAACCGCTCAATTCATATGGATACGTTTTATGATCTCCTTGTAAACTTTTTGAAGCGTCAAATGGTAGTTGCGTATCTGTCAATGGAGGGACAGAAAGCTCTCAGATTTCATCAGAAAGATCTTCATTTGTGTTCCGAAGATGAACGAAAGTCCAGCTGTAGGCCTATATGTGTTATGAGGTTTAGCTGGGTAGTAAGGCTGCTGGGTTCAAATGAGGGGAAGTTCTCATAATTATGCAGCGGGCAAATGATTAATATGCTGTTGTTTCATTCCACTATTTGTGCTGCTTTTGTCCACTATAGAAGTGCTATTAGAAGGCCCGAGGAAGCTCTATCAATATCCTGGCAGCTCATTACGGCTCCAGCCTGAAGCTCCAGCCTTTATACCCATTTTTGGATCTCGCTTGTAATTGGATGTCATTTTTTCACTTTCTGTACTTTATTAAGTTGTTCAGGTAAGATAATGTTTAATCTTTTCTCACAAAGAAAGGGAAGAAAAATTAAGAGGAAATCAGTGTAAGTTTGTTACTTCAGACTAATCACATCCTCACCCCAACACCTGCTTTATAAATGGCCCTTTCATATTTGGAGTGTTACATTCCTTTAACAGTGGCTATTCCGGGATGTGGGAACCAGTGGTGGGGGAAGTGGCAAAAGTGACAGCCGGACCTTCTAGAGCAGTGCTTCTCAAACCTGTCCCAGGGACCCCCAGCACTGCACATTTAGTGTCTCCCTCATCTAACACGCTTGAGTCAAGTCATCAGCTCATTATTAGAGATCGCAAGACTGGAAATTGGGTGTGACTGTGTCCGATGTGGAAGACATACAACATGTGCAGTGGTGGGGGAACTCCAGGATGGGTTTGTATATGCTAAAGCTTGTATATGTGTGGTAATTACTAAAATACATTGGTAGCCACTTAAACCGGCTTCGTGGAGAAGGCCACAAGAGGCAACCCAAAACTGTACCATATAGTTTATTGTACAACAATAAAAAAATGTCCTTAAAATCAAACACTGAAATGTATTAAGATACCTACCTGCATAACTACGTACTCAAGAGAGGCGGAAAGAGGGTTTCCATATATATACTGACGGCCACTTGCATAAAATTCTTAGGGTTTGTTTACATGACAGCGACGAACTAAAAACTGAAAAGTTTTTCCTTTGCATTTTTCATGTACAGACGACACCTTTGTCAAAATGATTCACACGTATCCATGAAAACGACTTAAAACGCTGTATTCTGCTGCCCGGCCAGTAGTTAGCGATGTCACTTTTTAAGAAACAATATGTGCCTATAGAACATGTAATATGCATGTGCATGATGTCATTGTTTTCAAAAATTCGCGTTTTTGTATTTACACGGAGATGACAGAAAAAACGTGCACTTTGAAACCCATTTTTAAAAGCTTGTGTTTTCAGCCCTCCAAAATGCCCCTGTCGTGTAAACGCATTAAAAAGTTTTAGTTGAAAAGGGTATTCTATTTTTTTTTCTTTAAGACTAGTTATATTATTTTTTTATAACTATAGTCAGTTACATAAAATCTGAATCTAAACCTGGAATCAAGAACATTTTGTCTATCTTTGTGACCAGACTGTAATTCTGCAGTTATTCTATTGTAACTATAACAAAAAGTAACTCGTCATTGTCATTGAACATAGTGAGACATTTAATTCAGCTCGGAAAACTCTAGCACGACTTCAGTCACACATCAACATCACAGGCCTGACGGTGCACTGCATGTGACTAACAATGCTACATTTAGCATACATTTTTCTCTCCTTTGCCATTGAATTGTTTAGCACAGTTGATTTAGTAGGGAAATGAGCCTTGAAGCACTACTGTTTTTTATGTCAGATGTCCTATATAAACGCAATCGAGTCCCTTGATTTATTTTGTATAGCTGTAATCATGTTAAATTTAACCAATTTGTGTGACAGTGAATGTTGATACTAAATCTAATCACATTCAATACAGAAAATGATCATTAAAAAGTTCAATCTAAAATCAATATTTGTGTATAGCGTTCTTAGCTTAGCAACATGTTAACATGAAACAATTGGTGTCAATTGAGAGTTGAGTCTGCTTTTCTTTTCAACAGTATGTTTTATTGTTCTATTTTAAAACGGAGAAAGGAAACTGAAATGTTTGAGCTGTAAAGCTCAGGTAAAAGGTCTTCTCCCCCAAATCTATTCAGTATTTCAAAAACTGCAAATATCAAACAACATGACATAAAATATATATCCTTTAAATCCAAACATCTGAATACTATAAACACATTAACAAGATGATATGTTCTCTATCAGATAGCGCAACACAAGAAATATACAAAATGGTAAAAGCCACTATATACTGTATACTTTTTCATAAAGAAAACAATTCCTCGAGAACTTGCTCCATTACTTTTCCTTCCTTCTGGAAGGAGGTCCATGGGATATGCTGCTGAAATGGTTAAAAGGGCACAAACCCATTTCTTTAAATGTCCATCAGGACATTTAATGTTAACACTCTGAATTCTTGCAGTCCAGTTCACAATTTGTCTTCATACTTCATCCGCTCTGAAGCTTGTAGTAACAGCCCATCATTTTAGGCCTTCAAACTGTACATGAGCAACTGAGTAATATGTTTGAGTGTGCGTACTTGTATATGTAATATGCTAGATTGTGTGTACTTGTAAATGGCTGCATCCCAATTCACATACTATCTGTCCTATCACATGTCCCAAAACACAGTACATTAAAAACAGTATAAAATTAGCACCAACAAGGTTTCAAAAGCGGGGTGTAATAGCGATGCCATAGAAGAACCATTTTTGGTTCCCTAAAAAACCTTTCAGTGACCAGTTTTTAAAAGAATCATTTTAAAAGAATCATAACGAATCTTTTGTGGAATGGAAAGGTTCCATGAATGTGATGCCAATAAAGATGTCAACAAAGAATCTTTCTTTTGAAGAGTGAAGGGTTCCCTGACTTCACACTGTTTCTAGTGGATTTTCCAAGTGTGCATTAGTGCCAACTGCGCAATGGAAGGCGTTTGTGATGACTCGTTTCAGATTTAGACATTTGTCAAGGTTGCAATAGCCATTTTGAAATGTATGACTCTAAAGGTTAAGTGGAAAGAAGAATTTAGCGCTCTTTAAAATGAATGTTCCAAAAGTGATGCCATAGCAGAAACATTTTGGGATCCCCAAAAGCTCCTTTCAGTACCCATCTTAAAATAAACTTTTTTTATTATTATTTCTTAGTGTGAAGAATACTTCAATAATCTAAAGAACCCTTTTCAACTATAAAGAACCTTTTGTGGAATGGAAAGGTTCCATGGATGTTAAACGCGCTTCATGGAACTATAGATGCCAATAAAGAACCTTTATTTTTAAGAGCACACAGACGCAAACAATGCATATCATAAGCATGTGCATTGGGAAGCAGCCAACACAGTCGCATGACATTCATATGAATTTGTATGATCTCTTCCCCTTTAAGGGTTAGGTGTAGGGAGTGGAGATTCATGGTGATGTTTTGATATTTATGAATTCTCATGACATGGGGTTGGAACGTTTGTATGTGTTGTGAGTGTGCTGCATGTAGGTATCCTGTTCTGTATGTAATAGAGATTGGTTACTTGCTTGCTTTGACAGATATAGTGTTTAAGGTCTACTGAGTGAGCATGATTATGTATTGGAGCCCTTAGTACATGGCATCTTCATATATGTCTGTTCTGAGGCATAATAAGATTCCTCCTCCCAGCATGAAGATGGTGGCGCCCCAGCCCAGCCCGTAGCCCCAGTTGAACTCGTGATACGTTTGCAAGACTTTGCCATCAATGAATTTGATCGGGTAGAGAACCAGAGCACACGCCTGGAGGACCACTGCAAGAGAAAAAGACAACATGTCAGAATAAATACATAAAGGGGTGGTCACACTACTTTTTTCATTCCATTGACTTCCATTCATACGCATGTACATTTTGCAGACAGGGAACGCAAGCTCGTGCAAAGAAGTTTTGCATTACAGCGCAATCCAAAGTTCAAGTTTGGTGAACCCTGACCTGCAAATTCATATCACGGGAAGTTGTGTGACTAATAGAAGATCAATAAGTGACGGCACGACCTCTCGCTGAATTAAAAGAACGCACATTTTTGCAGTAAGTGGAGTAGATTGTATATTTTTACATTATGGATTTATTATTTGTTATTAGTCTAGTGTGACCACGACTTAACACAGCGATAATTAACAAGAAGTTATGTGTAACCGTGATTTTAAGCCAGTTACAGGGAGTTGATAGGATTAATGTGAAGCAGAGCCTAACCTCTTAATCATGGTAAAATTACTGTAAAACACCCTTGTGGCTTATTGCTTTATAAAATAGCTGTAACATGAAATACACAAATGTTCAATTTAAGAGGCCATGTTATGCCCATTTTCAAAGTCTTGATTTGGGGTCTACTAGAATGTTTTCATGCTTAAAGTTTCAAAAAAACATTTTTTAACATAGTTGATTGTTGCAAGCAAGTCGCCGTCTGATGACCCGAGTGATCTAGCAGGATTATATTTAGTAATCATATTGCTAAGGTATGCAGAAGCAGTACCATGAAGACATTTAAAAATCAATATCAGGATTTTAAAATCAATTCTGTAAGAAACAAGTAGTGTGTGGGGTAATTTAAGTAAGGTATGATTCCTCAGCCTAGTATGTACATACATTGTTGCAGCTGCATTCTAAATTCTTTGTAAGTGTTTGATAGAGCTTTTAGTTAAGTCAGCCAAAGTTCTGTTCTGTAACGAATGCAAGTATGAGGTGCTAATTAATTTGTGGAGATCTGGTGCAAGTGAGAGATAGAGTTGTGAGTCATCAGCACGTAATTTAAAGAAAAAAGTATTTTCCACAAATACCCACCACATGACATTGTACAACCTAAAATGACCTTGCCTCGTCATATAAAAGGTCTAATTATCCAATACTTTAAGAGACTTATTGACCTCTATTGGCTCTATATTCTTCTCTATTTTCTTCTCTGATTTACTGTTTTTCAAAAGAATTTAGGCATTCAAGCAGTGACAACATAACAAAAAAATATATTTTCAAGATTTTAACTATTTTTGATTTTATATTTGATTTTATCACCCTGACATTTTTTACTTTATGCCACAAAGAAAAATAAAAAAATAATAATTTTCAGGTCAGATATTAAAAACATGATAATCATAGAACAGGTGTTTTCAAATTCCTGTCTGTATGAACCGCAAATCAGATTTTAATGTATTGTCAAATATATGAATGCATATTTTAATTCATTTATTAATTAATACATTTAATTATTACAATGCAAGGTGCTTTGGTTAAAAATGTCTCCCAAATGCATAAATCTATAAGTAAATGACCCACATGTCAACGTCTGATTCTTTGGGTTGGAGGTTTGTGTAATGCCTGTGCCTAAGTATGTGCAATAATGATAGAGATAGAAGCACTAATAAGCAATCAGACAGAAAAGTTACAACCGGAGAAGATCATGTCAATCAAATAAACAGAGGACAGAACTCAAAGCAATCCTGTTTGAGTTAGCAAGTCCCCCTCTGTAAACAACAAATTAATGAGAGAAATTGTGCATGCTACCATGCTGCAGGGTCTGGCACAGTGTGTGTAGAAGACCTGCCAGCGTGACACACACACACACACACACACAGAGAGAGAGAGAGAGAGAGAGAGAGAGAGGCTCATTCCCTCAGGCTCTCCTCACACTCCTCTGCTTTGTGCGAGACTGAAACAGCTTCTTGGTGCTGCTGAGTAATATACCGTTAAGCTCCTATGAATTTGTTTCATATAAATATGCTAATAAAACCACAGACTATAACAAAACCCAATCTCAGAATAACACACAGCTTTCAAAATCAACAAGATAACTTGATTCATCTGCACACATCTGTGCTGCATGACCAAACAGAACGCCCTTCAACCAAATTTATAGGTTGAGCCAATGTTGTTGTGTCGGGCTGCATTCCCAAAAAGCATCATTAGCCAACTCTGGTCACAAGTTACAGCATTACCAACATAGGTCAAAGATTCAGATGATCCCAAAATCATAGTTCCAACAAACATCCGTAAAGAGTTCATCTCGGAGTACATACAGCTCATACAATGTGCACGCAAATGGGAATTTCTCATCTTTTTTTCCTTGTGCAAATTTCTGCTATAAATGAGTTATAATAATCTGAAATTAATACTTGATTAATTAGCAGTTCACACTTTATATTAGGGGTACAACTTGTAATTACATGCAGGAATTCTTAAATATATAGAGCAATTTAAATGCATTGTGAGAAAATTTGTTTTCAAAGTTGTAAATAAAACTATATTGATTATAAGATTTATAAGATTATTGGAGTACGTTTCACAAGAAAGTTCTGTTTCAATCTTTCTACTTCAAAATTTCACATTTAATTCAATGTATTATTTGCGGTTTCTTTGTAATTACTTGTGAAATTTACTAGCAAATTCTGAGTGAAAATAGTTTTTTCACTGTACATAAAATGTAAACAATTAATCATTGTATCAAATGATTACTTTAAATGTTAGTACATACTTTTAAAAGGCATTTAATATAAAGTGTGTGTGAAGTTATTACTTCAGCACCAGCACGACATCATTAATGACAGTTTTAAACTCTTGAACCAATGACAACGGTTTTGGAAAACATTGACTAGCACTTCTCCACAAATGAATCATACTATTGAAGGGTTGGTCAAAATCCCTTGCCTCTTCAAATACATATATAATCATATATCATTTTGAATGGTTATATACTTCCTTTATAAAAATCAATAATCAAATATATTCATTATCACATAATAATTTTTATATTCTTGTGCCTGTGAAATTATATTTTCTTAAATGCATGGATGCAAGTAACCAGTTTCTTTTAGGTGCCTTCCAATCTTACTTTGAGATTGCACGTAGTACACGCAGGACACGAAGGCCACGTAACCCACAAGGCCGTTTGTCTCTTTCTCTGGGATCAGTAGAAAGGTTAGAGGGTCCTAAAGGCAGCGTGGGCACATATGATTCTTCGCTGGACATATAGTCAAGCTATATTGAGCGTTACTATCAAACTTTAATTGTTGTATTAAAATGTATTCTTTCCAGTGTATTTCCTTCCTTGGGAGTAAATGCCAGTGATCTGTTTTTCTCCTAAATGAGTGAAGGTTTTAGCATTATGTTTTGGTATACTTAACTGATAATAAGGAGCTCAGACTCTCTTCAGCCTTGATGGGAGCTGTTATTTGCTAGTGTCTGTTATTTGTGTGTGTGTGTGCGTATGACATTCTATGTAGGTTCTGGACGGTCGGACCAGACACCCCGGCGCCCTTCTCTAACCTGCGAGGCCACCACAGACCTAAATCCAATGAGTGGACGACAACTATCTTTACTAATGGCGATAGGCACCCCTATCTCCTCACATGTGTTAAATTGTTTAGGCTCTTAATGTTTCTTAGCCAATGAGAATCATTCAACCTGTAAGCAATGACGTAGCTTAGACCTTGGAAATGGTATAACTGCTGTGATCTTTGTAACTGTAAGCGGGGCGGCCTACGAACTCCTATGTGAGTCTTGAAGCTGACTTCTGCTGATGAGAATGCAAACTATCTTCAGTAAAACTTTTCTTTAATTTTTTATAATTCTGACTCCGGGTCTTCATTCTTCATATCGGGTTCTGGGTCTTTGACTGTATACCCCTTACAGTTATGGTGGAGGATGCGCTGGCAATTATTCTCGGTGACACCCCTGGCAAATCAACAAACAAGGTAGTAAGCTTTTGTTAATTGTTAGGGCTGTCTGACTGGAAGAGATTTTGAAGGAGAGCGGGAGAGCTTCACTCCGATGAGGCGAGTGAAGCTTCACTCCGATGAGGCGAGTGAAGGAGTAAGTTAATTATACTACTGACAGTATAAGAAGTCGCTGAGAGCGTCGTTAAGGGTAACGGCAGCAGACAGCGCAAGCGAAGCGTGCTCTGTGGGGGCCCCGCTGGGCATTACTGGTGTAGCACCACCCCAGCAGGGCACGTCCCTGGGCTAGAGGTCCAGTGGCACCGTAAACCTGCTCAATCTCTTCCATCTCAGATAGGGGATCCCCGAACTTAGTGAAGTGAATCAGGCAGTTAGGGATACTAACAATAATAGGGTTGTTTGCCAGGGATGCATCAGGAACAATTCCGAGAGAAAAATTTAAAAAGTTGTGACCCAAATTGGCATGGACCAGTATATGTAACTGTGATTTTGGAGTATACTTTGCAGTTTCATCACGCAGAAGCCAAGCTGTGTTGTTCAAAGATCGCCGCCTCCATTTCTGCAATAACTTCAGGTGAGTATGAACCATGATTAAGATATGGCAGAAAAATGTAATAACTTAATCAGTAACCTGAAGAGTCCTGAAACAAATAGTGAGTCAGGAAAAGCAAACGCTGTAAGCAGCTGTGCTCTAAAGCCCTCACTTTAAATAAATTTGCAGAAATGATTAAGTAAATGGTAGTCAGGATTTTGATTCTGATTGGAAATTTAAACAACTTGACTGGCTACAACCAAACAAAGAAACTGAAAAATTAAAATGTTTAGCCTCGTATTGCTTACGATGATTACAAGAAGCAAGTGAAAGAAATTCTGGGTCAGGGATAATTTCCCTGGACAAGCGACTAAAGTTAAACAGACACTTTGTGAAAACAATATTTTGCAGCTTATGAAAATTAATGTTCTGCCAATAATAATGATGAAGATTATGATTGGGCTATTATGATTAAATCAGCCACTGGTGGACTGTAAAAGAATACAGAGAACTGCTTAATCAGTAGCTCTGTTTGCATTCCTGAATGGGACACACTGTTTCAAGGGTGTGATGCTGTAGTTGAGGCTGAAACAAATTCACCAGATGACAGAGAGTGTCTTGATTGTGGTCAGTAGGGCCATTTAACACGTGACACATTTCTGGTAATAATGTGAGTTTGAAAGTAGATCAGTGTTTATATGACGATATTAAAGTTGTCGTCTGAGAAAGAACAAGAGATAAAACAAGGTCAAAAGATTGAAGTCTTAAAGTGAATCCTTTTGAAGAAAAGATCTATAATACTAATTTTTATAAGTGTATTGATGAATACAGGTTGATGTAAAATGAATGACTCCAACAAATGTGAGTTGCAGAATATATCAAAGTAACTAAAAGGATGATTGTGTTGCCATTAAAATTTTTAAAAAGGTTTTAGATGATATAGAGAGACTAATCTCACAGATGATTTACAATAACTGCAAAAGTATCACAAGCAGAGAGTGCTTGCCTCAAACTTAGTGTGAATCCTAATTGGAGATTGATAAACTCCAAGAGAAAACTTAAGTCAAATATTAAGTTATGGTAATTGAGAACTTGACAACTAAAATTGAGATTGAGAAATGTGAAATGTTATTGAGAACTAGAATAATTACCATTATGTAAGAACAAATAAGCAGAAGCCGTACTGGATTAACAGTTGCTAAATGCTGATTAAACAAACAGCTTGAAAAGTTGACCATGAAAGAACTAGAAGCTGATGTTTTGCTTTCAAAAGATAAGTTTGTTATTGGCTGTAAGGAAACAGTTTGCTTATCTGAATCTGATGTGTGCTGTGGCTGAAACTGCCAGTGCAACAGACTCAATCTGAGTGGAAATTTGTAATGCCTAAATTTCCTGATGTGTGGGCAAAAGACAAATATAAATAATATGTTTATTTGAAACCGTATGTAATTTCTGGCAAAGATGCCTTAAGCTGGGATAGAGTTAAAAGATGATAGATAAATGTTTGATGTTAGAAGTATATGAGAGAGCAGTGTACCATCCAATAGAGTCTCAGAGTCTCTCTCATTCAATGAGTCAGCTAAAAGCTGGTATCTGTGATAATGTGTAAAGCACAGTGTTTCAGTTGAAGGATCATAGACACAGAGATGTTTTAAAAATAAAACTGAATGACTTTAAAGAAGTATTTAAAATAATAATACAGATAGAGATGACATTTTGATTAGGTTAATTTAGGACCAGTAACTTCTTTGTCTGATCTTAGTCCCCACCATGAAACGGGGGAGGGGCCGACGGAAATGTACACTGAATGTACGGTTGTGATCTAAATTCACTGAGTATAATCCAAGTAGCTAGGTTGCTGCTTTTAAGATAGTTAATGGATTTAAGTGATTAAATACTGTTGTTTTTGACCTGTCTCCCTATGTGAACACTATTAGGCAATCCGAATGGCTCTGGTGACTCTTGAACGTGCCTTTCCTAAGCTCTAGAAAACAGCTGAGTTCTGTTGAAGCAAACAGCCTGTGATGGGAAAGAGCGGTCACCAGTGGGCACGAGTGGCTACTCAATGACGGGTAAGACCTTCTATTGGCCAGACAGGGGGCAACCCAAGCCAGAGTGGATCACGTAAAGTCACTGGGCATCTCAAGATGGAGGTGTTTATGTGAGAAAGGTATGAGAGTGGAGCGGATGACTGTGAGGCCAGCAGCATCCTTTATCGTTAGGGCGGATGAGCTGTGAGGAGTTACAGACAGTCTGACCCCGAAACGTGAGTGTTCCTCTAATACCAATCACCAGAAACCGCATTCATTGTATGGCTTGTTTTTTTATTGTGACAAGCGTCTGCAAATATGCCAGGGGAAAACACCCTGATGGAGATTATAGATAAAGGGCTAACAGGAGTGGGCTTTCAAGAACCAGCTGAGGCCATGAAGTGATTCCCATTAGTTGTTGTGGAGACAGTAGCAAAACTTTTTATGTACTGGTTGCCTTACGGGCAAGGAAAATCATAGTTGATTTTGAACTAATATGTTATAACATAGTTTTAACTCTTGAAGGTCGTTAGACATGGTGGTGGCTAAAGATGAAGACAGCTTTTGATTTAAGGAAAGTCTGGATGACAAAGGTGAATGGTCAAAGGTTATTGTAATGAATACAAATTTTGACTAAGTTACAGCCTTAGGAGGCTGGTGAAAAAATTATTTGTTTATAGTGAGAGAGACTGCTTGAGCGGAGGAAGGGATGGTAACTGTGTCTGTCTTTCTGTTATTGGCCTGCTAGAGCAAGCTGAAGCAAAATAATGATAATGAAACAAAACAACCCAGCTGACCTTGTTAAATTCTAATGAATAATGAACAAGACATGCTTTGAAACTGGTTGGGAGACCATGTAAAATAAGGTAGAAGCTACCGGAAAATGGGAAGTTTAAAATCTTATTTAAAATTTAAATCTTTTAGCAATAATATAAAGAAAAATTAACATTGAAAATGAACAGTTAACATATGTGTGTCTAGTATGAGTGCGTATGATGGTGACAGCACTTTATGTCTTGTATGTATTAGTTTGGGGTACTATTATTTCCTGATTTTGAGGATATTGTGTCATTAACCTCTGGAATTAGTGTTTTATCATTACAGATGGGTTAAGTGAAATGACCAACTTTAGAAAAGTTGATAATTCTAAGTCAATCTGATGAAAAGACAATGCAGAACATGGGACGAGCTTTAATTGGAGTGGTTTTCCAGCTCTGTCTGCTATTGGTAATTATGAATGCTTTTGTCATTTATGATATTGAACTGAATTACTCTCTGGATTAGTATTTTATATAAATTGGAATTGTAAAGAAGATTGCCGTCCATTCTGGGGTAAAACTCTTGTCTAAATTCAACTGAGGGTCTAAATTTAAATAGACAACTAGGTGGGATCATAAGGATAAACGTAGGAAAAAAAAATATATATATATAGACTTGACGGCAGAGAGACAAAGTGACACATTGGCTAAGTCACTATCCAAATTATCCAGAGTGAGCTCCCTCATTTTTATTGAAAGGCCGGAGGGCGAACAAAGAAGGAGTGAATATAACTTCTAAAAAGAAAAGGTTTTATTTCTCAATCCCTTAAATGTATGTATGACATTAGATGTCTAAGAAAACTACAATTTAATAAAGGTAAAAAGAGAAAGCAGCTATATGGCTGTGGGCTGGGATCTGAGTAACATAATATTTTGGTTTCTGTAAAACTGTAAAGATAAGTGGAACTGAGACAAATACTGTGAGAAGTAGTTATAATGAAAAATAAAGTTGAAGTTAATGATAAGAAAACAAGAGTATTGAAGAATTAATAAAATACCATGATTCCCCTAACGAGGGAACTTTAAGTGTCACTAGGCTGACAGTGGTGAGAGACTCGGATGCAGAAGGAACTGGCATGTAGGGCAAGATGGAAGAAATATAGTAGAAAAAAATGTATGTTATGAAAATACAATTTCTGATAGGATTTATGGAAGTCAAATTAAGTTTAAATGGTATGAAAAAGGTTAGGGTTAGACATTGTATGATTGACAGGGATTCAAGTGATATAAGGATAAGGAATGAACAAAAGCTTTATTAAGCAAAATGGGGAACGATTCTATATTTTAGTGGTAAAATAAATACTGAAATGATGATGTGAATTTGTTTTATTTTATTTCTATTTTTGAAACAAACAAAAAAGGGTATAAGATGTTATACAATTAAAATGGTACATGCTATGTGACCGTAAACTGAAGGATGATTTCAGTAAAGACTTAAGGTGCTTACATCGGTTATTATGGGCCTTAATTATTAATATTTTATTTGTTTGTTGTTTATTTTTAGTTAGACAACCATTGTGTTTTGAACCTAAAGGGTCTATAAAAGGGGTAGTGAAAATAATGGATTAACCATCCAACTTTGTTTATAATAAAAGGATTTGGAAATCATAATTTTATAAATAAAAAAAAACTAGTGCATATATTCTGGTATTCATGATTATAGACAATGTCTTTATTTAGGATCTGAGTAGTGACTGTGGATCTAGCCCATGCTAGTAGGAATACAGCAATAGTGCTTGCTTATTTAGCCTGGCTTCCAAAGAAAAAATATGTACTTGTTTCGTAATCAGTTATGTGTTTTATAAAAATTTTAACCTGACTGATAAACTGAGGAAGAATGACATTGATGTCCTGTTGTGAGTGGAAGGTGGGAGAGCCTCTTAATGGGGACTGGAATTTTTAGTATCCAGCATGTCCATGACGAGGTGAAGAGACAAGTGTGACCCATCAGGGGAGCATGCGTCACCACTCCTCCCTTCCGTAGTGATCTCACTGGTTAGACCAGACGTGGCGGTATTGGACCCCACATTGGTCTAAAACGGGGGACTGAAGGGTTGGTCAAAATCCCTTGCCTCTTCAAATACATATATAATCATATATCATTTTGAATGGTTATATACTTCCTTTATAAAAATCAATAATCAAATATATTCATTATCACATAATAATTTTTATATTCTTGTGCCTGTGAAATTATATTTTCTTAAATGCATGGATGCAAGTAACCAGTTTCTTTTAGGTGCCTTCCAATCTTACTTTGAGATTGCACGTAGTACACGCAGGACACGAAGGCCACGTAACCCACAAGGCCGTTTGTCTCTTTCTCTGGGATCAGTAGAAAGGTTAGAGGGTCCTAAAGGCAGCGTGGGCACATATGATTCTTCGCTGGACATATAGTCAAGCTATATTGAGCGTTACTATCAAACTTTAATTGTTGTATTAAAATGTATTCTTTCCAGTGTATTTCCTTCCTTGGGAGTAAATGCCAGTGATCTGTTTTTCTCCTAAATGAGTGAAGGTTTTAGCATTATGTTTTGGTATACTTAACTGATAATAAGGAGCTCAGACTCTCTTCAGCCTTGATGGGAGCTGTTATTTGCTAGTGTCTGTTATTTGTGTGTGTGTGCGTATGACATTCTATGTAGGTTCTGGACGGTCGGACCAGACACCCCGGCGCCCTTCTCTAACCTGCGAGGCCACCACAGACCTAAATCCAATGAGTGGACGACAACTATCTTTACTAATGGCGATAGGCACCCCTATCTCCTCACATGTGTTAAATTGTTTAGGCTCTTAATGTTTCTTAGCCAATGAGAATCATTCAACCTGTAAGCAATGACGTAGCTTAGACCTTGGAAATGGTATAACTGCTGTGATCTTTGTAACTGTAAGCGGGGCGGCCTACGAACTCCTATGTGAGTCTTGAAGCTGACTTCTGCTGATGAGAATGCAAACTATCTTCAGTAAAACTTTTCTTTAATTTTTTATAATTCTGACTCCGGGTCTTCATTCTTCATATCGGGTTCTGGGTCTTTGACTGTATACCCCTTACACTATGGTGGTTAAGCAGTGAGTTACGTTGTTGTACAGGAGATGCATCCCAGAGAAATGTCTTGAAAGCGCCACAGAAACTCAGTGAATCAATCTGCAATTGGCTCACTTAAAGACTCTGCGTATTAAGCTGAGATAGGAGACTGTAATGTAACAACAAAAAAACCACATGGTCTTCATGTTTCTAATAAGAAATTACATTGACATTCTTTGAAGGGGTTGAGTGGACATCCCAACATTCCAAGCCAAACAAACGGGAACTATCCTATTCCAAAGGTCTTGGTCTCGGACTAATTTATTCATTGTCTGATACACACTACACACAAAAATTCAAGTTCCAATCCGACTGTCTGGCTTTATGACATTTCCAGTAATAAGGGCGCACGGGTTTTTACAGTTTTTTTCAATTGCTTACACACTAAAATTAAAACTTTCCCACTATTAGCAAAACCTTACACTCAAGGAGCAAAACACCAGCCTAGATTTGCACAATTGTAAGCACGTTGTCAGCTTCACCCTTTTTGCAAAACATTACACACAGTAATTTGTAAAACTCTACACACATTTTCACACCTTAGACACAGATAAGGATTGTGAGGTTACTTCCTTGTCATTACAAAGCCCCGGTTTGCCATTGACCACACTAATGAATGAATTGGATATGCACATCCACCAGGTGTGGAAGCACACATGTGCTAATTTGAAAACGCAGCACTCAGGTGTGCTATAAAAGGCAGCAGGTTCACCTGTCTTCAAGTTCACCTGTCTTCAACAAAAATGGAAGGAGCTAGAAGAAGAAGAAGAAGAAGAAGAAGAAGAAGAGTGAGAATAAGAGGGGGAGCTCAAAGAGGAGGTGAAGGAGGTAGAGGAAGAGGAGAAGGAGGTAGAGGAAGAGGTGAAGGAGGTAGAGGAGGAGGAGAAGGAGGTAGAGGAAGAGGTGAAGGAGGTAGAGGAGGAGGCCCAGGTAGAGGAAGAGGAGAAGAAGGAGATAGAGGAAGAGGAGAAGGAGATAGAGGAAGAGCCCTAGGTAGAGGAAGAGGTAGAGAAGGACTTGAAGAGTTGATAGAACCTGAACAAAGAAGACGAGGACCAAATTTGACTCAAGAAATACGTGCAACACTTATTGACCATGTTATCAACAATGGACTGACACTGATGGAAGCTGGACAAAGAGATCAACCAAATCTCTGGTTGATACTGTAACTGAATAGTTACAGTATTCTTGTTGCTTTTACAGTAGTTTTTATCAAACTGTATGTAGTCAAACTGTTGTACTTCATGCAGTAATTTTTATTTGTCTACAGATTTTATTTTTTTCATTGATTTCTTTGTTGGTTGATTACTGTAACTGATTATGGTAAGAAATACTGTAAATAAATACTTGAAATATGAGTCTGCAGAAATCAGTGTTGTGCAGTGCTTGGCAAGTTTATAGTAGGCCTGTTTGTGTACATTCTCCCTATATCTCAAACTAATCATGAAGAATGTTGTGGGTTTGTCACTATTTTTTTTTTTTCATCTAAATAATCTCTTACATAACAATGTCTGGCCAAAAATCTAGCACATGCTATTTCCTAAAAATAGTTTTTTTACAAATGTGTTTTTTATTTATCACAGCCGTGTGAAACTGGCTGCAATATTGTCTGATCATTGAGGACTGTGTTGGTTAAATGAAAACTAATAGCATTTTCACAAATATGTGTATATCTTTTGACTGAAGTGTGTATGTTTTGACAGAAGTGTGTCATTTTGCAAACAATCTAGGAATTATGCAAATTGAGTGTGGTGTTTGGATAATTGTGATTATATTTTGAAAAAAAGAACCCGGTTTTCAAAATTGCGTGTAAACAATTGAAAAAAACTGTAATAAGTCCCCAGGCAGTATAAGAATGAAGAACTAGTTAATGGATTTGCCAACATTTGTAAGGTTGACGTTTTGTTGGAGACAGTTAATAGAATATAAATGAGATTGTAAAAAATACCTGCCACGGAACAGCTGTCACATACAGTTAAAACATTTGAAAAGCAGTTAAGGGAAAGTAAAACAATTTCAAGGTTGGGAAGTTGAATTGCAAATCAAATTAGTAAGACTCATTCTAGTGTCTGAAGAAAACGTTGACCAAAATCAAATAAAAACCATAATAATCTATGGTACTTATAATAATATTTAAATCATATGGTCATAACCTGTTCATAACAAGGGTGAACTTAAAAAAAAGACCTGTAGAGAACAGTACGTTTCAATTCATTCATGGATGTCAGTTATCTAAATGGAGATCATTCCCCACCCACTGACGCTGTACCACAGGAAAAGGAACCGAGAGATCAGTATCACGCTTTTGAGGATATTTACCTCACATTTTATATCAGAACAGGATATTAAAGCCCAACTTCACTTCCCCCATAAATGCATGGAATGCTGAAACTGTTATGGGACACATTCCTCTATGTGTGATGTTGTTCCTCCAGAAATATACGCACTTTCATTCGCATCCTGTTTTTCCAAAAAGGGAAGGGATAAGGTTTGTGAGTCAAATGTTCTGACTAAAATGTTCTGGGATATGTTCTATTCAACAACAGTGGCTTGTGACTTCACATGTCGTCTTAAGGGAGATTACACAATGAATGAAGAGGAAATGTCACACCACCAACTAACATAAATGCTGTGAAAGGATGCTGAGCTGACCATGATTCAGTCAAGTCAAGTCAAGTCACCTTTATTTATATAGCGCTTTTTACAATACATATTGTATCAAAGCAGCTTCACAGTGATAACATGAAAATAATACAACAAAGTTTGTTTCTAGAAGAAAATTGCGTCAACGTCCACCTTAAGTAAGGCAGATCAATAATATTGTTGAATATTAAATGTCCCCAACTAAGCAAGCCAAAAGCCAAGGCAACAGTGGTAAGGAACCAAAACTCCATCAGGTGACAGAATGGAGAAAAAAACCTTGGGAGAAACAGCTCAATTCACCAGTAGAGTTTACAGAAATAATCAGGACAAAAGTATAACAATAAAAATTTGTTTACATAAACGTCATGGTTACGTTTGTCTGGGTTGGATACAACTCAATCTATCCCGTTCAGATTCAGAACAGCACATGAAGGCATACTAAAACCTTGCCGGTAACACCTTACAGTATGGTCCCATTGGTGTGTGTGTGTGTGTGTGTGTGTGTGTGTGTGTGTGTGTGTGTGTGTGTGTGTGTGTGTGTGTGTGTGTGTGTGTGTGTGTATTTTAGCTACTGTAGAGCAGATATACTTTTGTGTGTAAGAGAAAGTAAGTTAGGCATGTAGTAAGTTAATGAGTGTGTGGGTGGAGTGAATAAAGTAAAGGACACAAGGTGCTGAACACAGTCATGAATGAAAAATAGCAGAAATGAGACAAATGAAAACACTTCTAGTCTAGGTTTAAAATATTTAACGCACCTGGAAATGTTGACTTTCTGATGCATTTTATGTGTTTAAACAGTACATTTGTATTTCAACTGAGTACATCTCCCTGGCTGTTCCATGTTCATGTGACATCATACATCTGCAACCACACACACACACACACACATCTTTAATGACCCTCCCTGCATGGCTCCATAAGTAGACTTTTATCCACATAAGGCCGGAAAGCAATTACAGCTGGTGAAGAAAATGCAGCCGGAACAACATTCACAGTCACAACATACCAACCGAATGTCTCATTTTTTTCACTGTAGTGTATTTATACTTGAATTTTAGACAAGCAAGATAAATTACATTCATAATATATTCAAAAACAATTATACAAAATTAATAAATGCTGATAAATATCTTTTTTTGGCCTTTAAGTATTTTATATTTACAGTATAAAAGGCCAATTTACACTGCGCCGACAGACTCAGACCAATGCCGACAGTCACCAGATTACAGAGCGTCACTTCTCAGACATTCAAAGACCAACAAACGGTGATTCAACATGTTTGATTAGCAAAAAAGAGAGCCGACAGATGCTGACAGGGGTAACACACTGATCCGACCAACCCTGACGAAGTGTCTGTTGCTGTCTGCCGGTGCAGTGTGAATTGGCCTTTATACAGAAAACCATTGAGATGGGGATTACACGTTTTCCATATAAGCATCACTGTTCATCCTGTCTGAGCATGTGCACTGGCTACAAGTCCTGTGGTTTTCAACCCTGGTCCCAGGAACCCATCGCTCTGCACATTTTAGGTAGCCTAGAAATCTAGACGCACCCTAGCGGCAGCAAAAATTATTTTGCAGCCAGTGTGGTCTAGCAACTCTCCGTTGGCTTGCGAGCTGGAAAAACCAAACTCTGGTCAGGCCAATCACATCATGTATAGTTGGTGGGCGGGCTTAACAATGACGGCAGAGTTGTGACGGTTCCGCGTGATTTCCATAGGTGATTTCCCTGCTACTTGAAAACAAAGAAGATGCTGCTGGCGAACAGCGGTCTTTTGAATCGGCTTTGGCCGCGACTCTGGAGGACTTGGAGTTAAGACAACGTCACTTAAGTCATTCTTAAAAAAGGAAGATGTGTTCGGAGTTTTGACGACCAGATACGACAAAAGTTCAATATACCAACTAGCTCCGCTGGTGGGAAAACGCATGGGACTCACTCATCCACAGCCGTTCTTGCTCTGGTTGGTTGTAGCGCTATCCTATTGCGTGCCGAGGGATTTTGAAAGACAACTGTTTATCCCGCCCCTCGGATTGAGGCATGCCAATTGTGAGTTCCCAGACCTAACATCTTGATGTAGGTCTGGCTTGCCAGGCTACATTTTAGGTGCTTCTCAGTTAGAAGTCCTTCCTATACCAGTCCTTCTGAGGCTTGTAGGCTAGAGTCCTCTTCCGCATTAAACTCTAGAATGAGGTGGTGTGGTAAATGCGCATGGCTACGTCATAAATGTTTTCACCCCCACAGTCATGGCACAAAAATTGGGGAAAAATAGTTTATATTAAAAACATTTGACTTTCTAATGCAATACAGTGCATGAACACTGTCTGTGTTCATTATGGACAGTTTAGCATTTTACTTCAAACAAAAAGAAAACAGTTCCACAATTTTGTCAGGACCACTATCGTCAAAGATGATTGGCAAATAATTAGCATAAAGTTTGGACTGGTGGTATGGTTCTGTTCTAGGAAAGAACTCGCATGGATAAGAGCAGGGAGAGCAGCGATAACCCCCCTTAGGGTAAACAGAACAGAACCAACATGAATGTATTGCAGATATCATTAATGCTCAATCATTTTAATGTACAACATTATTCGAGAATTAGTCTGATTCGAAGGGGAATCAGAAGGCCAAATCCTGACTGGACGAGAGGAGCTGGGGATGGAGGAGGGTAATAAGCTCTTGAGCAACGCGATAAGCTTACCGATCATCCAAAACAATGCTGTGTGATGTGCTAAACGTGCTCAATGTATGTGTGTACAAATTATGTTTTTTTTTACCAGATGAGAACTCAAGAAGAGCTTCTAAAATGTGCAAAAGACTTTAAAGGGACAGTTCACCCAAAAATGAAAATTAGCCCATGAGATTTACTCACCCTGAAGCCATCCTAGGTGTATGACATTCTTCTTTCAGACGAATACAATCGGAGTTATATTAAAAAATGTCTTTATAATGAGAGTGAATGGCTGGAGAAAATTTGAAGCCCAAAAAATGTGCATCCATCCATAATAAAAGTAATCCATATGGCTCCAGGGGGTTAATAAAGGCCTTCCTAAGTGAAGCCATGCACTTGTGTAAGAAAAATATCCATATTTAAAACTCTATAATATTTAATCACTAGCTTCTGACAGACACATTGATTTACGGTGGAAGATTAAGCCCTGACCCGACGCACAACGCAATGACGAACGCTGAAAGAAGAATGTCATGTACACCTAGGATGACTTGAGGGCGAGTAAATTATGAGCTAATTTTCATTTTTGGTTGAACTAACCCTTTAAGGTTGACAAAATGTGCAGAGAGTCCCCAGGACCAGGATTGAAAACCACTGCACTAGTCTACGGCTTTAACAAGTTAGGAGATGGGGAGTATGAGAGAGAGACATGGAAAAGTTGACTGGACAGCAGGAGTAAACAATGTATCAATTCGCCATACAGGCAGATTCATTCGTCACTCTTAAAAATACAGTTCTTTAATGGCATTGATGGTTTCATGAACCTTAAACATCCATGAAACTTTTCCATTCCACAAAATGTGCTTTATGGTGGAAAATGGTTCTTTTAGATTTTTTACATTTTCTTAACAATAAGAAAAACAGTTATTTTAAGAGCTGTCCACTGAAAGGTTTTTTGGGGAACCAAAAATGGTTCTTCTATGGCATCGGTGCAAAAAACCTCTTTGGGAACTTTTATTTTTAAGAGTATACTCTATTCTCATCAGACTGAAATAACTAAATTCATCTTTCCATCTATGCTCTCAATGCCTTCATAAACTCTGTTTTCCTAGACAGCGTTACGTGCACCAATAAGGAGAACGGTCTTACATAAGAGGAAATATGTCTTACATTATGTCAAAAGACTGTTGGCAAGTAGAAACATTTTTTTCTCAGCCGTTTCAAACACTGATGCATGTGTAAACTGAGTTTGGTACCACTGAGAACAGCTGTACTCCTGGTCCAAAATTAATACTTGCCAAAGGCCAAATGAGAGTAAATAAAACAACGAGTACATAAAATGTTACTTGCCAGTTGGTGGATAACATTTTCAGCAATTGCATTAATTAGCCATGCTTAAAACCAGGGTAATATAGGCTACTTTAAAACTGTATTTTCTCAAGAAGCTACTACTGAAAACTTAGTCAAGCTTTTAGCTATGCTATTGCTACTACACTAAAGCCATTTTAAAGGGATACTCCACTTTTTTTGGAAATAGGCTTATTTTACAACTCCCCCAGAGTTAAACTGTTGAGTTTTACCGTTTTTGAATCCATTCAGCCGATCTCCGGTTCGGGCGGTACCACTTTTAGCATAGCTTAGCATACATCATTGAAGTGGACAAGACCATTAGCATTTCTCAAAAAAAAATGACCAAAGAATTTAGATATTTTTCCTATTTAAAACTTGACTCTTCTGTAGTTACATCGTGCACTAAGACCGACGGAAAATGTAAAGTTGCGATTTTCTAGGCTGATATGGCTAGGAACTATACTCTCATTCCTGCGTAATAATCAAGAAACTTTACTGCCGTACCATGAGTGCAGCAGGCGTAATGATATGACGCAGCGCCTGAAAATAGTCCCCAGCTCGGTAACTTCCAACGTGACCGGGACTAAGTACCTGCGCCTGCTGCTCTCATGGTACGGCAGTAAAGTTTTTTTATTACTACGCAGGAATGAGAGTATAGTTCCTAGCCATATCAGCCTAGAAAATCGCAACATTACATTTTCCGTCGGTCTTAGTGCACGATGTAACTACAGAAGAGTCAAGTTTTAAATAGGAAAAATATCGAAACACTTTGGTCATTTTTTTTTTGCTAATGGTAATGGTCTTGTCCACTTCAATGATGTATGCTAAGCTATGCTAAAAGTGGTACCGCCAGAACCGGAGACCGGCAGAATGGATTAAAAAACGGTAGAACTCAACAGTTTAACTCTGGGGGAGTTGTAAAATGAGCCTATTTCCAAAAAAAAGTGGAGTATCCCTTTAAGGGAAAACATATTTAAAAAGTACAACTATCATATGATGCAAATAATCATTAGAGCAATATTTATCAAGCAGAGAATCCAAGTTTGGGATCTCAGTTAGAGACGACAGGTTAGTTCAGGTTGGACCATGGAAATAAAGCGTTACCGAAACTATTATTTTGTTAACTAAATTATTTTTTTCTGTAACACTTTCTTTCGATGCTCCACTTTAGATATTCTACTAACTATAAGTAACTTTGCAACTACATGTCAACTAACTCTTTTTAGAGTGCAAGTAAAATGTCTGTTTAACATCTGCTAACACTTTATTGTGATGCTCCCCAACAGACATTCTACTGACTATAAGTAACTTTACAACTACATGTCAACTTATTCTACTAATCTGAACTAATTCCTAAAGCTGTGATCACTCTAGACTTTGAGCATGCAAAATGTCTCCAGACACTGCAACGGTCGTGATATGACGACACGCTCTGCAGCGTCTTTACCAAACGTAAACTTTGGAACGCAGAGAAATGCGAAACTTGAGCTTGCGTTTGTGGTCTGACGCATTTGAATGAATGGAAGTCAATGGAACGAAAAGTGTAGAGTGACCGCCTCTTAACCCTAACAGTCTAATGAGAGTTAGTTGACATGTAGTTGCAAAGTTACTTGTAGTTAGTAGAATGTCTAAAGTGGACCATCAAAATACAATGTAACCTCGGGTACAAATATTTTTAAATGAAATACTTCATTTCATAGCTGGTATGAAGTATTAATGACCTTGAAGGTTTGTTCTTTTGTTGTTGTGGGCAAAAAATTATACTAGCGAGTATAACAGGGTGCTGACCTCAGATCAGATTGCTTATGTCCCCTGCCCTGTGCCATTACCCCATTGTTACGATTAAACTAACGGAGGTTCTGGAACAGCATGTGATTCCTCACATGGAACATGCATTCCTGAAGTGCAAATTCAGATCCACACACACACACACTGATATAATAGCTAGTGAGGGTTTCATGGGAGCTGGCGCTCTCATATAGAGCATATTTTATTTGATGTAGTCGGCTGTTTCTGAAGGTAATTTTCTGGCATTAGAAGTCAAAGCCACTGGAGACGTTGCTCAAGGCACACCAGAAGCAGCTTTTAAAATCCTTAACCTCCCTATTCTCTCTCTATCTTTTCCCTGTACTCTCATATAAGGATAATCCTCACACTGCCAGAATCCACCCAGAGCTAACTGAGAGAACAGCAGACTCCTGATTGAGAAAGTCTGGGAAAAGAGAGGAGGGGAGAGGGGGGCTTTTGGTGAGGGAACATTTTTTCATGCGTTAAGTAATGGTTGGTGGGAAAAACAGAGAGAGGAAGGAATTTCTCTCACATGATACTACCTTTCTTTAACCCTCAGATTCTGTTCTGCCCTTTTAATTGCTAAAATACATGTTTAAATGAATAATTCACCAAACAAATTAACATTCTGTCATCATTTACTCAGCCTGATGTCATTCTAAACTTTCTTCCATGGAACATACACTCACCGGCCACTTTATTAGGTACACCTGTCCAACTGCTCGTTAACACTTAATTTCTAAGCAGCCAATCACATGGCGGCAACTCAGTGCATTTAGGCATGTAGACATGGTCAAGACAATCTCCTGCAGTTCAAACCGAGCATCAGTATGGGGAAGAAAGGTGATTTGAGTGACTTTGAACGTGGCATGATTGTTGGTGCCAGAAGGGCTGGTCTGAGTATTTCAGAAACTGCTAATCTACTGGGATTTTCACGCACAACCATCTCTAGGGTTTACAGAGAATGGTCCGAAAAAGAAAAAACATCCAGTGAGCGGCAGTTCTGTGGGCGGAAATGCCTTGTTGATGCCAGAGGTCAGAGGAGAATGGCCAGACTGGTTCGAGCTGATACAAGGGCAACAGTGACTGAAATAACCACTCGTTACAACCGAGGTATGCAGCAAAGCATTTGTGAAGCCACAACACGCACAACCTTGAGGCGGATGGGCTACAACAGCAGAAGACTCCACCGGGTACCACTCATCTCCACTACAAATAGGAAAAAGAGGCTACAATTTGCAAGAGCTCACCAAAATTGAACAGTTGAAGACTGGAAAAATGTTGCCTGGTCTGATGAGTCTCGATTTCTGTTGAGACATTCAGATGTTAGAGTCAGAATTTGGCGTAAACAGAATGAGAACATGGAACCATCATGCCTTGTTACCACTGTGCAGGCTGGTGGTGGTGGTGTAATGGTGTGGGGGATGTTTTCCTGGCACACTTTAGGCCCCTTAGTGCCAATTGGGCATCGTTTAAATGCCACGGCCTACCTGAGCATTGTTTCTGACCATGTCCATCCCTTTATGGCCACCATGTACCCATCCTCTGATGGCTACTTCCACCATGTCACAAAGCTCTAATCATTTCAAATTGGTTTCTTGAACATGACAATGAGTTCACTGTACTAAAATGGCCTCCACAGTCACCAGATCTCAACCCAATAGAGCATCTTTGGGATGTGGTGGAACGGGAGATTCGCATCATGGATGTGCAGCCGACAAATCTGCGGCAACTGTGTGATGCCATCATGTCAATATGGACCAAACTCCCTGAGGAATGCTTCCAGCACCTTGTTGAATCTATGCCACGAAGAATTGAGGCAGTTCTGAAGGCAAAAGGGGGTCCAACCCGTTACTAGCATGGGGTACCTAATAAAGTGGCCGGTGAGTGTATATTCCAAGGATGTATTGTGCAGAATGTTCATGCTGTCGTTTTCCAGACAGTGAAATTGGATTGTGATTTGGTCTGTACCCAAACCACTTACCCAAACAACATGCATACATTTTTTTTTTTTTTAAGAAAACCCCGACCCGAGACAGACTCGATAAAATGAGATCCGAGTGTGACCTGACAGCAATTATTTTTTAACCCAACTGGACGCAAATATAAAATGTAGCATTTATAGTTTGTATGAGAACATGTTTCCTGTGGATTTTCAAAAAAATAAAAAATTGTTTGATGAAAAGCACAAAAATACACAATCATTTTTTAAACTTTAACTTTAAACTTATTTAGTTGATTAGTTTGGTATCAATTGCATTTAGATTAGTCTTCTGCAATCTTTATATGGCAACAGTGGGGGGGGGGGGGGGGGGGGGGGGATGGTTCTGCTTGGACGACCAATTCCAAGTAGATCAACTGCTTTTTTTTTTAAAGTATCATTTTTTACATAATTTAATATTTCTATATTAAAAAATTATATTTAAAACAATCTCATAACATTATTTATGCAGTTGTTATTGCATTGCAAATGCATTCATGTCACCAAGATGATGCATACATTCAATATGGTTAGAAAAAAAAAGACCCTGGAATTCAATTTAAGAGAGCAAATATTGGCCCTTAATGGGAAAGTTAATTTCTGTCTTTCATGTATGTGATAAATCACAGAAAATAAATATGTGAAGTTAAACAAATCGCTACTGTCAGGCAGAAAACCTTGTCCAAAACCCCAACTTTTCAGGAAATTCAGGACTTTTTTTATTTATAATTAAACACTATATGGTGTAAAAGTTGACATTGTGGCTTTATATATGGTCAGACACCTGCATGTGTCATTATTATTAACATTCTACCAAAATCAAGCTCAAATGGAGTTAAGAGGTTTCTGTAGCGAAAGTCGAACATATGCGTTTTGCCATTAGAATGGCTGCATCTGAGGCAGAAAGTGCATAGCATTGTGTTTTCATCAACTTACGGGTTATATTACAAAGTTTATTGTAGCTATGTGGGCACTCAGTTTTTTCTGTCATTTAGCCAAAATTTCATGTTATTAATGATGAAGTGCTTTGCATTGGCTATTTAAGACAGTATTGGCTAAACAAATGCTAAATAAAGACACTCTTCTCCTCAAAAACATACAACATTAGCCTATGTATATATATATATATACATATGGGGTTTCTTAAATAAAGAAAATTCTGTACTTATTCAAAGAAACAGTTCATTTACTATTGCATTGCAAACTAGCAGAGACGCTACAAAATGAGTGCGGCACTTCATTCACGATAGAGGTGCGTGGAGTTATGAGGTCTGACCGACAATTTGAGGAGCCAATGCAGTAACAAGGTTCAGTCACATGCTCTTTTTAATACTTTTCATTGGTTATATACATGTTTCTGTTATTTGGTACTGTGACTCGACTTGACTTGCTTGGTTTGAGCCACTGACTTGATATGCTTAATGTGTATGCACTGCGGATTTAGACTGGACTCGAGACTTGATGGCAGGGACTTGAGACTTACTCGTGTGAACTGCTCTCACCTCTGGTGTGTGGGCACGAGAGAGACAAACAAGCTGAGGAAATTTCTGACTAAAGCTATTTAATAACCTCAGGTGTGACCATCAGGACCCAATGGCATTTACACAATAAATGTTTTGTGTTCTGCTTGTGCTTAGCACTATCCACTTGCTCATTGGATGTTATGCCAGGTGTCAACGTGGGATTAGAGGTCAAGGGTCACATTCCCAGAATTCTCCTGCTAAAGGCTTGTGACCAAAGTCATTGTTTTCCAGCAAGATGTTAATGTGAGTCTTACCTGCTGAGAAGAGGAACACTGCAACCATACGATAGTGCCTTCTGTGTGTGCCTTTACACAAAGAGATCAGTGCGATAAGAAATGCCACTAATGTCACAGATGCCCCGGCTAACAACAATATCAGCGTCGCTATTTGCCAGTCTGAAAGAGAGGGACACAGAAAATCATTGGTTAAGAAATCATTTACAACTGACAAAGTCATAACTGTCTATTATAAGAGTTAAAGAGATATTTAATCATCCAAACATTAAAATTCATTCGGACTACAAATGGAGAAATGTAACACACATAAAAAAAGTCCTGTTTGCACTCGTCCATATAATGGCAATGACCTGCGCCCAGTCTCATCATGCAAGAAATTCCAAGTGTTTTGAGGGCAAACTTAAAATTTAATTTAGTATTAAGCACATTTTTCTTAATTCTGATTTCTCAACCGGAGTGATGGCCTACTGTTGCTCTTACGCACGCTTTAATGAACATCATAAACGCATGAAGAAGGTCGCTGTTCACTGTCATTATGGACGAGCGTGAGCATATTCACACGGAGTGCACATTTTCAAAGCAAAAATCCATTAAAATGGAAACAAAGGACTCTTCTGGATTGATTGTGAACATTTTCTTGGTGATTAACCACTGAATCATATTGTATGTGAAAGATTTACCTTTGATCAGATTTGATGGGAATAGTTTTAAGGTGAAAATGTGTCGGTCGTTTGCAACGAGTGAATGAGCTTAACACTAAGCAGAGTCAAACAATCTAAACATCTCTAACCCCACAGAGGCCATTAAGCAAACAGATGGGAGGAAACGACATTATATTTACACTTGCTTCTATCTGCCAAATGGCAACGTTCCATCCATCCCCCCTAAACACTCATTTAACACCCATGTGAACGAAGAGGCATTGAAAATGTTCTTAGGACAAGCATTACAACCAATTAAACATGTTGACATTGCTGGACAAAGGCATTACATTTAGGCAGCTTTTTCACTAAAGCCTACAGATCCTATTTAAAGTCAATTTAAAGTGAGAGTTCAATTGATTGTAGCACTGTAAAACCACGATAAATGCAACAAATACCAGTGACCGCACATTTAAAATTAATGCCAAGCTGCTATGTTGTTACATTTTGCCATACATAGTACCAAAAATGCATTTTGGCTGGATTAATGGGGCCAATGCCCCGGGGCCGATGACTGCCAGGGGCCTGGAGAAGTGAGCCCTGTAGTAACCTGACAACCAAAGAAAAAGTACTGCGAAAGTAAAACTGATAATGATAGACAAACGGTGCATTGAATGTGTGCCAGTAACTGCACTGACAAAATGATAAATGTTATTTGTCCAAGGCACTTCCTCTGCACAAATGTGGCTTCTGAACGCATTTTGTTAGTGATGCAGTTAGATTCATTTTTTGTAATTGTGACCATATTTGTGTAAATGTGTGTATTGTTTGGATTTTTTTTTTTCTTCACATTTAAGGCACTGCAGACCTACATAGATTTTAATTAACCACTTAATTTACAATTGTAAAATAAAGTTGAAATTCAGGTTTTGAGTAGGGGTGGGCGATATCTCGATATTTAAAATATATCGAGATATTTTTTAAACACGATATGGATTTTGACATATCGTATATATCGATATATTGTTTATATTTAATCCTGATTTCGCCACTTTGCTTGTTTGCCTTCTCTGTGCTGTGCTCGCCCCCGCCTCCTTGCTTTTGTTCCCCCTCACCTCGCGTGTTGTCTCATTCAACAATTGTCTCATCCGCAACCAGCCCGGAGGCTACAGAACTCCGAGTGTGTCTGCGCGCGAGCGACAGAGCACGAGAGAAACCGAGTGTGAGCATTAATTGCATTAGTAAATTGGTAGCCTACATACTACAATATATAATTACTATATAAGAGGCATGGAAGTTCGATTAATGGACTCCAGTAATCAGAAGGCTACTACAAACGTCTTGTTTTAAACTATTCCAGGGCTCGAATTTCGGCGCGGGTATTGCGCATAATTCTAATCATTCCCGCAGGTCTCCCATTTATAATGCGGGAAATTCCCGCAATCGTAATCCACACAGATTATAAAATCAAATCATTCTTTTAAGAACTATCTGCCAGACGCAATTTCACAAACAGCGTGAGTGTTCAGCGGTGCCGCTTCTTTCTCGTCTCTCATAATGTGTTGTGCAAGGCAAGCATCAAGAGCTGCGGCGATCATACACACTCGCGTTTAGGAGTCGGGACATGATGGATATTCACTCGCACAATCGGGCCAGCAGTGCATCGTGACTGAAGTTTACCATTTGCACGTCTTTTTAA